>NC_045564.1:31175538-31490705 GCF_009819795.1 Aythya fuligula
TCCTGCCTAGACCTGGCACCTGGGGGCTCTTGGCACCCATGGCCTCATGCTGCCAGCCCAGTACTGCCAGTCCTGAGCACATCTCTCAGTGCAGGCTTGGAGAGTCTCCAAGGATCCCCATGCACAGCCCGGGGGCTGTGTTAAATCAGCAATGTGTGTATTGTTGGTTTGTCCACGGAGGTGTGGGGAGGATGGATGCAAAAACCCTTTGCTCCATCCATGTGTTTTAGGGGGCAGCAGAGCAGTAAGAGGGCTTCTGGCACTACTGGGGCACTAAGTTTTAAAGAGGTTAAAAAATTAGGGGGGAAAGTGAGGGACAAAAACAAACAAAAAAACACCACCACCAGCACCAAAACCAAACCAAACCAAAAAAAAAAAAAAAAAGAGAGAGAGAGAGAAAGGATGAGTCAGTGGTGAGCCTTGGTTTCTGGCGTTTCCCCCGTGCACCAGGAGGTGGTGCAAAGCCCTTGCTCATCCTGCAGACAGGAGACAAATTTCATTTTTCCGGGGACTACTTTCCAACTTGTACTCCCAAGGAAAAATACTAGAGGTTTAACCCTCCCAGCATGCCACTGTAACGCTGGTATTTTGGTATGTATTTAAGGCTGACAATATTAAATGTGTGAAAGGAAGAAAATGCAGAGGAACTTTATACTGCTAAACACTATTATCGTACTGCAATAGCGGTAATAAAAAAAGGTATTACCAAATGACTTCTGAAGTGTAATATTTACAGGGCAAACAATTCTTGCTGTGCAGAATGTGGATAAAAAATAGGATCAGATTTTAGATGCTTTGTGCTTGTTTTTTCCCATTTTGTACAATTGATTTTCTTTTTAAAACTTCCACACACTCATACTAAAAATGATTAATCTGCAAAATAAATAGATATTCATAAACCACTGTTTCCATGTGTATTAATGAGAAACAATTGAAAAGCTCTGTCATGAAAGTGTGTTGTCAATTATCTCTTAGTTAAAACAGGAACTAACAAACAATTCCCCCTTCTCTTTACTGAAACATAATATATTTGTAATAAATAGTTTGTAAAGTCATTGGATGGCCTTTGGTAGTAATTTAACAAAACAACTAATTTGTTTGTGTGACAAAACTGTATAAAGCATGGCTTGATTAATGAATTGTTGAAACATTAGCAAAATAAATACATTAGTTTCAGGTGAACTGAAATTTTTATTTAATTTTAAAAATCTCAGTGCATCTTTACAAAGCTGCCATATGAAAACTTGTTTTACGTTGTATGAAAAAAAAAAGTATGATAATAAAAATAAAAAAATACACACAGCTTATTGTTCCTCATATTACAGTTCTGTTTTGTTGTTGTCTCTGTTGTTGTTGTTTTAAAGAACAAAGGTTTGTAAAAGAAGCATTAATTTCAGCTTCTCAATTGGCAATGATTAGCAATGCCTATTGTGGGATAGTTTAGAAAGCCAGTATACAGAAAACAGTAAGGAAAAAAAAAAAAAAAAAAAAGACATCTTTAACTTTTTCCTCTCCTGGCTAACCAATATTTTTTTTAATGCATTTTTTTGAATATGCTCCAGCTACAAGAGCCTGCATTGTTAGGTATGAAAGTAAACTTCAGCAGGTAATAAGTATATATGTTGCAGTAGGTGTATCTCAGTTGGACATGTTATTAAACAATATTTTTTAAAGGCATGTATGAAATTAAGTTCAAAAAGGTAAAAGAAAATATTAGATTACCTATGTGCTAACTTTCTTGTTTTTTTTTTTTTTTTTTTTTTTTTTTTTTTAAGTCTGAGAAATTATGGATTTTTTAATTTTTATTCTTTATCCCTACCTCAAAAATAAAACAAACACATATTCATTTAAAATTTTGCTTTGGAGGTGGGCATTGTTTTGGAAGTGAGTGGTTAGAGAGGAATAAAGGTGGAGAGCTGTAAATGTAAGTATCCAAATATAATCCAAAAAACTCGATAGTATATTGTTCTAAATTTTGAATCTAAAAGCTTTTAGAAGGTTGGATCAGAATCTCTGCTGCTTTAAATCAGTGTGACTCTACTGGTTTATAGGAATTTGTGCCATTGTTCTGAATCTTATTTTAAGAGCAAGTGCTTTTCTACAAACCTTAAAAAGGTTTGCTTTGCTAATTCAAGAAAATTAGCATTTTGAACTGTTAGATATTAAAAAAGCCATTTCAGAATATAGCCAGATTTTCTGTTCTTGCTAATTTAACTTTCCTTTATTATTTTTAGAGAGTGTCATTTTTGGAGCATGCTAACTCAGAAAAGTTTTATAAAATCATTAAGGATCACATTTTATTGGATTTCATCTGACTACTCAAGCAAGCATTTGTTTAGTGACACTTTTAAATACTGGGTTGTACTAAAAATATCAGAATTGTTGTTTGAAAAATTATGAGTAAAAACTTTGTTTCTTTTAAGACAATCTCAGAAATAAATGAAATTCAGTTTTCTCTGCAATGGTATCAGAAAGCTATTTGGTTCTTAGGACTTTTTTTCAAGCTTATTATGTGATAGAAACAAAATTTGTAATTAATTTTGGCAAAAACATGCATTGCAATACAGATTCATAACTCAGGCATTGTGGACACAGGTGTATATCTATCATCCTTAAGCAATCATTTTCTGTGATGGCTCTTGATATCAACAATTGAATGTACAACATTCTGACATCACAATGACTTTATCTGAGTTTTCGTGTCGATAGTCTACTGGGAAGTTTTCTGTTTTATTCCCTTCCTTCTGATCTTTTTTTCTGTTGTTCAGTTGATCAAAAAAAAAAAAAAAAAAAAAAAAAAGGAGGAAAGTGTTTTTGTACTTTCTTATAACCATTGCTGAAAGTCTGTCACAGCTACCAAGGAAAGCTAAAGAAAACCAGAAACAGAAAGACTATTATTTATAGCTAGCAAGATACAGTATGGCACCATATGGTAGAATTTATCAAATTCTTTCCTTTCTCATGCAGGGTGAATAGGGGCTGTAGACAGTTCCCCCCTGTAGTCCTTGCTTTGCTAGCCCCTCATTCATTTACACCATGGGCTAAATCCTGCTTTTCCTTGTGCTTTTACACCCACAAAGCTACTCATGAGAGTGTGGTGAGCAGGGTTTGGCCCTCTGTTTATTTCTTCTTTCTGCAGATGCAGTTTTGCTAGGAATGCTGTTTGCATTTCAATCGACCAAAACAAGAGGACAGAGAAATTAATGCCCGAGTTAGCTCTGCACATCTGAGACTGCAACGTTACATTGCTCTTCCGAGGGTTTAAGTTTGCAGGGTGACACTTACCAGGTGTAAGGTGCTGTAAGGTTAAGAAGCATCAAACCTATAATAAGAGTCTGACTTCCTCTTCATTTTGTCTCCTTTTGTGTTACATACTAGGGCAAGGAAGGTCTGCCAATCACTATCATTTCTTTTTCTTGTTCTGTAAAGACTGGGTCGTCACAGCAACAGGCCTGTGACAGGCTGGTATCCATTTAGAGCTCCAGGGGGGTCCTAATAGGATTGAACCAAAAGATCAAGTGAATAGCTTCCTATTTTAGATTTGTAATAACTCTGAACTGCTTGCATATACATGGACCTTACGGTGTTATGAGGAGACTTTTAACCACAGAAAAGATCTGTCTGTTTCTAACAGTGCTGTACTTTCCAAAAGACGGCCCTCAGCCTATTCTATCCTTGGAAAAAGGGGGAAAAAAGGAAAAAAGAAAAAAAAAAGAAAAAAAAATACACAAAAATTAAGCCCACTTCCCTTTCTCTTGCACACACAAAATTGGAAGGTGTCATTTCCTTTCATTAATTCATTTTACCAGATCAAAGTAAATAGTCTGTTTATGGAGAACAAAGAAGACCCTTTTTGGTATTCTGATGAAGTCGCTATCAGATTCAGAAGTTTACTCATCTTTCTGAAATCTGGCAAAGCTGCATGCTGCTGAGATTATAGCCAAACAACTCATGCAAAACAGGCAAATAAATTCTATGCAAAACAAATTCTAGCAGAGAAAGTATTAGGAGGGGACATTTTGTTGATTTGGGAGACTCTCAAGAGGTTAAGGCTCTCATTCAGCTTGCAGAGGGGTTTTTGGTAGACCCATAATACTCGACACACAGAGGAAGAACTGCTGGGAGAAGGGGGCCTGTATTATCTTAAGGTTATTTTCAGTGATTATATAATTCATTATGAAATAGGTGATGCTTCATACAGTTTATTTCCAGACAAATTCTTGTATGTACTGTGTGTTAGGAACAGCACTTTATGTGGAACTTCTTGTAGGGTAAGATCATAGGAGTAAACTTGGCAAGATCTACATCTAGGAATTATAAAACTTTATTTATTTATTTATTTATTTTATGCTAAATTTGGTTTCTTAAAGCAGGACTGTCTGACGTCTCATTCAGAGAGGAATAGCAGGTAAGGTTGTCACATGAGCTGGCCCAAAGGTTTTGGAGTCTTCATGCAAGGCACAGAGATCTAGCTCCAACCCACCTTACGAAGGCAGTTGGGTTTCATGTTAGTCAAAGACCCCTGATTCTGTTTTGTTAGGATGCCTCATTATGGCAGTGTGTATGGAGGTACCTTAACTTCCACAGTACTGTATGCCGTTATAATACTTGTCTTGGAGAAGCTGTCTTCTGGACACTATCCTTGTACTCATGTTTTGGTGGCTTAGATCATAATCAAAGTTGCTTGTGTTACAACCAGCCTGAGACCATCTCTCCAACATCTCCAAACCTGTCCTTCAGCAAACAGAATTCATACTCTGTCTTCTCTACCCTTCCCACCAAATGTTTTCTTTTTAGCCATTGAATGCCTTCAGCATCTTAAAACTAATACAAGAGTCTTTCAGGAGGGTATTCCACAACTTATTTTTAAAAAGCATACTGTTTCTATACTAAAAGCACAAGAGTCACTCATGGCATGAAATATTCACAAGGCCTGTGCCTGGATAAGTAAAGATAAGTAAATTCTTGTATTTTCCATGTAGGATCTTGTCATGTACATACCTTCGTGGTACTTTTATCAGTACACATTTTGAAAAGGGTTTTGCATAGATTAGGGACCCAAAGGCACTTAGTTAATTAGAATTAGGGGCATCCCTCTGTGGGAAAGGATTAGGCAGGTAAAAGACTAGGACTGTGATCCATCAACCTATAGGGACAATGGCAAAACTGCAGTTCATTCGTTTGGACCCTGTATGTGGAGTTGAGATACATGACAATGAGCACCAAGATGAAGGGATTGCAGGGGGAGGGACCATATAGCAAAACCCAGGGGCTTCTGAAATGGGCTTTTGAATGGATCTTCCTAGGCACATTTGCCCTGAACCCAAATTTCTTAAACTTCCCTTTTGCATTCAGTCAAGTCAAAAGACAGACATATCAATCAGATTTTTATAAAGGTCTTTACATGGATTTCTGTTAGTTTTTACTTAGATTTCTTAATGAATGCAGTGTAACACATTCTTAAAAAGTGGAAGAGATTTTAAAGTTATACACATATTTCTATATGAAATTTAGTTTCCTTCCAATGGAAACTTTTGGCATGTTTTCTAAGATTCAAAAATGAGGACATTTTTTCTTTTCATTAACTTAGCTTTGAAAGACCTGTGTTACGAAGACTTTTATTCTGACCAAGTACTAAATGATCCCTTCAGCAGAACACAAAGAACATCCTTATTTATCTCTAAGATCTGAAGTTTTGATGAAATTATTCTGGAGGTTTTGAAAGTTACCTTTCAGTTGTCAAGAAGGCAGAAAGCCTCTATGGCAAAGATGATAAAAATCAAGTTCCAAATCCCAACTGTGTTGCTAATCATGTTGAGACTTCTCTAAAGTTTTAAACTTTAAAATCTGGAAATTGCATTCCAGAAAAAAAAAAAAAAAAAAAAAAAAAAAAAAAGTCAAGCACATTATTTGAATGTTTCCGTGTTCCATTTCCCCCATTCAGACAGCTGTTACCAGCCTGACATCAGTGTCACTGTCAGGTCCCTGAAGAAACAGGTTTGTTTTCCTTTGTTAATTTATCCCAGGTTAGTTTTTCATCCACATCTGAAGTACTACCCTATGTCATAGCAATGTCCTCTCCAGAAAAATAAGAAATACTTCCTTTTCCTTTTCCTATTACCTTTTTTTATTTTTTTATTTTATTTTATTTTTTCCCCTTGGCTTTGCTCTTGTTTAAATGTAGGTCTTGTTCAGTGCTGCTTTGCAGTCATTTTGGGTCTGTACACTTCCTGGCTGTTGCAGATGGTGAAGCCATACTCACAGATGTACAGATAGTTAATAAATTACAGTTTTGACTTAAAACAAACAGACAAACAAACAAACAAACAAAAAACCACTCTAAACCTAATATGTTGATTTTTGTTTTGTTTTGTTTTTAACTTTCAGGCCTCAAACAAACAAACAAACAAACAACACTGTAGCTGTCACATGGTGAAACAGTGTTTAAAGGACTATTTAGCCCATATCCACATAGAAGCCACCTGACAGTGCTGAGGCCTCACCTAGCATACAAGTGCTTACCAGAACCTAGTTGCCTGCTGGAGGGCAGGTTCTTCCATCATCATAGGCAGAAAAAAACAACTTTTCTGGACTTATATTTGTAATGTTTACTTTTTAATTGCATGAGCTAGGCAGTGGTTTGCATGTGTGTCTGTAGATGAAGAATCCATTCAGATGAAGTCCATTTACAGGACAAAACTTTTCCCAGCTGGCTTCTGTGTCAGACTCTTCTGCAGCTTGGTATCTCTGCTAAAGTGTTTCAGGAAGGCCCCTGAATAAACGTGGTGTGTGATATCAGTGGATTCCTCCTCACCTTGCCTTCTGACTGTCTCCAAGTGTTGTAATCCTGACTCGTGTTAGACAAAACCCTTTTCCATGAGGAAAACAAATTTTTTATTTAAGTGTGACATCTGATACATGTTTTCTTTTGTCTTGATCTAGACTAAGCTGTCCAGGCAAGGAGTGGTCACCTTTGCTATTACTCTGTAACCTGTCCGGAGAAGAGAATTACTTTTTGTTTTATGTGGTACAGCATCTGGCTCCTGGCACAGTGCTAGTACAAATAATGATAATGTACAGTACCTGGCACAGCAGCACCTTATGCTCTCCATACTTGGCACTACCATAAATGTGATAGCGCAATACCTCCAGTCACAACGGAGAATTACCTCTTACTGAAACTAAATGGATGTGGATGCTGCTGCTGATAAATCTGCCCTCTCTGGTCTATGCTTTTCTTCATGCAATTAGCTGCAGCGAAGGATGGAATTTCTCCTGACAAAATATCTGCTTTTTGGCTACAAGCACAGGAAGATACTTCTCCAGGCTTTGCTTGATGATGACATGGCAGAGAACTGAGCTACCACCCTGCATGATGGATCCCCTGAAGCTACCTGACCTGGCTCTGGCTGTGGCTTCTTACATCAGTCCGACTTGGAGCAAAAGCTCCATGCTTATCACACATCTTACTTCCCCCTCAAACATCTACCCTTTCTGTCCTGCGACACCTCTGTACACCCTGCTATCTCCTCTGCAGCAGGATTTGAACAGAAAAGCAGGCAGGCTCAGGTATAAACGTAAGGGGTGTGAAAGGAATAAAGACTAGAAGGTTGTCAGTGTGCAAGCAAAAATTTGAATAAGCAGTAAGGATTAGAACAAGCGTTTTTGCAATCCACATGGCCAGGCATCCATGCAGCCCCTTCTCGGAACCAGGAAGACCGGGACACAGGGATGCCAGAGCAGCTATGGCCCGGACTGGCCCTATGCAGCTTCCTCTTGCCTAAGGGCCTGGATGTCCCTCCAGCTCAGTCTGGGGCCCTCTGTCCCTGTCCCAGCAAAGACATGGGATGACAGCCTGAAGCTCCATACACTGGTTCAATGGCCAAGAGCCAGCTCCCCTGAGCAGCCGATACAGGCTTTCTGCTACTTTGCACTGCTCGGCCTCTGTTTATTTGTTTGTTTGTTTTGGTATACCTGATATTTCTCCCAACTATGGCATTTTTTACATTATTCTAGCATGGGTGAGTCCTCATGCTCTGCAAAAACCTGCTAGGATGTGGGCCCCATCCCAGAGTCTCCAGTCCCTGAGGAGATGAAGGAAAGAGGGTGGGAGGACAGCCCTCAGTTTCTCATCTGCAGATCTGAGGATAATCCTGAGTTATTTACCACTTATGAGATTGAAAGTTGAAAATCATAATTTAAAAAAAAAATAAAAATGAAATAATATTTTCTGACATGTTTTGAAAGTCCTCAGACAAAATAAAAGTTCAACTCAATTTACCAGCTTTCACAAAGTGAAACTGCATTTTTATGGGGAAACTGCATTTTTCCAATGGAAACAGTCCTATCAAAGTTCTTGGACTCACTCTCCTCTTTTGCTTGTATACCCAGAAGGCTTTGGCTCCATCAGCCTCGTGTGGAATATTGAAATATATTTCACTTTGTCAGAAAAGACCACAGCAGTAGGCCTCAGTCTGCCAGACTTCTGAAGTAGCTACACCTAGAAAAGGCCTAGAGCTTTCTGAGCAGAAAGGAAAGAGTAGGAAAGAGGAAGGTTGAATCTTAAGACATGATTTATTTATTTTTTTCTTTCTCTCAGCTAGTATTATCAGAGTTTGTCTATGCTAATTTTAACCAGAGAAAGTTAGCCTGTGGCCTGGGAGGCTGTGAATTGTATATAACTTCTCTGCACCAAATTCCAACCACATATTCTTTCAGAGTGCCTCACAAAAAAAAGTAACAACACAAGGCCCTAAAAGCATGCATTGAGTATTAGTGTGGAAAAGCATGTCTGCTAAAAATCTGTGGCTTGGCTTACTGCACACCAAATTTCCCACATAGACAAGCCCTCCATGTGAGAGTAAGAGGACAATTGGGGCATAAATCTTTTAAATGAGTAAAATGATAGCTGTCTTGGCAATGGCAGATCTGATAAAGCATATTCCACCTGTTGTGGAAAGACAGCATATGGCCACAGTAATCTGCAATTCAATCAGAAGTGCAAGGATTTAAGTTCTAGCCTGGAAAGATTTCTTGTCACTGTCTCTCCTCAGCCCTGTCTACAGATGAGTCCATTCATGTGACATAAGGCAAAGAATGGGGATGTTGTTTGGTGGTTTTGCCCTGGATATGAGGAGTGCTGGGCTTGGCTGAACTTTACAGACATTCCCTTCCAGACTTTCAGTACAGAGGGGAAACCTGTAAGTGGTTTTCAATCTAGCCCACCTGTTAGATCTCAGGCATCTCCAAACCTTTATGCAAAAGCTTTAATCTCTAGAATCCACATAATTTTTAACTCTTTTGCTGATTAGTATGCCATGACTGGATACAGGAGTTAACTACATGGAGTATCTGTAAATAGCTTCTCTAACCCTCCTCATCTAGGAGGAAAAGAGCCTTTAATTCAAAAATGTTCTGCAGGAATTAACTCTTATTTTACTACATGTAGTTATAAACCTTTTCCACCTTGGATTTATGTATTTTTACTTTTTATTAGACAAGTATACTGAACAATCCACAAGTTAGTATGAGATGGCGACATTTGTATAGCAGATCAGGAAATTTCTGTTTTCATAACCATATTGAAAGGGTCTACCTAAGCTTCCATTCAACCAGACATAGGCTATGAATAAGTTCTGTGGAGCAAGACAATGTTACTACTGAGAATCTGAAAAAGTAATGTTAATGGAGTAAGGAAAATCTCTCTGAGATCAATACAGGAAAGAGAGGCTAAAGGTTTCATTACTCACTATCTTCTATTTAAAGAGCTATTCAAGAGTATTCCACATAGCTCCTAAAATTTGGGGGAGCTATTGATAAATTTATGCTTGATGTTTATGACCCTTAAGATAGTTTTATATTAATTATATTAAAGTCACTGCTTGTGTGAGCCCAGTGAGGTGGTGGGTGCATCTGTTATAAATCCCTGAGCCCAGGGGTCCATGCAGTTGAGCAAGGGAGGCAACTAATTATCTCTCCCACTGCTTGGGTGCAGGGTCTCAGTGCCAGTCTAGATGCCCCCATTTCTTTACCAGTTATAATACTATAGACAACAGGGACCTTTAGTACTTGTGAGTGAATTACTCCAAAAAGAAATGGGTCTTATGGAAGCGAACAAATCCATACTCCTCCCCTAATTTAAATAAAACAAACTAACAACATGACTTAGGACCACTTTTGGCTGCAGTTTAAAGCCAGCTGGAGCCATTCTCCATGAAATCAGCTTCTGCTTTTTTAAACAATGTTAGGCCAAGGACAATCTTCTGTCATTACTACTTAATCTTAACCACCCAAAGGTCACTCAGTGGTACCACTAAGTTTTCGGCATGCCATTAAAAATGGAGAAAAAATGTTCTTATATGGTGATAGTGTAATGAAACACAACCATCCACTGGCCAGTGGGACTCTGGAGGCAGAGATATGTGGGGGTTTTATAGTGTTTGTGAAGGATACTTTATGTTCTGTAACATATGGTATTGTTGTTACTCTTTGATTTGTAGTTTTGGGCAGACACATTCTCATAACCTTTGTACGCCTTCGGCTTTGGAGGTCCTAAAGCTGCTATTGTTCAGTCAGTTTCCAAGCTCAAGAAGAATGTTTTCTTCATAAAGAACATGTTAAATATTACCAGAATTTCAGCATCAGTTTTATATTTCAGGCATATGATTTGGCATGTTCTGTGGATGACGAAACATAGCTTTTAAGTTATGATTTAATTTAGATTTTTTAAATTAAAAAAGCAGCTGTTTCTCTACATATGAAATGTGAGTCCACTGTAACTTTACTTATATAAGCGCCATTTTCAAGGTATAATATATTGGATAACCCAAGAGCAGAATAAGGTCTGGATTCAGTATAAGTATCTGTCTAGCTGCTTCCTACCACTGAGTGAGTGCAAGGCTCTGGTGAGCTTGACAAATCATTGTCAGTGGCTTGGATAAAGTTTATTTCTCTCTCTTTTCAGTTTTCATTCTTTTGCCAGACATACCTGCTTTCTTAGCTGAGCTAAGTCTGAAGATTGGTAATTTGATTTATGGGAATTATGGTGGTGTAGCAAGTTTCAGTAAAGGGTAAACGGGAAGATTACAGAAGGGAAGGCACATCCTTTGGATTACATGCCGGACAACACTTGTGATGAGTGAAAAGCTCCTGTGCAGAGAGAGAATGAAAGATAATGTATTATTTAAGTTATGTTTTTAGAAGGTAAGGAATCAGAGTGTGGTTCTGTGAAGAGGGTAAAATTCCCCTCATGTTTGATGTGTTGCTGATGTCATGGTAAACCATGCACAATATAGGCTGAAAGATTATAGGCTGAGAGAGCTGAAAGATTAATTCCTGTAGCAGTGCCTGGATTTTTTCAAAGGCATAAGGTCCTGATGCCTTTAAACAGTATTTTGCATTATTTTTTCCCCAAGATTTCCACCTTTCACCCCGTTTCATTTGCGCTTTCTAAAAAGCAATGACTGATTTATCTGGATAACATGAGAGAAAAATACAACCAGGTTATGCAGATGTGTTAATAGCTGTGTGTTGTCAACAGTACACTGTGTTTGTAGGCATGAGAAGACACTGCTGTAGGAGTGCAGTAATGGGAAATAACTTTGGACAGAGTTTTGCCACACTAAACAAAACTGCTCTAACTCTGATAGTAAACAGCCACTAACCGTTGTTGTCATTCAACATCCTTCTTTGCTTCCTTCATTCTAGGTTTGCACATCATACATGCAGTCTCACAACGAAACAATTTTTAAGAATATTGTGGGTAGCTGAAATATGTGGAACTACTTAAATGAGGACAAATTTCAGTTTAAAACTTAATGCTCTGTGCTTTGTGTGTGGTATGTTATTTTTTTTTTTTTTATTTCTTTTCTCTTCTCTTTTACATCAAATTCTTTCCATGTGCACCAGTTCTTGGTTAGAGCTTCATGCACTTTTCCAGCCCCAGATAATTTCTGGCCACTACTGCCACTTGCCATTGCCATTGGTTTGGCACTGTGATAACCCCACATCTGCACCTGCCTAGCACTGCATCACAGGGAGACGCAGCTCACAGCAATACCCAGGAGAAAGCCTCACTGCTTCCCCACCTCCTGTTAAGGCACCAAATCAGAATGTCAAGGGATGGGGAAAGTTCAGCATGCTCCACAATTACATCCTACAATCATTTAAAAAATCTTTCTTCCATGTGATTGGCTAAAATAATTATATGAGTTCAACACCTGTACTATAAAATAAGCAATTTCATTTTTTCTCATGCTTTACCCTTAAAATGTATTTAAAATGTTTCTTTAAAAGGTAGCTGATTTCATGAGATACAGCAATAATTTGATAACTGTCAAAAAAATAAGCTGTCAAAATGTTTCACTCAGAAAATATTTAAATAAAATATTCAGGCATTAATTTTCAATTCCATTTTGCTGTTTTCAAAATATTTGGAGAATTTGACCTGAATTTTTGAATGTCTCTACATGTCCCAGCATGACATTTCCTGACGAAGATATTATTTGTCTGAAAATTTTTACCCTGTTGCACTGCAAATACCTTGTGTGACTGTAAAACCCTGGCAGAAAATGGATGTTGAAAGAAGAGACCGATTAATTCTTCACATAAGGAATCTCCACCAAGAAATTCTGCTAAGAAAAGTGCAATTGTTAATGCAAAGTCTTTCACTGGGAGAAGTTCAGCATAGAATGAAAGTGATAAATCAGTGACTTAAATCAAAACTAGAAGTCCATAAATTCCTTTTTCAGCAGTAGGTTAAACTGTCAGGTTTAACAAAAGCTTACAACGCTCGCCTGCTCTCTGGTTCTGATTCTGCGACTGCTATTGCTACCAGGTGTCACGCTCTCTGCTGAGACCTGCCACATGGCGGAAGCAGCCTTTTTGGGGCTAGCTGGGACCTTGCTTAGCTGGGGCAATGCGTCAAACATGTTATTCATATGTAGGTTTCCAGTGCTGCTACGCAAGCCCCTTGATAATAAATACCAAGCTTGACAGATTTTCCATGATCATATGTGATAGACTCACTAAAAGGAGAGACTCATTCTGCAACTACCATTCCCATGTTGTGTTTTTTGTTTGTTTGTTTGTTTGTTTGTTTGTTTTTCCCAAATGATCAGACTAAAAAGTCCCATAATTATAAAATTCTTGGTATTTCATTTGGTTTTGGTTTAAAACCAGCTTGTCAAAATGTTCAGTGGTGAAATATGTTTTTGCTTGTCAAGTGAATCTTTTGAATTGTTTCATTTCTTCAAACAATCTTTCGGTCCCACTTTTATCACACCAGCTCCTGCTGTGCTGGTTACGTCTCTCAGCATACCTTGTACAAATCCTTCTTTTGGGGTTTTATAGTTCAGTCTTCAAATTAAATCCGGGGCATTACTGTTTCTCGGGATAGAAGTGACTCTGCAGAAAGCATGCTGACAAACCAGCTGCTCCTTGAAAAAGACAAGAAAGTTCATAGGGATGGTGGGGCACTTGTGAACTTCATCAAAGTGTGTGTGATGTATAGAAGGACCCAAAACTGACTGTTGGTGAGAAATCAGAGCAGGTCAGAGAGGACTTACATAGTTTGTAACTCTTCCGAGTCTGTTTTTGTGCATCCACAACACCTTGCTGGCAGCCGTTTCATGTGGTGGGGCTGGCACCTTGTGTTTTAAGTGAGTTGCCCTCTAAGACTGCTTGTTATTCTTACTGTCTGTGGCAGTACAGTGCAAGTCCTGAAGCCTACCATCAAGGGAAAGCAAGAAAGATAACCAAAATAACATCAGCAGCAGAACTGAAAGCTGGAGTTTTATAGTTTTCTCAGACCCTTGAAAAGGAATGTTAAGTTAATTTTAAGTGTTGCAAATGCCTTCTGCAGGGCATCTGCTGTGCAGAAATTTCCTCTGCTCTTCTCAAAGTCTGGTTTAGACAGGTTAATAAATCTCTGTGTCTCTTCAGCTGCATAGGGTTGGCATTTTATAGTTGGAGAAGGTGAAGAAGAGAAAGTTACATCTATTACAAAAAGATAATTCTAGGGCGGCACCTAAGAAGTACACAGACTTCTGCACTCCTAGTGCTCTCTGCTAAGTAGCTGAGTGTGTTGTTTTAATGAAAAACAAAGGCTCGGAGTATGGAAAGACTAAGAACTGAGAAGGCTGAGTGAACAGAAAGGAAACAGATTTGTTTGCAGAGGAGGCAGGGGAGATGTAAGGAAATCTGTATGCGTGTACATGATTTGTGGTTGTCACTGAAGCTACAGAGTGGCCTAAATCGGATTCTACAAGCTGTAATTTATTTTATATCACTGACAAATGAATTTAAATAATATTGGTTCAATATATTTTCTAACTTTTTAAATTGTAAGTTGTTGTGTATACTCAGCTTTAAATTCTCAGCAAATTTATAAAACTGTACAATCAAGTTTATATACTTCTAAGTTGTGATTAATTTGATTTACAAAAGGCAAAGTCTAAGAAGAATGGGAACATTCATAACTTAGTGATTTAGTGTAATACATAAAATTACTGGCAAAATAATAAAGTTATGTGTTTAAAAATGTAAGAAATAAGTTCCAGTGATGCCATAAATTCCAGGAAAATATTTTAGGAACTACAACATAGAAATTTATTATGGCTTGGCTGGAATAATGATTTCTCCTTGGCCAACAAAACACAGCTTTAAATCTGTGAATGAGTATCAAAGCCTTTTTTATCGGAGGGGCATCTTTTAGATCTACATATTATTCCCTACATTTAAAATATTAAGATAACAGCTAAAACCAGGTCAAATCATTATTTTATCATTAAAATGTAATAATTTAAATTCAAAATATGAAGCCTTATAATTTGTATGGCACTTGAAAGGTCGTCTTTTCTCCATCCATGAGACGACATTGAGAGTGCCGTGTGAGCAGGGCACTGTTCGGATCTCCATGCAGAGCTGCAGGGATTGATACAGTTTTGACAGTCACCATCTTGCCTGATAGTTTAGAGGCTCACAGTTCAAGGAGAACACTTCTCTAAGCAGCATAGCCATGCACACAAAATTAGTGCTATCTCTGGTTTCAGTGTGCTGGCACAGGGGGCTTCAGTTACATCCTCTGCTCACGTGGTTCCTGAAAAGAATCTCATCCAAAATGTTTGAGGCCCATGGCTGGGCCTTTACTCAGCTTATGATCACTTTTGGCTGAGGAACTGGGAATCTTTATAGCCTTTTAAATTCATACACTTGAGTTCTGTCATTATAAAAGCCTCCTGTCCTCTGTGTTTGGGCGCATTGTTGGCCTGTGAAGTGCTGAGCCTGGGTTACCTCACCAAGGAGCGATTCTTCCCTGTGCCATCACTGTGGAGCCCAGAGGAGCTGGGGAGAAGAATCTCTGAGTCTTCTGGGTCCGTTTCCTACCTGGCCCCCCACCATGGGCTTTTTATTTGCTGGCAGGTGTGACCTTGGTGCCTGGGTTCTATTAATATGGCCGTTTTGACTCTGGTGAACCTTTAATTCATCTGAGCCACGGCCAGAGATACTAATGTTCAAAAGCAGAGTGCTGCAGCGCTGAGATCCTCACACTAATCATTTCTGTAGTGATCCAAGAGAAAGGGGGTGGAGGTTTAAGTGACTGCCAGATTAATAAAAACTTGATGTTCCTGCCCTAAGGATTTTACTGTCCAAAGTTCAGCTGTACATTGTAACCCAGATTCAAGGACTTTTGAAATCAATTAAAATGCCTCCATTCATGTCACTCTTGCTGAAAAACTTCTGAGCTGTGCAGAGGCATCAATGAGAGTGTGCCAGGGAGAGGCAGAGATGATGTTCGCTCCTTCATCCTCCAAGCTGATGACACCTCAATGCACCCGAGTTAGTTAATTTTAAAGGCAGCTCCAGATGCCCTATAGCTCACCCCCTTCTTGGCTGAAGTCTGGTGTTCGGCATGAATTTGTGAGGCCATTCAGTGCAGATATTTCATGTCTGCATGGATCTGTGAGACCCTGCTTCTCTCTGCCTTCTTTGTGGTGACATAGAAGGATATAGACTGCATACAGAATAGACATATCCATTCTGCCATTAAACTGCCTGACCTGTGTTGGGTTTTCTGTCCCACTGGGCCAGCACAGAGCTCTGGGCAAATAAAGAATCTTCTCAAGGAGAGGAATAAGTGTCTGAGTCGTGACCCTCCAGATACAGTCAGTTTTGCTTGACATTTTTACCAAGATCTGGCTTCAGGAGTTGCATGCATCCTTAACGAGATTGCTGATGATACTAAACTGGGAGGTGCTGTTGGCTGCCTCAAGGCATAAAAGGGTTTAGGTAGATTTGGCAATCATCTATGGCAAAAAGTTGAAAAAAGTGAATGCTGGGCTCTACACCTGGGATGGAATAATGCTGGACAGAGGTACAGATTAAGAGATGAATGGCTGGAGAGCAGCTTTGCAGAAAGGGATCTGGGAGTGCTGGTCAACAGCTGGCTCAACATGAGCCTGAATCATGTCCTGACAGTGTGGTACCTGGCAATGGGATGCACAGGAACAGCAGGGTCAGACTGGGAATGAGGAAAAGTTTCTTTACCATGAGGGTGGGCAGACAGTAGAATTGACTTCCTTGCAAGGTGGTTGATGCCCCATGCTTGGTCAAGAGGTGTTTGGATCATGCCCTCACTAATATGCATTGTTGTTTTTTTTTTAGCCCAATTGAACTATTCTAGTTCTGTTCTGTTCTGTTCTGTTCTATTCTCTTCTGTTCTGTTCTATTCTGTTCTGTTCTGTTCTGTTCTGTTCTGTTCTGTTCTGTTCTATTCTATTCTATTCTATTCTATTCTATTCTAAAAACTAAAAGTACTCTGTCCAACCACTTTACAAGTAGGTATGTCTGCACTGGACATCTCAGGCACAGCAGCCACTTGAAGATGTGTACGGCTATTGCTAAGGATTATGCAGGTAGCTGCGTCCGTAGTGCAGTACACAACCTGCAGGACTTGCAAAATAGAACAGAAAAGCATACAGGCTGACGGCCTTCTTGTTTAATGTTGTTTTCTTATAGGATTATTCACACTGAAGAGACCCCTAGATATAAAAAGATTTATCTCTTTTGTACTGAAAACGCTCATCTGGGACCAGCTTTTATCTGTCCAGTATCTCTTCTCTTCAACAGGGGTTGTGCATATATGACCAGTGACCAAAGGGGTTTCACTGTGACTATGTGAGAAAGGAAAGATAAATCAAAGGGCTTGTTTTTGGAGGGAGCAGGCTATTCTTCTGTAAGAGGTCTTTCATGTAGAGAATCATCCCAGAATTCTGGCAAAACAAGTGAGTTTTTTTTTTTTTTTTTTTTTTTTTTTTTTTTCTGGGTTATTTGCTGGGAAAATGCCAATAATGCAATTTAAAACCTTGCAGAGCCCAAATCTTGATTTTTTTCCTAAATTTCCCAAATGTGCTGTTTTTTGTATTCATATCACTTAATAATTCAGTCCTGATCTTCCAGTCTGTCTTCTTTTTTCTATCCCATTTTGGGGTTTCGAATACACTCCCTTTTCCCCAAACATTCTGTCACATACCAGAGGTGTAACCATATCCACAGTCTTAACTCCAGGTGGCTGGAAGCTGATTCTGCATAAATTAGAGAGAAAAGCTACATTCTTCTCTTCCTTCCCAGAAAATTGCCCTAAATTAAACTTATAGACCATAAATCTAGTCAGAATAAAGCTGTATCCACCTCTAGTTCAATAGTGCTCCATACTTAGCAATCAAACATTTGCTTCCAACCTCTGCTGAATCTTATTCCTTTGCCTCTGTAGTCCACAAAGCTCGGTGGCTGTGCCTAGATTCTGGCATAACCCATACACATGAGAGGAATGGACAACCCCACACTTACTTATAACTGTCAAAGAAATGTGGTGGAGTTTGATTATAGAAATAGAACCTAAGAATAGGTCAGACTTTATTCCCACTTCCAGATGAAAATTAATTTGGGGTCATGTAACACAAATACATGAAGAAAATAAACACAATAAATGTTTGTTTGTTTGTTTGTTGTTGTGTTTTTTTTGTTTTTTTTTTTTTCTTTTTTTTTCTGACGTATGCTTGAAGATGTCTGGAACGATTGCAGTGGAGGCAACTGCTTCAGAAGCTAGACAGTCATTCTGCACATGGGTAAGGTTGCTGAGGATGGAGGATTCATTGGCATGACAGCTGCTGAACCCTTTGATTAGCACTAAATGTTAATCAGCATCATTTGATTAACAACAGTGGCACATTGAGGTTCTATCCCTTTACTTTTTCAATGAAAAGTGTATGGTTAGAGATAAGACCAAACTCACAGAAGCCCAGACTTCTACATATCCAACGTTTCTAAAAAACAAAACAAAACAAAACACAAACAAACAAACAAAAAACCAACAAAACAAAACAACAACAACAACAACAAAAAAACAACCCACACACACCACCACCACCACCAACAAACTCACAAAATCCCTTATGGACAAAAGCAGGATATTTTATAGATTTAGTTGACAGGAGCTGACGTGTATTTTGTACTTTCAACTGTTTTTGGCTCTCGATAGAAATGTAGTGAGATCAGATCTCACAGATGACTGCTATCATTAGTCTTGTGTGATTCCTCATTTTGGTACTGAAAGTTTTCAAAACTGTCAGTTAGAAATTTGCAGCTCTGAATCCTGACTTAAAGATGAAACAAGCTTCACTATCAGACTTTTAGTCTGAAATCAGTACCTTCTGAAATCATGTGAAGCAGCTGTAAAAGAGGTCCATACAAATCTCTTTTTCTGTTTCCAGCCAGAAAAACTACCTGCTTTCTGTTCATACTCATATGTTATTCATGTAGCAATGAAGACACATTTTTGCAAGGAAAAATAACACTGGATGAGTATTTACAATATATCTGGTTCTGGGATACAGAAACCAAATAAAGTGAAAGGGTTGGCTGTGGCCAGGGCTCTAAATAATCACATAATACTTCTTGGAAAAAAAAATAAAAAATAAAAAAAAGCATGAAATTCCACCTTATCCATGGGTTGATTTGAGAAAACTACAGCAGTCATCACCAATGTAGAATACTGCTGTCATTAAATATACAAGGACATACACCTACTCTCAGATTTTCTTAGTGGTTTCATAAGTGCTTATTCTTTGCTATGAAATCAGCACTGCTAAATGAATCCAGCACAACTTCTTTAAAACTAAGTGACAACTTTCTGGATTTCTATTTTTCTCCATGGCAAGTCCAGATAGTCTCTGATTTAATAAGGGTATCTATCATTAGCTAAAAAGAAAAGGTTTGTAGGAGTATTGTCCTGACACTTTATTATTTTCAGAAAATGCATTACAAGTTTGATATCTACTGTCAGGGATGAGATAAACAAAAAATGAGCGCAGTATGCTCTGGCCCTGGGTGAGCTTGCTGCAATACCGGTCAATTATAAGACCTTTTCATGGCTCCTACACTCCTTTCTGAAATGTTAAAGGTCTCACTAATCTTATCAGGTTGTTGATTACCACCTGCTGGGCACAACAAAGAGACAAAGAATGTGTAGTTGCATCACATTCAATACATATCGGTTTATTTTTACTCTTTCCCCAACTCCAAAAGTATTCTGTTTCTTTAAGTGAGGTGAATATTGAAATTGCTTTGCTCAAAATGTATGTCATGTGCCTCCTCTAACCAGCATCTGTTTAAGCATCAACCCAGGTGATTCAGCACACTGTAATATCATTGCAACAATGGGATTTTTGGTGCCAGGGATGCGGCTTTCACCCATGCTGACTACAATGGCCAGCAAAGGGAAAGTTTCCATGGAGTTTCATCCCTTTCCCTTAGCTCTCAGGCTCAGGAAACAAAGCCATAAATGGGGTGTTTGTTGCTGGGAAGGATGTGGAAAAGTTTTACATCTGCACTGGAGTCAGTAGTAGCACAGAAGATTCCCTCATTAGTATAATAAATGAGGTGAGAATTAGAAAGAGAAAAGATGCTGTTTTCCAGAGCTGAAAACTGAACCGTGTGAGACACTCCGGAAGCTCCAAGTATAAATCTTCCTTATACAGACATCAAAGCAGCAACACTGGAAGAAGCCCCAAGGGTTTTGTGGAGCTGAGTTTTGACTAAAAATGGGTATAACCAATATGGGTCAAAGCTTCCATTCAGTGGATAAGAATTCAAAATTTGTCAGCTTATTCCTTTCTATTGGGCTGCCAGAATTTGGAAGGAGATATCAAGAAGATAATCTCTATTAGGCAGTCTTTAGAATTTCCTGCTTTTGTTCAGCCTGGTCTGTGGTGTTTTGTTTCATTTTATATATATATATATTTTGGCTTCTTCTTTAAGGCAAGTCAAGGCTAGCTGAATTGGTCACTGAGATTAAAGAAGAGCTTGATGAGTGAAATTTAAAGGAATTTGTTGCTGTTATCAGGGTGGCATCAGCTGAAGAAATGGAACTCGAATGATTTCACAGCCAGCAGCAAAATCTGAGAGAAAAGTGTAACCCAGACATAAGCTTGTGTATCCATCAGTGATGAAGAAATAACCGTGTGGCCTTCCTTAGTGGCTGAGTGTCTTTGAGTATCTGCACTTGGACCACTGGAGATGATTTGTTTCAGCTTCATATATGGTTCTTCTTAGGTACCATTTAAACACCCCCATATCTGCCTCCCAGGGCTCCATGATGATATTCACCAACATGCTCTGCAGCTCCTGACAGCTAAAACAACTTTCCCATGCCAGTCCACCTCCCTGATGTTCCATTTCTCTTCAAATGTTGCTTGAAAACATCTCCTTTCCCACCATCATGTGCCCCTGAAATTCTCTTTTGCTCTTTGTATGGTTAATATAGATTGCTCTCTGCTGCACCCCTTCTGCAATGGGCTTTTGCTCTATTTTGGCTTGGACATGGATGTTGGCTGGGTCTGTGCTGTATACAGTAAAGCATTGTTGGGCTCACTGTCTGTATCTTATGTGATACAGATTAAAATTTGGGCTGAAATCACAGAAGCTAAAGTACTGCTATAAGACATTTTTCCTCCAGGACTGGCCTACTGTGCCAAGGATTCCAGCACTGTATCTTGTTAGTGGAGTAACATTGAGCCAACCCCCCAGATCAACAGATAAGGAAAATCAACCCAATCATCTCTTTTATACTTTTCCCATGTGGACAATTCTCTGTGTCCAAGGACCTTCTCCAGTTGAAAATCAATGTGATTAGAGATTGCTGTGTGATGTGTTTCAGCAGGCATGCCTACATGCATGCACTTTCTCACAGTGCTTCATACAAATGAGGTGTTGATTACTGGCTAACTGACAGATGATCAAAGATAACTCTTCCAGATGCTGCTAGCTAGTGTCACAAGTGACACCTCACTCAGGGAAGTTTTCAAGAAGGAGCTGCCAAACTGGAAATGTCTTTCATGATATGTCTTAAACTAGTGGAAACAGCTGTTTTGAACTCTGTTTTAAGGGCGAGGTTAGTGAAAGGGACAGTTTTTTGGAGGTGGTGAATTTGTTGATGCATTAGGGACATTTGGAAGATGTAAACCTGCCTTTTTCTAGAAATGCCTTGCCTGCTGGCATTTGTTCAAGGCTGTGAGATACCATCATGACAAAAAATCTGGCTTGAGATGTTTTAAAATCACACACCTACTTATGCCTTTGGCGTTTCACAGGCTTTAGGATCCCACCTTTGGATTCCACCGGGAAATCCATACACTGATCCCACTTCCAGCGCCCTTAAACTGTGATCTACTTACTGCATTGATTTGTCCAGAGAAAGAGTGCTAAAAGGACTTAGCAGAAGAAGCTGTTACCATAAGCAGCACTTTATTTAAATTTAATAAAGAGTGTCAGTCAAAAGAACATGTTAGCGCAAAATTTTGCTTCTAACAGATTAAAAAAAATGTGGGTTTTAATGATGTTGACATGTCACAGGTCTTCGGACTTGGTCCATTGCTCACTGAAGGCACTGGAAAGACTCTCACTGACTTTAATGGGCTTTAGATCAGTCCCGGAGTGAAGAAGGAAGTGTTTTGTGAGGATTAATTCTTCTACTTAAAGAGCCTTCCCCTCAGCAAGAATTCCTTCTGAACACAGAGGTAATGGACCATTTTCTTCATTCTATAGCTTTAAGAAAGATAACTGAAAGATTAATTTGGTAATGCTTGTGGAGTTATCTGAAATTCTAACATATCAATGCAGAACCACAACTCAGCTCTGTATTATCTCTTGTTCCTCACCTACAGATACATTTCACATGTTCTGAAAGCTGCAGATACTTGTAGTTTTAAAAAGACTGGTAATTTAATTGACCAAAAGTTTACTAATTTCAAAACACTTTTTAAAAATGACATTTTTTTTAATCATTAAAGATTTCCTGTCCTGTTTTTCTTATTTCAATGAAATGACAACCAGTGACATAAGAACAAAATAACAGTCCAATCTTTGTGTTTTGTAATGAATAATAAAGTGTTTTAACCTCTTTAGGGACTTAACACCACGTTAATCCTTTAATCCCCAGAAAAACCAATTTTGTTGACATGAAAAGGGGATATTTAACTTCATCCAATTAATTTTCTACCTTGGAGATACTATGATTATGAAGATTAGATAGAATAGATTCATTAGAATAGTCTTAATGTGTACAAAGTGATAGTTTTTCCAGTAGATAATTGTATCAGAAAAGAAATTTTATATCACAATTATGCTTAATTTTCCTCATTTTAAGAAGAGAAATACCAATACTTTGAAACCCAAAAAACTCTACCACATTTGTAACAGTCAGATATTAGGCAGCTGTTAAATTCAGGCTACCTTCTCCATTTTATTGTTTTTCTTCTCATACTTCAAGCATCTACTGAGAAATTACTCTGTAGCAGTAAAAGGCTGATAAAATGCATTCAGCAAATTAATCTGTGTGGGGAATAGAGAGTGAATCTTCCTCTTAACCATATTTTACAATTAGAGATGGAGGACAGCAGAATATTTGCTATTTTCCCTGTCTTTGTCACATGGCTTTCCAAATTTTGGGCTTCTGAAGAGTTTTACCTAAGTAATAGAGAAGGTATTCTATGTTGTTTTTCCAAATGCATGGTGTATATAAATCAAGCTAGGCTTTTCTCTTTTCACTTAAACATTTACAAAAAGGTCAGATTTTCAAACATGTTTTGTGGTACATCAAAAGGGTAAGGCTTTTTTGAAAAGTCCTGCCTTATAGTTTGCTGTCTCTGGAATGAAAAGGCTGTGTATGCAAGTGAGGAAGGGTGGTTATACGGTTAAGACATCAAAGTGAGATTTGGAAAATCCAGATTAAATTCCCCTCTCAGCCGCAGACTTGACGTGCTGTCTTGGTCAGGTCACTTGACCTTACACCTTCCACTGAAAATAGGTAGATAATACATCCTTTCTTCTAGCCATTTTTACTTGCCTTTTCAAACTGAAAGTATTTTAGGGTACAGACTGAAGCTATAGTTCAATGATACAATAAATTTGTGCTTGGTCTTGTAATACTGGATCAAAACACTGTGACTAAATGACGCAAAACACCAAGGCTGGATAGACTTTCTCTGTTAAGCCAAATCTGTCACTTCTGATGATTTTGTACCAATAAGCTTTATGCTGGATGAGATATCATTCCCTATACTACTCAAAGAGTGTGGCTTATCAACCAGTTTAAGCCAAAGAAAGCCCAGGGTCCTGCTGTGTATTCTTTCTCTGTCTTAGCATTAACAGAGGACAGCTGTGCAGTCAGGTGGGTCAGGCGGTTGATCCAACCCCAAAAAAATCTTACAACCCCCCCAGAATATCAGTGTTTTGCTCATAGCCAGATGCATGATCACTGATGCTGTCACAAGGGAGAAGATGGGAATGCAAGGCAAGAAGATGGGGTAGACAAGGTGGGACCTCACTGCAGATGCACAGGCCTTCATCATGTTGGTTAAGGGCTCTGTGATGTGCAGTTTGTGACCAACACAAACATGCAGACAAAATTTCCAGCTGTACTTACAAAATAGAATTACAGTATGGAGATACCAGATCACCTACACTGAAAGAAGTCTCTAAACATGGGCTTGCCTCTATCTTTGAATGTGGGCATTGAAATCAAAGAAGTGATACTGAAGACAATTATCTGAATCTAATTGTTGTCACAGGCACAAAGAATACAATGGTGTTGGTGACTGGTTACTCTCTCATCTCTTTCTGAGCAATGCTGGGCATTTGCTCACCAAGCTCACAGGAGTTGTACTTGCTCAGGAGCTTTGGAGATGAAACACTTCACAAAAACATTAAATTCTAGGCAGACTTTTTACTGATCTTTCCTCTGGTAATAATACTTTGTTTTCATTATGCAGGCAGACAAAACTCTGTACATGGCATGAATTATTACATTCCTTTGGTGGATATTTTTCTGCCTGTAGCATTGATTTTGAAATTATGGTGCTGCAGTATTGCGGTATTTCTTAGTATCTTCTGCAGCACTCTTACTTATCGCTAAAGCATGGAATTGTTTGGAGTATCACTCTGGGTAGGCAGAAAAACTTGCTTTGATGCCATGCAACACAATAGTTTCCTAGGAGCCATTTCATTCTGTCATGCCAACAACCAGCCATTTAAAGCTGCCTTAAAAGACACTAACAGTGTTGAGTGTAATTAAAATTAGAATTAGAATAGAAAGGTTCAGCTGGAAGGAACATACAGAGATCCACGAGTCCAACATCTTGACCACTTCAGGGCTAATCAAAAGTTAAAGCGTATTAGTGAGGGCATTATCCAAACACCTCTTGATGAGGCATGGGACATCAACCACCTTGCAAGGAAGCCTTAGCTTCTGTATGGAAGCCCTCACTGAAAATAATGCATGGGTCTCATAGCTAGCAATCCAGTAGCAAAACTCACTTGGCTGATATCTTATTAGTAACCCAGTTTTGGTGAAAATACTGTTTTATGCCTTGTAAGTAACGCTCAATGACTTGTTGGTTTTGATCTAAGAAAGAAATGATAACTTTTAGGGAATAAGAAGTCCTCAAAATGATTTTCAGTCTGACTGAGGCATACTTCAAGCTGTGGTTTGAGTTCAGTATTGCTACTCAGAAGTTCATTCATCAAAGCACATTAGCACATGCTAAGCACCAAGTTCAGTGAAACATGTGGACATTCCATCCATTCTTCTCTGAACTGTAGTCACAGTAAGGTTTTATTCAATATGAGCAAAGAAATGAACACCAAATCTTTCATGTTTTACTTTTTCTGCAGAGATCGGTGCTTGATCTGTTGAGATATTTTTTATTGTTGCCTTGGCTGACCAATGTCTGTTCAATGGCTTTAGGAGGTTTTAAAAGTCTCCAGCTGTCAGCAGTTCAAGAGAAATAGCAAAATATCTATTGTCTGAATCCTTTTGCTGACCTTGGGTGGAGTCAGTGTGGTTTTGCATGATGGAAGTGGGGAGAAAGATTAAGGAGGAGATAATTTCCTTTTTTAATTCTGAATCCCTTCCAGAAAATATTTCGGAAAAAAAAAAAAAAAAAAAAGTTAATATTGAAAAGTCGAGGATTCAGCATGTTCTGCTTATATGGTATTAGTAAGGTTGTATGCGTTACAATGTCTTTAAGTATGTGAGCACATACTATGCAGGAGAATATGCTTCTTCCTGAGCTCACTAATCCAAATTACTCAATTAGCAGAGCACTAAGTGCTCCTGTCAGCACAAGATTTTTGGGGCTTGTTGCACAGAATTAAGAGATCATTATTTCATTGTAAACCAGAATATCCATTTTCATTGTCAAAGCAAATAAGATTTAGCATCCTTAAGGAAAACATACAGTAACAATACAGTAAGAACCTCTATGTTGCAGTAATGTGCATTTTCAGTAATCTGAATAGTGATCTGTCCCCAGATATTTCATATGAGGAAGATTTCACCATTCCTCACCAGAATCCTGCCTTAGTAAGTATACAAAGCAGACAGTGCCCTTGGAGTGAGTTAGCACTGTGCAATCAATGCAGCCCTTATCTATGCAGATCTTCAGCCCATTTTTTTCCATTGCCAGAAGGCATGCAGCAGAAGCAATGGGGCAATAGCAGGAGAAGCTGTGTTATGCAGTTAAAGAGGCTGGATTCCACCCCTGCTGCTGTCTCATGCTGTCTGCCCTGGAAATTTAGGCAGAGCCTTAGTTTCATCACAGCCGGGCCTTAACAATGAGTTTTTCATTTTCTGGATGCCCAATGCAGGTCATCTGTGGCCATATTTAGAGAGATGCTGAGGTCTTACGGCTGTAACAGGAGTCAACTTGAGGTGTGATTGCAAAATAAAAAGTGTTATAACAATGCCAGATACTCAAAAAAGGAACCCAAGAACAATAATAACAATAAAACCCAAACTGATTGCAAATATCTGGGATTAGTGGGCACTTTTAGATAGCTGTGGTGCTGGCTGCTCTGTGCCTCTGTTCTGTAAAATGGGGGTATCATGCGAATATCAGCATATCAGTTCTGCAGAGAGCTAAAAGTGCACTGGGCTGCATGTTTGTGGTACTACTGGTTACTCTAGAGAGTGCTGCATAGAAACCTAGTGGGAAAAAATACATTTACTGAATAGATAGACAGTATTAGTGTGGTGCTGTATCAAGTAAAGTAAAAAGATTTGTTGAAACAAAATGAAACCAGATTCTACATACTGATATAGTTACATCCTGTATACATTCCCAATGCTTTTAGAGCTTGATTTTGTCATTTTGGCATCCATGTGGTGTTATTTGGTAGCAGTTTCAGTGCATCTGTTTGTATGCAACTGCGCTCTGATAATGCCAAGAGGCTTTTTCCACAGTCTTGTGTGAGACTATAACCTGAGCTGTGGCAGGGATCAGGAAGCTGTGGTACAAGTGGAGCTGATGAAACCTGCTTCCTATGGACCTGTGCACTGCATCTGTACTTGCTGATGTGGGATCTATTCAATGGTTTTCTAGCCCTGGTCCTCATAGCATCTCTCACCCACATGGCTTCTCCCATAGCTAGAAGAAAATACGTTCAAGCTGTAGTCTTCTCTTCCATGGGGCCACTAATACAATCTCTCAGCCTTCTCACCTGCTATATTTCAGGAAATTTGAAGAGACTTAATACCCACCCCTCTGACAAATTTGGCTGCGATTGCCTAGTAGGCTCTAAAATCATTTGCAAAATGAAAAGGTGAGGGAGGAGGGAACATTCAGACATGACATGATTGCATATGCTTCATTCCATTAAGAGGAAAAGGAAAAAGCAACATGCAAAAGACAGCATGCAAGAAGCAGAGACTCCCTCTCTACCCTGCCAAGCTGTTCCCCAGAGGACTTCTAGTCTTTAAGCAGGAATAGATCTTGCAACAAGTCTCATCCCGAAGTGGTTTCCCAATTGCAACTTCTACAGCAGTGTGACCAAAGGAAAAAAAAAAAAAAAAGAGAAAAAAGAAAAAAATCAGCCCCACACTTCCAGGCTGCTGTATTTTATCCAAAAATAAATATTCATAAATTCAAACCATGGGTCAGAAGCCTGTGTGCATCTGGCAGACTGTCAAAACAGCTTCTCTGTGGGCATGTTGCTATAAGTATTCTCTTTTTAGAACTACTGCTGTGTAATAGCCTTTCCTCATTTTAATCTTCTAAACTTGGCTCAGGAGGCAGATAGGAAGAAAGTATTACAGGAGTGTGTGACCCTTGAAATTTGCCTCTTCCTATCCCCCTCCCCAGAAATTCACACTTATATTCTAGGAGACAGAAGTCTATTGTCCCAATTCATTCAAGTGGTGTATATGTTTCATGCTCTAAAACTGAACACTATGCACATTCAAAATCATATTTGCATCAAAATAGAGGAAATGTCTTGAGCTTTTATTTAATATCTAATGACGAGTGCCCAAATTTTCTAAGTGAAAACCTGACCCCCAGGACTCCTTTAGTGTGGAATGTATTGTTCATTAAGAAGGTGCTGTGTATGAGAAAACAGAGCAGAAAGAGTACTTTCCATCTATTCATACTTTGAAGAGCTTTAAACAATTTCCAGAAATAGAAACAGCACCTGCTAAGGGCAGAGGTATAATTGTTTGCATGCCCTCAAACGTTGCTTTACTGCACCACTTTTCATCTTGTTCTCAAAAGGATTAACAACTGAACACTAAGGATTAGAGTGGTGCAAAGTTGGAAAAGAAGAGGAGATCAGAGCAGGCCAGGCAGAGTAGGGCAAAGTGATTATTTGCAATGCAGTAATTTATAACTCCAATGGCCTCTGAATTCTGTGAGGGTTTTTGCTTGCATGATAAATGGAAGTAGGTTGGAGCAGATCTGCTTGCTTTTGTGCCCTTCTGATCTAACAGTGTTGGTCAAGTCTTGCAGATTCCTGTTTAGAAGTAGACCAGAGTGCTGTACAGAAATGCACTGTGAACAAAAAGACGTTGGGCTTCACTTGTGGACTGAGTGGTGCTGGGATCATGGGGTTTGTACTATGTGCTAAGTTTAATTTCTGATGGGGAAGAAGGCACCTGTTGTCCCTAGTGTTGTTCAAATTATACTTCTAAAGCACAGAAAGAGAGCAGCAATGCACTTAAGGTTGACAATTTAGCTTTTAATGACATTATCTTGACTTTGTGTATGTCCTTTATGTACACAGTCTAGAAAAGTGGAGTATTGCTAGCTTGTAGACCCAATCTTGTCATACCAAGGCTGGGTTTTTGAGTGGTCTGAAGGTGGTTATGGACTAGAAGAAGAGTACATGGAGCAGAAGCAGGTGGGTAAAGATAGTTCACGGGATCAAATGCTCTTTTGTTGTTTCTCACAGAAAGCAGAAGAAAAAAAAAAAAAAAGAAAAAAATATGTTCAAAACTGTCTATATATCACATAAAAAACAGTATTTTTTGCCATATGATAGTCAAACTGTTAAAAAGTTTCTAACTGGACCTAAAACTGTTGGCTCTAGAGGGCAGTCATTTAAACTTACAGCAGAAGTAGGTGGAATCTGCTGCTTTCATCTCTCCCTGTGTATTGGTGGCACAGCTTTTCAACTTGACTGGAGTTATAGAGCTAAAATGGGAGTGTGAGTGGGGTAATACCAAAATACCCTAAGTACAGCTTATGGTATTATTTTTTTTAATTTTTATTTTTTTCTTTCTGTCTAGGGAAAGATCTGATCTCTAACTGGTTGGAGTTTTTGGGTAGAAGTAGCTCGTTCAGATCTGCCTTAGCCAACTCTCTCTGAATAACTGAAAGTGGGCACTTCAAAAAAAAAAAAAAAAAAAAAAAGAATGATGCCAACAGGCAGTGTCAACAGGCAGATGTGATTCCTGTCACGGCAAAGGGCAGAACAGACACAGTCAGCTCATTCTCTGCTGGTTTCTCATCGCTGAGGCAGGTGGCATAGGGAAGCCTATTTGGGGAATACTTACAAGACGCCCTTTTATTATGATTTTAACTCAGTATCTTCCTATAGAACCATACATATATGTGGTTTCAACTTTCATGGAAGTATTGCAGCTTTAGCAACTAAAAAGGAAAGAAAAAATGAAAGAAGGTATCTCTCCCAATGGAGCAACTCCAGATAATGCACTGCAGGGATGCCCAAGGGATGTCCAATGCTTGCTTCATTTGTGTCTTTTGACATAGATATGCAAGTCAACCAATATATATATATTTCAAAAATTAAGTAAGTTTCTTCAAAGGAATGATATCTTTTCTCTACCAGTTTATTTCCTTTGCATTTATATTTTATGGGGAAGAAATAACAAATATGTTACCCTGTAATTAAATTGGATTACAGAATAATTACAGTCTTGTTTGCTTTCTGCAGATTACATGGTAATTATACTTGGTGTTACCATGAAAAACCAAGAATTTCTAACTATGTCATTACATGGTTATTTCTACAATACAATACAACTGTTTAATTATACATGCAGTTTCTTTACTTCAATGGAAAAATGATTAAAATAATGCCAATGCCTCAAAATTCTGAACAAGTGCCAGCATATTATATAACATTTATAGTATCAGTAGGCATTTGTGTATTTGCAAATATATATTTACATACAGAGGAATCCCTTAATTCTTCCAGGTTCTCCTTAGTGGCTAAGATACACAATTCCACTTTTGCAATAAGTGATAATATTCCATGTGTATTGATCTTCTGTATGCACAGAAAAACTTGGTAGAAGCAACAACTTTTTCCTAGTTCAAGTCTATTTCAAAATAGCCATGACAAAGATGGTTAAAAAAAAAAAGAAAAAAAAAAAAGAAAAAAAAAAAAAAAAGGATGAGTGTCTGACAGGTACTTCAGGCTGTATGAACTTAGTTTTGACAAGTTTGCTTTACTTGTCAGATTATTCGTTGGCACAAAATCCAGCTGCTGAAGGATTGGGATCTTCTGAGATTCTTTACTGAATTGTCCCCTGCTGTTAAATAAGCTTCTTTAGTGGGCTCTTGTTTGAAACAGTAAGATCGTCAAGGTCACATATTCGTTGTAATGAGAGGATAGGACCAACTGGATCCAACAAAAACAAAAAATGCCTATCTTCTCTGGCAACACAGAATAGCCATATAACTTGTTGCAGCCATGTATGGTAAAGTCTGTTCTTTTGATGTTTGGGTCTAGCTTTCAGAGTCCTGCTTTGCAACAGACCTTACTGATGGCTGATGAAAGAACTTGAATGAAACCATGGAAGAAGAGAGAGGAAGTAAGAAGAAAATATCTTTTTTATTATTATTATTATTTTATTTATTTATTTATTTATTTATTTATTTATGTAGTGACCTCTACTTCAAAGTAGAAGTACAACTTCTACACTTCCTACAACCATACTTCAAAATCTTTTTGTTACAGTCTCAATCACAGATTCTTCTAAAATTAGTAAATTAATTACTGAATGAGTCATGAACTGTGGACCCATGGGAACCACAGCAAGAGGCATTCGTGGTGGAAGGTCTTCCTCTGCAGAAAGAGCAAAAACCAACATCAAAATACACCAAATCAAATAACAACAAACAAAAACTTTTGTACATGTTTCCCAGATAGGCAAAATACACTATGGTTACTGTCGTACAATTCTCTCTCCCATATTGCATGAGGAAAGAATGAGGTAAGCTCCTTTTCTCAGAAAAGCTATACATCCATCAGCATGATGTACATCTAGCTAATACAACTGTAAGGAATAACACAAAATTTAGAAGCCTCAGAGACACTAGCACCTTAATCATCTAGGTGATGATAAAATGTCACATGCTATCTTCCTGAAAAGCTGCAGAGGCTCGTTTAATGTCTATTAACAGGGAATTAATTAAAGAGGAAAAAAATAGGGTGAAAAAAAAACAACAACAAATCCAGAAGAATTGCTTATATTAGTCGTTAAATCTCCAAAAGAATCAGCTAGGTTAGGGCTAAGTCAGAATTTATACTGTTTTTATTTCCCAGATAATCAAACAGTTGAATTTGAGAAGGAATAGTAATATTGTTTCTTTTCTGTAGTTTTCTCTTGTAGATATTTTTTGCTTTACTTAACAATGGAGCATTGCTTACAGACCGTTGTCCTGTTGTGCAAGTTGCTGTACAAAGAGAGAACTACGAGACACTTCTGATCTCTTCATATGACAACAGATATTGGATGAATACAGACATCTGGAAGAGCCAGAAGCTGACATTTAGGCTGTGGCAAGGAAAGTGTAGGTAAAATAGGGCAAGCTGGGAAGATCCTTGAAAGTAAATACTTCTGTTAGATACAGTTGTGACAGATGAATTAAAGGATGGCCAATACCGTGGGGGTCAGAGAGGCTTTTAGGATGATATCAGGATCACTGCTGTTCTCCATCTTTATCCATTCTGGATCTGGTCATGCGAATCATTTGTGCCTTTTAAATCAAGGGAAATCAATGGGAGTTCGGTCTCCGGAGGTCTTGCAAGGCTGTGCCCTGAGAAGAGGTATATTTTATACTCTGTCCAAATTAGTTTGAATTTGTTTTGTCTGGCGGTAGATAGCAATAGCTGCCAATGCAATCAGAGTTACTGGCTGCTGAAGATATAGCATGAAAACTCCGTCATTGGACAAGACATTTTGCATCTTGTTCCTGTTGCAAAAAGCTGCTTGCAACACTAGTGAATTCAGCAAAGCCATTTCCCCAGGTTTAATTGCAAAGTCTCTTGGTGCGAGTACAGAGCAAGCCTTATAACCTTATTCACAACCTTGAAACCCAAAGGGAGAGTTCAATGTTACCAAAGGGTACCTGGATCCTGAAGCTGTATATTCAAGTGCTTATATTAAAATGCAGTTCTACCATCAGGTTTCTCTAGATGGTTGTTCTGGGATTCATACATGGATAGTGAAACTCGTAAAGAAGGAGCACCTCATAAATGAAGGTTGCTTATTAGTCATCATACGGAGAAGATGAAGTGAATGATTAAATTTCGCTACTTCACATATATTTCATGAGTTGCTGTTGTAGAGGTTTCAGCACAGTCTGATCTGTGAAAGCCTCTGTGCTCAGATCAAAGGCTGTTTTGTGTTAGGATCATTATGTGCTATAGTTAAGCATTTTGTTAACTGCAGTATTGACAGACAAAACATTTTTCAGGTAAGTGCAACTGGTAAATACAGCACAGCTTTAAGACTGGGAAAATACAGTCATTAAGCTATCTTAATAGGGGGAAAAGAGAGCCATTATTTGCTGTCATTATGCACTGTTTGCTAATTATCCTCATCAGGTGATAAAAATTAATAAGTTAATTTAGTTTTTTATTGTTCTGCCTGAAATCCTTAGAGAATCTTAGGGAAGTAATTCTGCCTTTTGTTCCTTCTCTCTCTCTCTACCTTCAGTGTTATACATTAAGGATCAAAATATGAAGCTGATAGCAAGCACCAGTTGCTTTTAACAGATACAGTGTTGATTTGTGTCTTAAATTTGCAAACATTAATGTCATGTTATACTAATTGTGTCCTATAAATTACTGTAATTGTCTTTCTCTTGTGTGAGACTCTTCCACTGAACATCTCCAGGAACCCCATAGGCCCCAGGCTGAAATTCCCCAAGGGCACTCAGCCCAAAGAGGGTCCAGTTGAGCCTTGGCCTCTGGTGGAGCCTCTTGAAAAGAGATGCTGCAGGTTTCCTTCTGCCTGAGCTTCTTCTTCTGCTTAATGCTCATAGATTAACTCAGCTTCACAAACACCCAGTATTATGGATCTTCCATTTTGCAAAGGAAAAATTGACACAGGTGGTTTGCTCCTCAGGAGCTGCAGTATTGCTCCAGCAAAGCAGGTGGCTGAATGCTGTAAGTTATCCATATTGGAGCTGGCCTGGATCAAGGCCGGAGGTGTTCACGGTCACCTGGCAATCAAGAAAGCCACCATGCAACCACATTCTAGCTATCCACTCTGTAAATGAAAGTTCAGTGTAAAACCCATCTTTCTATAGGAAAGAGTTACAGATGGTTTTGCTACTGTTTTCCTATTGTCATGGTGTATTCAGGTTAGATAGGGCCTGAACGCCCAAGCTGTCGGCTCCCTGGTGTTTCTTTCAGAAGGCAGGGGCAAACTGCTTGGACACTGATTATTTTGGGTTGGTTCCTACAACATGGAGGGCTTTTTACTGTTACTCTTTTCTCAGTTTTCCTATTTCTTCATCCATAAAATAGTTTTTTGACTTCAGGTGAAATGCTGTATATAACGGTAGCTGCTGTCAACTACTTCTGAAGATACAAGATGTAGGCCACTATAACCTAGTTGCCCTTGGTTTGATCTACAGATATGGTGCCTTCAGATTAACCTACCTCTTTTTGTTTGATTTTCCCTGTGAATTAAACAGGGAGAAGAATAACATAAGTTTGTCTATCAGAAGGAGAGATGTGAGAGTTCATTACTATGTTGGAGTTGCTTTGAGAGCCTCTAAGAATGGAAGAAGGTCAAGTCCAAACTGTCATGAAATCCAAAGTTAGAAGGCCATATCCTCAGCTCGGTTTATATCAGTGTTGCTCCATCATGTAGCAGGACTATATCAGTAGCTTGTTGGAGTGTTCTACCCACTCTTTAGAGAAACTTGTTTTAAATACTTCACTATTACCGTGGTTTGATTAATGATATTCCAATCGAAAATGAAACACATTTATTTATAGAACATGGCCTATGCACTACCAAGGAACACATTACAGTAGTAGTACAACTTCAAGAGAACTACAAAAGTGTTTTCAGATCTTCTCATATTTTGATTCAATCAACTGTAGAAGTACAAAGTTTTTTGTTGTTGTTGTTGTTGTTGTTGTTTGTTTTGTTTTTATGGATGTGTAATAGAAAAAGAATATACACTTGAATGAGTAGTAGATTCTGATGAGCTTTTTGTTTCTGCTATTTAAAGTATTTATAGAATCATTTGCATTTAGCCAGATGATTCTAGAAATTTTCTTTGTGTATTGAAATGCCAATTCTAAATCACAAATGCACATTGGAGTGATATACAGTGCCTTTTCCTTAATGATTTTTCATTTTGCGGTTGAGCCAAGTATCTATATGGGTTAAAATCTATAATTCCCAGAACTGATAGACAATTCTAAAGGCTTAACAGACTTCATGCATCGCTTGCTATTGAAACTGTATATCTAGAGGAAAACTAATATATTGACCTTAGAAGGCCATTTACTGTTATTCGAGATAAACCCATTGCTTATAAGTCTATGGAGTGCCTATTTTTGACAGTTAAAAGGCAAACATGAATCCTGTGAGCTTTTTGGAAAGCCCAATTTCAGATCCCACAACAGCCCACATGTTTGATCTAGAGCTAAGTATTAGATCCAATGGGTGCTCTGCAAAAATACCTGTTGTACCTGAGGTTATATTTATTCTCTGTAGGATGCTGCTACCTAACCACTTCAGAAATTTTCTTTTATTTTGATATGTGTATAAGATAACTTTTGAAAGGAATAACATAAGTTCTTCATGTTTCCTGCAGATATAAACAATTATTTATACAAGGCTGAATTGTAAATGCACTTAAGTCCCTTAAAAGTCATTGTTCCCTTCATCTAAAATGACTGGATGCTTTCTAGGGCAATTTGGGGAAAGGAACAGGAGGACAATCATGTGTTTTTATATCTCTTAAGAGACTTACTTGGTATATACTACAGTCTCTTGGTGGTGAGATATTTAAAATCTATGTAACAGTTGCACATCACAAGGAAAATTTTGAAAGCATTGAAATCCAACAGCTCCAATAGCTACTATACGTAGTAAATTACCAAACATAATCTCTGACTTGGGAATCTTAAATGTGTTATGACTATTTGATCAAATATTATTGGGTTAGCTTTAATCATCAAAATAAATTAATAGTTAGTGATCCTTGCTATATCATAACTGGGAGTAATAGAATAAAAATAGATGGATGCAAACACTGGCAAGTGCTTTCTAAGTGTGAGCTTTAATAAATAAGGAAATATCACCCCTAGGGAAATTTTTGGAAGCTGCCTTCTTTGATATTTAAAAGTGCACTAGACAACACATTAATGAATGTGATATCCTGCACACAATCCAAATGCCCCCTCCTTCCTCTAGCTTGTCTGGTTGTATGAAAAGACCTCAGATTTCTGAAAAAAAATAAACTTAATTAGAAAAATATTTAATTTCAGACAGACAAGATTTGGTTATTACTTGTATTCAAAGAGCTGTATTTGAAATCGTTCATCAACAGCAAGCAAAAATAACAAGTAGAAGATTGAGGAGGAAGAAACCTCATTTCCCCAGGTCTGTATGTGATGGCCTACAAAAGAGATGCCCAATACCACTTTGGGCATCTCTCTGTGTGCTGGGGGAAGATTTTTCAAAAGCTGTCCTTTCAGAAGTTCCTCTTAAATATATGGCTCTAAGGCTGGTGCTGAAAGAACCACGTAATGTTCCAGTAGCAGAGTTAAATAAATATCCTGTCACTCTCTGGCTGATAGTGAGCCTGAAATGAGGGAATCTGGAAAGCCTAGAAGATCCCAACATTGCCCTGATTTAACTTTTACAGGTCTGAAAGGGAATAAGAGAGAACAATCATTAGTGAGATAGCCAAGGACAAGAGGTAATTTCTAATGACTACTTTTATGCTCTTCTGCCATGAAGTATGTGCAAGACAACAGCAGAGGTTGGTCAGTTTTTGAAGCCAAACTTCAGAGAAGCATTTAAGCACATTCTTGTGTTTAAGCAAACATGTATGTGATTGCCTGAAAGAGCTGTTTTTCATGACAGGAAAAAAAAAATCCTTACATAATGTCTAAGATAGAAAACACCAGAGTATGTTTTCCGGCTCATTTACAGGCACAAAGGAAAACATTTAACTCATGGGGGACACCCATATTCTGTCATAGACTGTCTATGGGCCCCATTAATTCATCATCCATAAATCTTCCCATCATTAAATGTCTATTTGCATCAGTTCAGCAGCACAGTGAGTGCCTTTCTTCACCACCATCCACAGGAAATTTTCATTAATTTATGTACACTGATTTCCCATTGAAGTGGAACATAATATTATTAATTTCTGAAGGGAGTTATGTTTAGTTTCTATGCGGACAGTACAGCATATGCAACCAATTTTTCTGTTAAGAGAGATCCCTGAAAGAAAAAACAAATAAACAAACTAACAACAACAACAACAACAACGGAGAAAAGAATGACTTTCAGGGAAATGCTAAAAAACAGGAAATATTTTTTGTTTTGTTTTGTTTGTTGTTTTGTTTGTTTCTTTCTTGGTTGGTTTGATATATTTTCAGATATAATGGCTTTTATGTCTGTTGCTATTTATAATTATCCACTTAGTGATGAGGAAATCTTTCAAAAATTAAAAACACTGATGCTGTAATATATACTCTTGAGGGAACATTCTCAACTACCTGAATAAGACTTGGGTGGTGGAAGACAACCTATTACAAGAAGAAGAAATACATCCTAAAATATTGGTCCTTATTTATTTCCTAATATCTGTGGTCAAAACACACAAGCAGTCAAGCCTGCTGTGGGACATCTTAATGGAAAGAACAAACCCTGTATGTAGAGGTGAAAGCAGAAAAGGTTCAGAGGATGAGTTGGTTGTGGCCATAAGTCAAACCTTCCCATCTTCATTTCCAAGCCCAGTTTGCCTACAGTGAGATGGTCCCACTGACTGCTTATGGTGGCTGGAACTTCAGTGAGAGGAGTTTAGCTTTTCATACAGAGAACTGAGAGAGAGATCATTTGAAGAGTATATTTGTTGATGAGCCATGGTACTGCTGAAGTGGTGAAGGATGGGGTTGTTTTGCCCTTCCCAAAATAGTGTAAAGATTTGTGCTTCCAAGAAAGTTTGGCCTGTGTGTATTTGATTTGAGTACCTACTGTGATGGTAAATAACAGCATAAGGTTATATTTCACATTACTTTTTTTTTTTTTTTTTTTTTTTTTGTGAGACTTCTGGTTATTTAGTATAAGCAGTGAAAAGATATTTCCTGGAGTCCTTTAGATGTTAAATATGCATGACCTTAAATCTCAATTGCCTTGCAATGTGTACATTTACAAAACATACAAAACATTGGAACTGAAAAAAAAACACCACCACCAAAAAAGAAAAAAAAATAACACAGTTTGTCTCTGTGTATGATCCAATGTGTCAAGCAGCATAAAAACCTCTCCAATTGACACATCAGCTATGTATGATGGCATGTGGGCTGGGGAGGTCAGCTGTAGATATCAGCGCTGAAACATTTTTTAAAATGACTTTTGACAGAGATGATGTAAATGTAGACTGCTTGGCAAATTGTTGGTCATAAATTGCTTGCAAATGTAATTCTATTTTGTGTTTGGGAATTATCTGTAAGCAGACTGAATTTTATACATTTACCCATTCGTCAGCACTAGGATATGAACTCCTTTCACCAGTCTATTTCAGAAACTGTCCTTGCATATGCAGAGTTCATTAACTATTGATTCTCAGTATGCAGTCAGCCATGGAGGTCACATGATGGTGCAGATGGTGTTTATCCTCCCTTATTGGAGCACTAAGAGCACTAAGATTTTGCCAAGCAACACTTTAGAAATTCAAAGATATTTCAAGAAGACACAGAAAAATATTAACCTTCAGCCTTTTGCAAAAATATCTCATACGACTTTCAGCATTGATGTGGGCAAATACAACTTCTATGAATGCTCTTTTAAGAAGACTAAAAGGAATAACCAATATTAAAGAGCATAACCAAATGAAGTTAAGACGTTTTATTCAGTTCCGTGTGAATGGAGTTAGCTGTGTTCTTCTACCTCTGTTGTACTTAACTTTTCATACTTTTTATTCCGTAGTTCCAACAAATTTATGTGAACTTGTGGTTTAGTAATTTTATGTTTCTTCAGGAAAATGAAAAAAACTAAGATGCAGATTTTTAGTTTATTTCTGACTTAAATAATCATAAAATATAAAACATTATAAACCTCAAAAATATTGTAATAATGCATTTTAACTCCCAAAGGAAAATCATAAATTTGGTCCAAAGTTTATCCTTTCTCCTTTTTCCATCTCTGTAAAGTTTATTTGCAGTATGTATTGTAGTGAAAACAAAACAAAATAAAAAAATCTTATTTAGGATCCTGATCTGTGATGAATATCTGTAGGTGGGAGAAGAGGGTGGAATCTTGGCCTCTTTGGACCTTGCCAAACTCTCATTGACATTATGGATTGGGCTTTTGTTTCAGGGTGGTTATATCAACGCTGTTAGAACTACTCATCACATGCAACAATAAATAAGTACAAAAGACTTTGTGGGACTGGGAACTAAACTAACAACCTAAATTTAGGATCAAGTTATTAGAATGGCTGAGATTTTTGAAATTCCATTTAACGTAGAAAACTTCAGCGAGGTAGGCCTGATTTCTCATTTGCATTTAAATCAGGAACTTAAGTTTGCGTTTCATTATCAAACAAAAGTATCTGTGATTTAGCCATACAAATTTCTTTCTAAACCCAATTTCTTTTGAAAGAATCACAACACTCAAGGTGCCCTAATAGAATGCAACAATTAGATTTTCTAAAATAAGAAGCTGGTTTTGATTTGGTAGGAGTGCAAACCTGTCTCAAGCTACTAACTTTTAATTTACTGGTATTCTTAGCAGTCAAAAATGATTGAAGAAGGCTTGGTTAGAGAAAAATGAAAAAATAATTTGTTTTATCCTAAAATATCTCTGAAAGTATTTAGCTTTTCATAGAGAAGACACATAATCTTTAAAGAGAGCAGTTGGCTATTGAAAAAATGAATAATACATTTTATGATATAATTTGCAATTCTGCTGTTTTATTTACCCTATGGAATTTCAAAACCCTAGAGAACTCAGTGAAAACTAGACAGAGCATGTGTTGATGTGTGTGTGCATACATAAGGGAGAAAAATATGAAAAGGGGTGAGAGAGCCCAAGCAGAGAAGTAGAAAACATTCTGATGGATCTAATTTAATTTTATGTTGTGTTTTTATATTGAAGTTCATTTGCAAGCACTGACATTTTGCTGTGAAAAGCCATGAATGTGGGATCTGCCAAAACGAGATGAATATTTTTTAACTAACTTTAGCTGTTGGATTATAATTTGTTAAAACAAACAATAGCTTACTGCATTACAGTTGAATGCAAAGATATTACTGTACTCAGCTAAAATCAAATAATCTTTTAGTTTCTATTCTCTCTAAACTAAGCTAAACAGTAGTGTCATAAAATGACAAATTACAGGACGAACGTAAGAGCAGTGCCTTCAAAAATACAATAGTTATACAAGCCATCTATTGTTAATGAAGAATATAATGCAATTTGTCTGTCTGTAATACAATTATGCAAATCAAAGATGGAACTATCCTGAAATCTCTCTACATTCCAAGTGATTAAAATGAGATAATTTATCAAAAAGAATATTACTGATCATGTTTATGTGTTGCACATTAATCCTATTACAATAATGTATCTTTCTACTAATGTAATGGATTTGTGCAATCTAACAGAAAATGACTTTTATACTACCCACAATTACAAAAATATTCAAAGCATATCCATCGCTGCATAATAGCATATGCCTAAGACCGTACAATAAACCTATTAAAACAAACAAAGCTTATGAATGTAACCTTCATACCAATAAAGACAATGCTAAATTCAATTTTATTGCCCTCATTATTCCAACAACTTCATATGTAATAAAAACTGTGAGGAAATTACCTTAACCCTCTTTATAAAGAAAGAAAATCTTATAAAAACATAACACAAAAAAATTGAGAATCATTTCAATGGACACAAGACATGTAGAACATATAATAAAATCTTCTAAACCAACATGTAAGTTGCAATCCATGTGCTTCCAGTCCAAAAGGTCTCTCTAAATCTAGGCAATCTGACAGATATAATCTTAATATATGACAAGTCAATCCTTAAAGTAACAGCATCTTCTGAAAGAGTATCTATTATATGCAGCGAGGCATGTGGAAATGTCATGAGGTACATGAGGACTTTTTTCCATGTGCATGGAAATATAATAGAAGGCTTACAAATTCCTCAGACAAAGCTGTTGTCAGAAAAGTCATCAAAAACTCCAAAACACAAAGGATAAGACAGCCTATTCAGCTTTAAAACTAACATTGTACATTATAGTACAGGCACCAGGGGAATGATCACATGCTCAGGGTATCATAATATAACTTATTTTTTGCGTCCAAAGTTGCAGAAATGGATTATTGTATAATATTTATTCCTCTCATTTTATACTAATACTAATTTCATTTCTAGAGTTCAGCCCATCTTTATTGACCTAGGCTCGCTGAGCTCTTTTTTCATCCCAAGAATGCTTCATTAGCTTTCTCAGTGTGCAGTTGCAATGTACTGTGCATTTTTCCTTCTGGCAGGTAGGCTTTGCTGAGATGTGGCTTAGACACTGAGTTAGTTGCCTGCAGGACTGATGCAGCTGCATACTCCTCCAGCTAACCCTCTTAGTGACCCTCCCTGGCATGTAAATCATACCTGTTTCACAGCTATTTATTCCTTTCTTTGACAAAATTTCTCTTATTCCTCTTCTTAAACCAGTAGGTTCTCCCTATCATCACAAAAATATTTATTAAAAGGATATAAGAAAAAGAAAAAAGAGATGATTCTCAGGTACGATGAGCCTGTATTTAGTGTTCTTAGCCCGAGTAGACTAAGGTGTTACTGCTAACAATTCATATGCATGCAGTGTTCCATAGTTCATGGGATAGCTGTTTGTAGCTGCTTAAAACATAATTTTGCCCTTCCTAATCCTACACTACTTTATTTTGTTTGTTTGTTTTGTTTTTGTTTTGTTTTGTTTTTGTTTTTCAGAGCTGCCCAGTGCCTTCCCTGATTGATACCATCCCAGATGGGCAGCACATCCTTGCTGGGCTTATTGTCATACCCAGCCTGGCATTTTTTATCTTTCTGCCATTGCTGCCTTCCTTCTGGCTTGGGGCAGAAAGGTTTGCAGCCAGGAAGCATCTGCCTGCAACTCAGCTGTTGCTGGGAGCTGCTGTTAAGATCAAGTAATCTTCACCAGGATAGAAAAAATGGATTTTATGCTGCATTTTACTAACTGAGTGATAAAAACAGACCACTCTGTACTGGAAAACTTGACCTAATGTACAAGATCTGATGCTTTTGTAAATACAAGAGTGTATTAACTGCTCTACAAATCTATAAATCTCCTGCTTCTGTTGCAGCTAGAGTATCATGTTCAAAAGGATTTGAATTCCCAAACTTTCCCTCTGCTCTGTACTGTGAATGGGATAACATGATCTCAGGGGTAGAAATCCTAATTTTCAAACTTGCTGGCACAGGTTTCAGCTTTCAGTTTCTGAGAACCCTCATTTTTACATGGGATTTGTAATATACATGTTTCTTTATCGTGTTTCTAGGAGGCTTAAGATATTTTTGGACAACTGCCTGTTCGTCAAAGCTGTCTAGTGCAAACTTAGCAAACCTCCTGTGCTTTGCAGCAGAGAAACATAGTAAGAAGAGACCTGGTTTTGGCTAAACTTGGCAGGTGCAGGACCTTCCTTCTCACGCAGTTTAATATTTGCCCATATAGAGTTACTTGAAAACAAATTGAGATACTGCAGCAGCTTGTTTGGATTTATCCCTGTCTTTGCATCTGTCTGTTTTTCAAACACGAGTGTACTCTAAGACCACTGATAGGTGGCAAATGCACATGCTTCTGCTCCTGATATCAGTAAGGACAGCTGTCCTTTCTCAGGTGAGAACTAATCTAGAAAAATCATATTTCACACCTGGAGAACTTAACTTTTTAATGTTCTGTTTGAGCATTAATTTAGCCAGCTCTGTGTGACATGTGCAGACATAAATTTCAAGTACCTTCAAGCACATAGCCCAAAGCCACCTCAGCAGCTTCAGAGAAACTACAGCTCCATAAAACCCATGTGAAGCTTGGGATAACAGCTGGCCCTAAGGATCTCGTGTGCTCTGGTGCACCCCATTGACTCTGTCCTTTAGTGTTCACCGGGGACCTCCTGACAGTGCCAGTCCCTCTGGACAGCTGCGTGGCAAAGGCTGTTGCCATCCATTTCTCCTTTCTTTTTGAATAATTGAAGCTTGACAAGGTTTTGGACTGAGCACTTCATCAGACAGAATATCCAGTGGGTTTTAGGCCTGGTGATCTGCACAGAACTCCCTCTTCCCTCACTGAGCTGGTCGTAGCCTTGCTCAGCCCTACAGAACATAGCCTCTGGGGTGCTCCATTGACAGTGAGGGATAGTGCTCAGTAAAATCTCTTAGAAACAGATTTAAAAATATTTAAATAGTAAAAGATATAAAGCATGTGTCCCCTGGGATGTTCACATCCCAGCCTAAGCAAGTCAGATGGGTCCTGAGAAGATGAAGGGGGGAAAAGTCAGCAAAGGTAGCTTCTGAACTTATTGCTAACTTCTCTGCATTTTTAATCATCTTGAGTACCAGCCTGGATCTCTTTCTGTGGCTCATTTCCAATAAAATGAAGGTTAATGCTGCCTTACTTCACAGAATTGTTGTAAAACTAACCCCAGCCCTAGTGAGATGCTCAGATAGCACGGCAAAGGGAGACATCTAGGTACCTGACTCTGGCAAACAGCCAAATTTCCTTGACATGGCTAGTGGCTAGGGACTGGTAGCCCAGCTGGTTGTAACAAACACACAGAGCTTTTGTGCTCTTTGTTTATTGCACACGGGTCTGTCTGTGGGCCATGCTAGTGTGTGAACATGCGTTGTGGAGAAAAGCAGCCCCAATTTTCCATACCATCTAAGGAACTCAATTGGCAGAACTGTGTGACAAATCAGGGCAGATTAAAGTCAAGCTGGTCAAATTCTGCCATGCTGACATTTGTACAAAAAAAAAAAAAAAAACACACACACACACACAAAAAAAAAAAAAAAAAAAAAAAAAAAAAAAAAAAAACTGTGGCATTGCTGGGTCTAAAAAAAGGCAGAATTTGGATTGTAGTCACAACAGTCAGGGATGCAAGAAGGAAGAACTCTCCAGTGTTAAAGGCAAGTGAAGACTCATTTTTAAGCAGAATGAGGCTGGCTGTCTGCTGGGGCTTTTCTGCTCTGTTGAAGTTGTAATTACAGCCTCTCAAAGCTTGCGTGACATTGCTAATTTGAGACAAAATGGGAGACTGATATCTGTAAGAACACTCAGGGTTGGGATTTTGTTTATAGAGTCCATATATCAGCACATCAAACCTTTGAATATTAAAGTCATTTAGTAACTTTATATAAACAGTTATAGAAATCATCCAAAAACAAGAGATGGGAAGTAAATGTCAGCTATTGAGAAAAATTTAGAGGTTAGTCAGTTTTTAAGATACCTGAAAGTCAAATTGACCATCAAACTGTGGCATGCAATTATGAAATTTGAATTACTTAACACTTTTCAGAACACAGCTTTCTTTACAAAAGATCCCCTACCTACAGAAGAACCTTTGTATATTAAACAGCGCCTTCCACTTGAGATACAGATTTCGTAATTTGATAGATCCCATTTTATTTTGTATAGCTTTGTATCATGAAATGACCCAGTTCTTTGCCTTGCAGGTTTGATATTGACTGATTCCCCTGACTTCTGGGGAGCTGTATGTGATATGTATCTGTATAAAGGAGAAGCAAACATACTATAAATGCCCATTGCAAATAGTCATATACTGATGATTTGTGTCAGCTTAATTGTGTGGAAAATGTCTTGTTCCTTGGCACAGAATAAGTGTCAAAATATATGGTTCTCCTTTCCACATTGACCCAGAAGGCAGTCTTTCACTCTGTAGTGACACATCCTAGGCAGACCTCTCTAAATCTGTCTATCACTATCTGTTGGCTCTCCGGGTGTTCTGCCTTCTTGAGGTATGTGGGTTCATACAGTAGATTTAGTCCTGCAGCTTGCTGAACATCTCTGAAGTGTCCATTAATGCCAGGGTCTTAGGATGCTCATTTGGCTGAATTAGCTAATGCTACATGCTACCCAACATTCTTATGGGAATGAAGAGCCTTAGCCCTTAGCTATGTCCTTCTTCCTCCCTGGAGATTAATGCCAGATCTTTCTCAACTTCAGTGGGAGATGAGTGTGCCTAGCACCTTGCTACACCAGGCCTTGACTTCAGTTCATTGTTATGTGAAGATTTAACACGAGCTTTAGAGAGAATAGCAGAGGTTTCTTTCACCCTGTATGTGATAATGACCCACAGCAGGAACCACAGGAGAGAGCTAAGTACTCATAAATGAAGTTATGAAAGGATCTCAAGTTTGGGGGCTTCTGAAATCACCTCCTGCTACGGATAAGCACTCCCTTGTTGACATGCCTACCATCCCTTGACATTACCTGTATTCACGCTGGGTCTGGCTAGAAATGAAGATGTTGTTGCTTATCTATCTCTATCTAATTTACAGAAACCTTGTTGTCAAACTCTCCATGCTCAAGAAACAGCGGTGTAGGGATTTGTGTCCAAATGGGGTGGAGGCGGGGCGAGATGACAGGAGAATTAAAACCGGTTTTATCTGATACGGATCCAAATCAAACAGATCTCCTTTATTTATTTCCATTTGAGACTCTCTCAGCAGCAAAGTGTAAGCATTAAATATACAGGAGATAGCAAGCTGAGGAGAAAACGTAAAAGAGTTAAATGATAGCAGGGATCAGTATTTTAGTGTATTCCTTCTACAATCTACTAGATACAAATAGAAAAGGCTAGGCACAACATAAATATTTCCTATTATGGATAAACTAAAGTCACAATGGAATCTGTCATGCTTGTGATATGAGAGATGGACAATATTCCTGAGCTGTTGCCATGCTGGCACTTGAATGCGGTTTGTATTTTGTTTATGGAGCTGAATCAGAAAGCCTTTTTCCCCTCCCCTCTCTCTCTTTTTTTTTTTTTTTTTTTTTTTTTTGGCCCAGCATGTGTAATTCTTCTTCATGGAAGCTCGAAATGGCTGTGGAGCAGCTCAATATTCCATTTATTTTATTTATAAAAGAAATTCAAAGCCTGAAAAGATGAAGTAATTGACTTACTGGGATGACAGTTAAACCCACTAAATTTAATCTTATCCTCTCAAGTACAACATATCGCGCTTACAAATTATCACCCTGCACCAGACAGGCCTGCTCTCTTCACCTAATCCAAATGGAAATGAAGGCCTCTGTTATTGTATTATCTGACTTTACTATCAGCATTAATCCGGCTTAACTCACTTAATGATGCCACTTGTGGCACTATGAAGGCAGCAAAGAAGTCTATAAACTACTTCCATTAAAATGCAAATCTGGCCCACAGAGAAAATAAGTGACACAAAAGTAGGAGAATTCGGCCATACACTGTATTAGCCTCTTGCCGCACAGAACTGATACAAGTATAATAACTGATGCTGTGATTATTATTCTAGCTGTGGATTTCCAATGAAAGGAAGCCAGTCTACCACAGAACGTCACAAAAGTGCTTCAACAAGCCAGGGTATTTAATTTCTGAAGAGATTTATATTTTTTGTTGTCAGGAAATGAACAAATACTTATCAATGTAAAAACTGCTATCTTAAATCTTCCTGCCAGGTTTTTCATACTGATATTATTTGCACCCTATAACACAGGAAATGAAAATCTTCTGTGCCTTTCACATCTCCACTGTATCTTAAAATCCTTTAGTAACAGCCTTGCTTCTTTTTTTAACCCCCTTCTGTAAACATAAAGGAAAACTTTTATGGATTAAGTATAGGGAATTACTAATGCCAAAATCTCATCCCCAGATTCCTTCTGAACATTCTGTTCACTGTTAATTTAATTTTATTATTATTTTTTTTTCTTTTAAGAGAACCATAACATCTGTTTTATGGAGAAGCCTGGTTTAATTTTAGTGTAAAGCTATTCACTTTTATCTCTGCTCCTCTCCTCGCTTACATACATGCATGCACACTTGTGTATCTGCCTGGTCACCCCTTTGTATGAAAAACCATTAACGCAAAAGCCTTCATTAGTATGAAAGAAATCCCAGTAAAAACACTGGGATTCTATCCTTCAATTTCTCTTGAGCTCAATAGCTTCCTCTGCCTCAGTAACCCTAAGACTTTATTTCTGGCATCGAGACAACACGCATATCTACAGGGAGACATAGGCACAGAGCCCCTACTGCTTAAATAAACATTCCTCTGTAGGTTTTGATAGCGAAATGTAAATGCAAGTATTTGGTCCAGCATGTTTTATGTACAGGGTGACAGACGTGTGATGCCCCTTCACTTTTCCTTGGAAATCTTATTACTGATAATATCGAAAATTAGAGATGGGGCCAAGCAATGCAATTGGGATTCGTGTTTCAGTCTCGTGCATGGGAATTTGATTTAGCTCAGTATGCTGAGAGGAGTAGCAATGAGATTCAGGTTTGCATCGAAGTTTGGATGCTGAATCCCCTCTGAGGCTGAAGAATGTTTTGATCTGGAGCCCTGGCGTGATCACTGACAAAGACCTATTCTTTCTCATCCCCACTCGCACGCTTACCCCACCCTGAGCATGACTTGTTATTGAGATGGCTGTTCAGCAGCACACAACTTTGCTCTGATGTTGCATTACTGAAATACTTCTAAATTGGTTTCTCTCTCACCTTAGGCCTGCACGAACATGATCTGATTTCTGCAGATGCTTGATCTGCTGTAGCACTTCCATCAGGGAGCTCATCGCTGACCTTAGTGCCACCGGTGTTTCAGCAGTGGGCTGCTCAGTGCTAATGAAAACATTCAGTTTCAGCCTAAAACAGCTCTCTGTGCTCTTACAATAAAGAGAGTTTTTGCTTAAAAGAGGCTAATGGCTCTGCAGAATTTGGCAGTTTGTGGTCATTAATGGGCGCTGGGGATTTTTGCTGTTTTCAGGGTGAAGCTGGCCTCCAGCCACAGCATATCTGGAATCATGTTTTGGCCTAACAGACATGCAATGCTACACACATATTGCTCATCGGGTGGGCTTTGGGCTATTCCTAGAGTGCAGAGCACGGAAGGGTGCCAGAAGAGAGCCCAGAAGCTGCTGGCAGGCCCACTGCCTTCCACCCCTACACAGCCACACATTCTGTCCTCAGTGGCTACAGATTTGCATTCCCTGCACCAAATCCCTAGCTGTGTCAGACAGTATCAGTGAATGATTTACAGAGCTTTACTCAGGGCTTGTTAGAAGGAAATTAATTGCCTGATTTATGGGAGAGATGTCTCAACTCCTGCACACCATTGGTCTGAGGCCTTTACCTTCTGAGATGTGAAACGCCCCGTGTACAAGCCAGATATCAGCTAGATATTTTTTTCTTATCATTATGCAAGGAAACTATTGGATTCGCTCAAAATACCATTTCAAACCTGAACGTATTTTAAAAATTAAAATTGAGATTATTTCAGTTTAGCCAATAATTGGTTTAACAAACAAAAACAAACCTAAACAAATAAACAGAAGCTTCCAAAGCACAGATTTGCAGTGATGCAAAGTAGAGCAACCTGTGAAACTTAAACTGTCGGGTATTTCCAGTGAGAACCTGATTTTATCTCTGCCTTTAGCCTGTGCTTTCAGGAATGAAAATTCATGCAGCTACAGAATATTTTTCAAAAGCAATTGTCTTGTCTTTATTTAATTTAACACTATAAATGACACAGGGTTGGATTTTCACATCATGCATCATCCATGTGTCTGCAACATCTTTATGGACACATACTGCAGTTATATACATTAAACGTTTCCAGAGAAAGGTAAGGGGCTAGACTGGATGACATCCAGAGTTCCCTTCTAGCCAAGTTACTTTGCAATTTTGCAAGTTCTAGTGAACCAAAGAAAATACGTAGATATCTAATAAAATATTGTCTTGTATAATGCATGATACTAAATATTCAACATTCAGTCTCCTAGGAAAACTTTCTATATACATCAAATAAGTAGCATGCTGCAATACTCTTCAGACACAGCAGTGTGATATGCAGTAAATCCTATTAAGTTATTGTACTCACAGGAGGCATGAATTTTAGGTGTATATACAAACAAATACCCATGCAGAGCAAATCATGCAATTTTTACTTGCAATTATCAATCAGGCTTGCATCTGATTTATGCTAATTACAGATGAAAAATGATCAAACATATAACTTGCTATTTTTCTTTTATTGGCATTGATACAAGCATGGTGGCCTAGAGATAAGTTTTCATAAACTTGCCTACATATATGTGGGGAAGAATGGTCACATTCATTGTCATTGAAGAAATTTCTGAAGTCTGAAACAAAAACATCAAACTTCAACTATCAGGTGTTAATAAATCATTTAAATATGTTAAGCAATGAGATCATTAGAGATTATCAAATTCACACCTGTGGAACAATTAGGGCATAGTGGGAACTGAGAAAGGGGGGAAAGAGTAATGTACTATAAAAGCAACCTTTTTGGTGAGGTTGGTTTTCCTATGTATCTGTTAGCATTATGAATCTTGCTCTCAAAGTTTGTCTTTTGCATGTATTTGCATGCTGTTTTTAATAATTAAGAATAAGAGAATCAAGATGAAGAAAATATTTTAAAGTTGTCTCTGGATGTTTCTGCTCTTCAGCTGCTCATGGAGCTTATTCTGTTATTTTGTACTTGGCTTCATCTGGAGTGGGTGTGATTTGGAGTGTTGTTTTTTTAAAACTTTATTTTATTGAGTTGGCTACAGTCATCATTTTGGGGGGATTCATAAGGATCCTCACATGCCTGCTCTCAAGGGTGTTTGTTACTGAGGTGTGAAGGTGTTCTCCATTTGTTCCTCTAGTGCTGGCTCACTCAGCTTGGTGTTGGCAGTCCCAGGGTGGTCATCTCCTGGCAGGGAGGGAATGTGATTCAAAGGCAGTGGCTGGGGTCATGGACTAAGAGTCTTCTGTCACTGTCTTCCTCCTCAAGTTATATTTGCTTAATGATTTTAAGAATACACTCCAATATGGGATATTATTTGACAACCAGATATGTATAGTCTTGATCTGGAAGTATGTAGTACTAAACTAGTACTAGAGCATGACATTTTGCTGAAGGAACTTCCTTATGTGGAGAGGCATCCCCTGTGACGGTGAGGTAGAAGCTTTGGAAGAAGTTAGGTGGGATGGGCAGAACTGCCTGCGTTGTTTTGCTGGGGTGTCTGTCTCTAGTAGATCCCCACAGTGCGCTCCCAAAGCACCAGAAATAAGGTAGGCCTGCTGAAGGATGCCTGCAGTTGTCTGCTGAAACCCACTGGTAAATGGAAGGATTGCTTTCAGCTGTGGTTTAAGTGTGACAGATGCATTTGTTTATTAAAGTGAGGCTCAATCCTTGACCTGATAAAATAACATAAATAATAAAAAATTGATTTCTTTTGGAAGAGTAGATTGGGCTGGACTATGAAGATATTTTTGCCATGTGGGAAGCTGGGAACTGGAGGAAAACAAAAGGTAAAGCTTACAGCTAGGAATGTGAGCTAGTTCAGCTCCTGCAGTTTTGACTCATTTAAAATCTTTCAAAATTTCATTTTTAAGGTCTGTACCTGTAGAGCTGCTCAGAATGTTTTTAATGAGAGGGAGAAGGAAACTTAAGCAAAAAGACATATCTTGCCTAAGCTTTCTTTGTCTATGTCATGATGGCTTTATAGCTTACTTTTTTATATCCTCAATTTAAGATAATATTCAGCTAGTTCTGTGAGTGTGTTTATATATATAGCTTATAGTTTTTTATTATCATTATTTTTTAGTGTTCAATATTATAAAAAATATTTCTTAGATACAACGTTGAATTTTACTAACCTTTCAAAATTTCTGTTTAACAAGGTTGGAATTTTCTTTAAAGGATGGGAATTCCTATTTTATCCCAAATCTATTGCTGACTGTACTGAGCAAGCCCAGAAGAAATCTGATTCAGTGCACAGTCAGGAAAATATAACTCTCTCCAGAAACAATGGGCTGGTTGGCACTGGTGTCTTAAAATCTCACTACCAGCATCACTCGGGAACATCAAGGGAACTTTCTTCTTTTTACTTCTTTTGTGCTCATAAAGAAATTTTGGCTCTAGCTATGTGTACTTATGCCTTTCCTTCTGTTACTATCCCCTTTTGGCAGAGAACTTTTAGGTAGAGAACTGTCTGCTGTGTGAAAGTTGCTCATTCATTTTTCAGAGGCTGCTGGACAAGTCAGTGGGTAACAACTCACTGACCTGGAGACCTACCCGAGTTCAGATAAATGAGCTGGGTGTGAAAGGCTAAAAATCCCATTACCAGACCTTGAAACATCTTGTCCTTAGGCAAGTTTGCAATATTTTTAGGGAGGAAATAAATGCAAGTTGTGGACTAAGGAACGAATTGGATAAACAAGCAGTGAGCCACTTTACTGCAACATTTTTTTTCCTGTGTTTTTGCTGTGCTGCACTGCTAAGGATCTGAGACAATAGCATTGAGAGATGCAGGGCCATTGTGTCCTAGAAATAAACAAAACATAGTGAGGCCTTAAGCATTATTTTAATAGCTTAGTATTCTTGATGTGATGCTTATCACAAGGGTAAAATTATTTTAAAATTCTTCATATAGTAGAAGGCAGGAGGTCATGTTTGGATGACCCAGACAAAATGCATTTGAGAGATGACCCCACCTCTAGCAAATTGGTACTTCTCACAATTTTTAAGATTGGACAAACTCTTTCTGAAGACCCAGATCCAACAGGTATTTGGGTATCTGTCTTAATGTAACACCTACACTTTTGGGGATTATGGACTCTGGGCTACATGTCATTTCTGACAATCCACATGGAGACGTGTTCCAGTTTTACCCATAGTCCCACTTTAAATGGCATTAAAGAGTGAGGTAATACAGTATAACCTCCTCTAAACTGCTAGAAAAATCAATCTTCAAACTCTAGTATTTGTAAAAACATGGTTGGTGTCTGGAGTAACCTGTATTTCTGTACTCTCCTAAGCTCCAATGCTTTCTGTACAAAATGCTGAATTCACCTGAGCCTGCTGTAATTCAAGCCCCCAGCAAACCACTCTTTCCCTGAGCTATTAGGACCTTTCTGAGAAGGAACTCAAGCTGTTTTCACCTGTCTGAGGCTGCTCAGGTGATATTTCAGCAGAAGTGAATGGGACAGATAAAATCTGCTAAAGCAAGTGCTGAGGGTGCCTTTTCAATTAAGCCACGTGAACAGGTAGGAAGCCTGGCCATGACTTTAGCCTTGGAGCATCTTGCACAGGATGCACAGGAAGAACTCAATGCAATTAAGGTATCAAAACCACTTAAGTCCACTTGGAAACACAGATGGAAAAATGCTGGTAACTATATATACAACAACAAAAGTTTTCAATTGAAAATGCATTTCTGTAGTTCTCCTGGTAATAGCAGAAAACAATATCACTTTATCTAACTCATGGGTTATTCTTTTTAAGAATTAATGTGTTTTTTAAGAAAAGGAGGAAAAAAAGTAAAATGTTTCTTTTGGCAATGGCAATAATGAAATATTTTCAGGTTTTTTGGTTAGCTGAAGTCTCTTGCTTGAATGCATCGTTAACTGAATAGCAAATAAATTCTACTGATGAACCTAAAATATTTTTAACTGAAAAAAAAATTACTATTTTAAACATTTAACTTCCTCATTGTATTACTAAATGTGTTAAAATCATTTCTTAACACATTTTATGCATCTTGTAGAGCTGGTCTCTTAAAGGTATTAAGGTACCTGAGGTATCCCCTAATATGATCACACTGATTTCAATAGGATTTAGATCTCTAGGCACTTCTTAAATCCTGCTGGGCACTCATACACCTTTAAGCACCTAACTACATCTAAAAATCTGGCCCTTGATAATTGTAGAAAATAGTCCTTTCTATCATGTAGAATTTTCTGCTAGCAAACTGGAAAAGTAATTAGCATATAGATGCATCCCTCAGATGCTAGACTGGGTTAAACTGGATTTTTCTACCTTTTAATAACCATTGGAAAACAACGAGGAATTAATTGGTTTGGAAATGTGAACTGATGGGGAAAAAAAAAGTTGAGCTACAGAAAAATTATTAACTATGCAACACTGAGAGTCCTTAAAACCATCAGTTAATGAAACAAAGAAAAAAAATACATTGAGTGAGAATTGATTTAGAAGTGAAGAAGACAGATGAAAAAGGAATTGCAATATAATATGATGAAGAAAAGATTTCTGTCTTGGAGACTCAGCTAGTCATTGCTGTCACTGTAATGGAGTGAGAATAGTGTGATCCAGGGAGCAGCTCTGAGATAAGAGGCTGTTTCCTGCAATGCTGTGATGCTCTGTTGTGCTCCCTGCTCAGGGTGGCATTGCCAGCCTTTACTCAGTCCAGCTGTGACTGTACCCTGGCATGTGAAGGTGAGGAGGTTCCCACCTGGCTCCTCCTCTGATAGTGTGTGAGACCTCCAGCCCTCTCTGGGCACTTGGCCCAGTAGTGGGATAAGAAATGGCTTTGAAATCTGTGGATAAAAAATGCTGTGTAAGAATGAAGATTTTTTTATTAGTATTTTTTATTATCCTCAACGGCAGAATTTGAAATATCTGCTAGGAAATGTTGCCTATTCACAGTCTGTGAGATATCTTTAATCATATTCTAGCCAGAGAAAAAAAAGACTGTGAGAGGTACTATAAAACCTCTTCCTTGCTTTCATCTTTTCTTTTCTACTGAGCCTCACTTGAGAGTGAGAGGAATCCACAGCTAGACTGATTCTAGACTGACTAGGTTTGTTCTAACACAAGGGGATCATTGTAAAAGACATTTCTACTGTAAATACCCCCAGGTTAATTTATTGGATTTGAACAGAGTTCTTTCACAGTGTAAAGTAAATATTTTTACACTTTGTGTGCAGGGGATAAGAATCTTTGTTTTGGCTTAATTGTGAACATAATGATGGAATTGAGAACGAGGCAGGGAAGAACTATTGATGGATGTACTTTAAGTGCTGGAGCTTTGTATTAAACTTACAAGTGAATAGAGATTAAAATAATACTGAATAAAACAAAATGCTTTGGTAATTGTGCTTTGTTTTTCAGAGTTTCTAAGGCTCTTCCAAAACCATGTAGAAGCCAAACTGGTGGTATGTTGTTCCACAAGGCACAGCATGGGATCTTCTAAGGTGATAAGATAATTTCTTATATCAGCCCTTAAAAAAATATTTACTTGTTTCTGTACTGCAAACAGATCCATACAAGTGAAATGAATTTTAATAATATGTAGGTGAGTTTTCTTGGAAATCCACACTGCAGGTGGCACGTGTGCAGGTTCCTCGGGAGGGAAATAAGAAGGTGACACCTGCAAAGTGAAGTAAGTGACTTGTACCGTGTGCATGCAAGAAGAAGGACAGGCTCACACCATGCTGCCTACCCCCATGACTATGTTAAGTTGAATGTGGACCCCAGACAGGCAGGTTTCTGATCTGATCAGAAATCCCACAGGAGTCAAATGGATGTTCTGTCAGAACACGTGTGCCAGGGTCACCTTTATGAGCTTTGTGTCACAATGTGTGTTTTGTATCACCAAGTCCAGAAAAACATAGTCACAGAGGACCAAACTTGATGCCCATTTATGTGTGTGAAATGAAGTTTTCCTACTGCAAGGAACCAGAGCTCAGGTGAAGAGAACAGAATGACACTGGTTTGAAAATCTAAGATCTTTTCTCAGACCTGCATGTAAGAAGAATGAAGATTCCTGATCTTTACCTTCACTTCAACTAATGTATAAAACAAACAAAAAAAACAACCACCACACAAATGGAGTGTTCTCTTCAGTGTCACTTCTGCTGTCTGGGAGAGATGAGACCAGCCTGCTGCTGGTACACTGAGAGGGATCTATCTCTTGCTGCAACCTCCCTAAAGCATCTCCACACCTGTACTCTTCTGCATCAGAAATATTGTTCACTGAGGAGTTTCTCATCATTCAGAAATGAGATCACACTTTACTGTCCAGCAGAGAATTGAAACTGGAGTGGAATGGCGATTACCTTAATTTGTAAGTTATGGCTTTCTGCTGTTATCTACACTACTGAGTAACTCAGTGGAAAAGGAGATGACGTTGGTGCTGAGGATGAAAGCTTCACACTGTGAGCATTTTGGATGTACTCTTATCCCTTGGGCAGAAGCCCATTAATGCTTGGAGTGCATGAGTTGACCTCTGGAGTGCATCTTCCACATCAGCTTCATTGAAAAATCATATGTTTGTGCCCTCTGAGTTTGCTCTGAGGTGTAGTAAATGAGTAGGATTAGGAAACTTCCTTCTTAAGTTCCCAGACCCTGCTAAAATACTAATATACTCTCCCATGGCCTTTTTACAATATGGAAGCAATGTAATAATTAGAAGCTACTACCATCAGGGAGATCAAAGTCCCTGTATTTCAAGGTGGTGCTTGATGTATTCAAGTATAAGAGCACAATCTCCTATATTTCTGTGAGCCAAGAGAGCCAGGAGGTGAACCTGAATGAGTCTGAAACTGAAAAGTGTTTGCCAGTAAGGTCAGCTCTTAATTTATTCTATACTCATCTTCCAAAAGGGAAAGAAATACCTTTATCAAATCCTTGATGAAACATGAGAGCTTGTTTGTTCTTAACATGCAGGAAGAAAGAGCCAAAGGTGTTATTTCAGAAGCACTGACAGAAGCTTTGTAGTGCAAAGTCTTTCATTGTGCCTACCTAGACTTGAAAAAATTTCTCAGTGTGAGCTGAATACCATTGACTTTCATTTACTTTAGGGAGAGGTGTTTTAGCTTTTATTTCTGAAATACTCATGGCCTACATTTGAAAACTCAGTGGTTAATTTTAAGGATGTTAAATCTGCTAAAATGAATGCTTGCATAACACCTGCCCTTCTGGAAGCTAGTAAGATAAACAGCATTGCTTGTGGACTAAAGAAAATGTGGTCAGGGTGATAAAAAGAGCTATAGGTAGATCTATTGGGAAAGAAATGTAATTGGATTCCTGGGTATCTTACTGGTTGGGGCACATCCCTTTCTGCCCCACAGCAAAAAGGCCCCAATCCAGTGGAGCACTTAGCTCTGAGCAGTGCCTCGGAGATCAATGGGGCTACTTACAGCATGTAAAGCCAGGCACGTGGTTAAGTGCTTTATTGGGTCAGAGCCAGACTGAATAACACATACATAATGCTGCATTTGGATTCACTATATTCAATTCTCAGATCTGTATTGATCTGAATTTTGAAGCCTTCACTGAATTAACTTTTAAAGTAAATCTTCTTTTTTATAAACACAAAATGAATTTGATGTAGTTGCCCCTTTCATTCAGAGATCTGAAAATACTTTTAAAAAAGTATGAATGTATTGATCTTTCACTATGGGGAGAGTGAGTAGTAGTAGCAACCCATAAAACAGATGAGGAATCTGAAAGTAGAAGAGTGAAGAAAAAATCCACAACAACTGACTGAAATTGGAAAACAAATTTGTCTTGATTGTATTCCCATCTGCTTTGGGTTCAGTTTCATTAGCTTTCTTGAAAGGGAGCTTCTGTCAGGAAAGTATATGAAAGCACTGTGGTGTTTTTTTAGTAGATATTCAGGAGCAGTTGCAGAAGTGTTTTTTAACCTAGCTTCTCATTCATGGGCTTATGTATGCCTGTTCTTTTTCTACATACCATGAAAATAGTATGGATTTGCACAGGATAGGTACCTTTTTGGTCACTGTTTTTATCAAAGGAAGTGTTTAAGAAGAGGCAGAAACCCACTGGAATATTGTTTGCATGTTAACCTGTGGAACTCACTGTCCATGGATAACATTTCAATAATGTGGCAAAGATTGTTAGAATTGCTTGTTATGTGTGCAAAGGACAGCTGCAGCAACTTGAACTAGGATGATAGTATACAGGAAGAAGAGCAATAATGCTATAACTGTTAAGCATTGGGCATAGGAAGAAGATTCTCTCATAAACAAGTTATTACATAATTCTGTTATGGGAGTTTCACACCTTCCTCTGAAACATCTGGTGCTAGAAATGCAATAAAATACTAAATGAATTTCTGACCTGATGTGGCATGACAATCAATAAAGTTCTTTTATTAGCAAACTCTACTTTTAAGAACTTGTCAGAGTAACAGTACACAGCTTTGCAGAACGCCAACTTGTGACCAAACATTCAATTTATTTAAAAACTGAATCTTTCCTTCCTTATCATACACTTTCTCAATTCTGGGGAGATTATCCCAGCATCCTGCACCATCTGCCACTAGAGAAAATGTGGGTTCTTGTGGATTGTTTAAAACCTGATGTTTGCTGTGTAGAAAAAAACTTTAGCAGTACAAAGCAGCTGAGATGCAACTAAAACTGCTTTAGGCAGAGTAGCCAGTCCACGGTACATCTGCAGGGATTTCACCTATGCTTCTTCCTTCTGTGCACTGCTCTTCTCTGCTACCCTGCAGCCTCGCAGTCCCTTCTAGCATTAGATATCAAAACATAATTATTCTTAAACCTTTTTATGGATATTCCAGTGTTCTCACTCTGGGAATGCAGTGTACATCAGGTTACGAAGTCAGAAACTACTACACATACATCAGGCACACATCCAGCGTCTGCTAGGTGATGCCTGAATTTTTGGCATAGGATTGATTGCATGGTGTGGAAGCTTTGCAGCTCCTTAAACTGCTTTGGGCTCTCACCCTATGGAAACCTGGGGTACTGCTGGTGTAGCTGGGCCCAAGAGAGGTTGATGTTGCTGGAGAAAAGGCTGAGGCATCCTGAAATGACCTTGTGGGTCTTGTGGACAGCTCAGGTTGGGAATTTAAGGGTACTTCTGCAAGCATTATATCACAGTGAGGTCTCATTACAGTCAAATGCAAGCCATGTTTTTTTTTTTTTTTTTTTTTTTTTTTTTTTTTTTTTTTTTTTTTTTTTTTCCAGTTAGGGGAAATTTATTCCAATTGTGAGTACTTGAAAATACCTAACTCTGGAATGATGCCCCTGGTGAGAAACCCTGAGGAGTGCAGCACTGTGAATGATTCCCACACTCCTTCAAAATGAAGCCGTGCTGTAAAGCGATGCATTTTGATAGCGTAACTTACATTTCTCAGAGCAGCCTGAATGATTTTTCCCAAAGAGTGCAGCAAAGTGTTGATATGATAGCTCTGTGGTTTTGAAATACAAACACATTTAAGGTACACCAGGAGTGTTGAATCAAATGCGAATGTATGCATATGATTAAAGGAAATAGACCCATGCATCAGTAGGGTTTATTTTGAGCTGGGCAGCACGGAAAGCTCTATGCGGTTTTTAAGTCATATTTTCATGCAAATGAACTGTAGCCAGTCTGAAGATATTCCAGGAATCCCAAATTTTATGTACCACCTCTGAAGTCTTCCTCATATAGAACATTATTTAATTTGTCATTAATTAGTAAATTGCTTTGTGAAAGCCAGCAAATGATCTTGGGTGAATTGACGAGCACAAAGATTATTCTTCTGGAAGTGAATTGAAATTCTTACTGCTGAGTAATTTCCATGAAAATAGAACAGCCTTTGTAGCTTTTATTTTAAAATAAGAATAAATGATGCCAAAAGGCAGCAAATAAAGGAGATGAAAAATCCTAGATAAAAGACATAGGCAAGAAAATCTCAACTTGTATGTCTGTCCCAGCAAGCTACAAAGTTCTTGCAAGTAACTATGTGAAACTTGAATTGATTTAGGACAATTTAGAAGATACAACTAAGTGTAAATCGCTTCTCATTGCATCTCCTGGAAGTCAGCATAGAATTTGTTGTTTGAAATCTTTTCCTCTTTGAAAGTCAATGACTGGGAAAGGGGGGTGGGGAGACTGGGGGAGACTTGGCAGAATGCCACTAACTTTTTTTTTCATTATTTGATGCGTTATATATACCATATAAATCTGCATTTGTTTGGTTTGCCAGCCTGTATGTCACTGCAGGAATAATTATTTCATTGTTATAAATAATATATGTGCATTCGGAGACATTTCAAGTATTTAGCTCTCTCCAATCCTCACTTTTGCGTACTTTCCCCTCCCTACATTCACCCCCTGCCTTCACATCTGCCACAGTCAAAATAAAAGTCTCCACTAGCTTGCGCGCTCATTGTTTTTCCTGTGATTGATTGAATAGCCTGCTAGGTTCAGTGAACTTGGTCTTGGCTAGAGCTCCACCCAGAAACAACCTTCTCTTCTATAAGAATTATCATATGAAAGCTGCTAATGTCGTTTTACTGCAGCTCTGTTTCATGTTTCAGAATTGTAAGTGGCATCATACAGTCCACATTTGCCCATTTTCAGGGAACAACCCTTCTCCCTTTCTCTCCCTTCTTTCTCCTCTTTTGCCCTACTTTTCAGTGGAAAAAATCTCCTCTTTCATTTTCTAAAGCGATACTTTCCCTTCAATAGACATTTGATGCTTCAGATATGAAAATAACTTTGTCTGAGATTCTGATGCTGTTAGAAATATTATTGGATTGTGTGGATCTTATCCTCTGAGAATGAAATTGGTTATTGCAGGCTGACTTAGAGCAGTGGAAGAAGCTGGTCCCCCAGAATTGCGGTGTGGTGGCAGTCTCATCAAGCAGAGTTTCAAACATTTTAAACTTCTGCAGAGCACAACAGCAAAGGAAAGACTAATGTCATGTAAAATTTAAATATTGTTGACTGATGTCAGCAGTTAATGGTCTGCCCTCAAACCCAGTTATATGCAAATGTAAATTATTTTTATATGTTGAATACGTACAAGCACATATGAAAATGTTGTTTCTTAAAGACGTTAGTATCAACAAAAATGAATTTATTCTTAACAATAGTTTTGAGAGTCAAGAGAGATTCTTTGTTGTCATTTCATATTTAATACCCACATGGCATGGGTACAAAGCTCATTCTGTGCCACTACTAAATGCAATTTGCATGCATATTAAAGAGTAACAACTTTCCTGTTGTTGAAACAATAGCTTTGCAAGAACAGGTATAACTTAAATTAGGAGGAGTGTTTGCTCACACAGTCAGGTATGAGTAATTTTCTCGGATTTAGTCAGAAAAGATGATGTATAACAAAACTTTAAGGGTTCTAGTGTTTGTTGTTGTTTTTGTTTGTTTGTTTTTAATATTAATTCAAAAGAAATCTTTACAAGAAACTGTAAATGTTAATGGCTGGTATTGTACAACTCAATAGCAGGAAATGCAACATGACTTCTTTTACTGGGTGCGTGGGAGAGAAGACACTTCGTTTTCTAAAAGAAATATTGTTTTTTCATTATTTTTATGTTTGTTGTTCCCACAAAAATGGACCCAAGTGTTTTGAAAGGATTATAAATATGGTTGCAATTTGGCACTGTGAGCTGGTTGCAGACGCTGTGTGTATGTGTCTCTGTGCTTGTGTGTGGAATTTGGCCAATTCCAACTCTGAGTTGGTCACAAGCAGCCAAATGGCTTTCAGTTTTCTTTTGTTGTAGCTGCATTCCCTACAGGGTAGAACCTTTCAGGCTCTACTTCAAGGTACAATCTGCTCCTCTGAGAGGATAAATTATTAAAATGCAGCGTCTGCTTCTGAAAACTTGAACTTCACAAAGTTACACTCACTTGGTCTCCAAGAAATAACAGTTTCATCCTTTCAGGTCTCGGTTAAGCCAAGACACATGCTAATTTTCTTTAAACTTTGTAGTTCTGACGGCCTTAAGGAAATATGTGTTTAAGAGAAAACTGAAATCTGCTGCACCGTGAAGGAGTCAAGGTGTCTGGTGTGATTAATCTGGAAAGGTCATCTTCACTAGCGATTTGGAGTGGAGTGATTAGGTGTGAGGGCACAGGCTAGTATTTGGGCTTATGCATCATCACAGCTTATTTTAATATTATGAGACAGACAGAATAGGCAAACCATCCATCGTTTATCACAGTACTGCAACTTTTATTACTTGGCTGCATAAACATCTGAGATGTGATGTGCTTAGTCGTGAGAGGGATGGACCAAGCTGTCCATCCTTGCTGATATCAGGCAGAGCTGAGGTTACAAAGCCAGATTCCTAACACAGCAAGCAAAATTATTGAACTACACTGAGATCCTGATGGACCCTGAAGGTCAGTGCTAACTGCAGCTTTATGTAAGCAGCTCCATCTCATGTTTTCCAAATCTTTAATAATGTGCTCTTTGCCAGGGTATCTGAGCATTCATCTTTCTGTTACGTTCTGGCTTGTTGCAATTACGAGAGAAAATGTATACTATTACTTGGAATGAAATGCATATACGCATACAAAACGAATGTATGGAGTGAAATATGTGTAAGTGTATATAGCACATAGTGAAACAAACAAGCTAAAAGGAATGTTTTGAGACATTTGACAGCGTTAATATTGATTACTGAATAGATTAAGAGACAGCCACAAGAGATTTTGTCAGCAGATCAAACTTTACCTGTGTGACAGTGTTAATACTATGAGACATGAGCATTTATCAAAAAAACAGTTTCAGCTGCTTGGCAAAAAGCATTGCATCCCTGAAGTGTTTTGTCATACAGCTTCTTCCACCTAACAAATCATGGCGTTATGCACTTAAACTTGCTCATGGCAAGGAAAAGAATGTTTCCAGCAGGAGGCTGTATCAGTAAGGTTCTTGATTAAGGAATTCTATGAAGATATTTTTCTTTTTAGTGTGTGTAATTAGGATGATATTGATAGCAAGGTGGTGACAAGAATGTTAGAACCAGCTGTGTTGGATCGGTGGTCCATCTGGCAGATCTTGTCTCATGCTGTAAGTGACTGTACTAGATTTTACTTGGGAATATAACACCTCAATTTGGAAGATTTTTTTCCAATACATATTCTTCCAACTTTAATTGTTCAGTAACTTCTGCAAGAGGGGTATGAATTTGAAACCTGAAAAAAATCATTGCAAAACAAAACCAGTCCCCATAAGACTGGTAAGATTTACATATGCTGAATAACTATTCCATGCCCATCTGAAGATAGGGTTCAGATGCATGTCAAAATCAACAGTGAACATCTTTGGGTTTGATTAATGTGAGGATTAGTTGATGGTTTTGCCCTAACCTTCTGTCTCAGTCCACAGTTTTGATGTGTAGACTGCAATACATGTTAATAATGAAGAAATTCTTCAGTTTCTAGAGATCTTGTTGATATGAATCAATGAAGATTCCAGTGCAATAAAACAAAATTCAACATCTGCAAAATAATTAGTGTATGACCCTTCACAGGGGAGGGCTTTGGAAGCAGTGCATTTTCATTCTGGCCCAGATCCAGAAGTCTCCTTCCACACAGAAAGAGTACAAGCAACTTTACCCTTACTGTTAGCTCCTGATTTAAGGGTGGGAGGAAAACAATTACTTCTAGAAAGTGCTGTTCATATCACATAAAAAGGGAGACAGCATCTCCGAAAAGGCGTGGAGTGAGCATTGAAAAGAATCAAAAAGACACACATAATTTGTATAGATAGCTGGCTGATGGTCACAACAGCACTGCCAAAGCTTCAGATCTGTATCATATATGTGATGATTGTTGCTTTTGCCAAAATACAGCTTGTAATTCTTATCCAGCCTCAGCTGAAGAGTTAGGAGCTGAAAGCCAGACTATGACTGACTTTGGCACCACTGGTTTTACTGAGTTGCAGAGCAGTTGCTCAGAACCCCTTTTCTAATAGAAGGTCAGACACTTCAGCTACTTTGAGACAGAGAAAAGTCTCTGAGCACCCAAATAGTTTAACGAATGTGAAATGATTAATGGTTCTAAAGGTTCTAATGGTTCTAAAGCTCCAAGAATGCCTTTTGAAATAGCATATAATGTTATGTTCAACAAAGTTTTCATATGATCTGGATCTGCACAGTTTATTTGAACAAGTAATTAAGATATAGGTAATACACAATAGAATTTATCTTGGTATACATACTACTGTTTGGTGTCTTATACTACTAATGGTGTCTTATTGAAAACTTGATTATTTGGGAGATTCTCATAACAGGTAATATTTGGGGAATATTATGAAGAGTTTCCTGTCTCCCTGGTATTATTCCCCAGAATCTGAAGCCACAGACTTGGATTTCAAACAATCAAAACTGTTAGCATTTTGAAATATTTTTGTTCTAATGAAAATGTCAGCATTTTCTTTCTTATTCTAACATTTTCAAAACATTATTTTTTAAAACTTCTTTTTGGTAAAATTTCCGTATTTCATCTTTTTGCACCAAATTGGATTCCAGAAGATTTTGGAATATTTTTATTCTCTACAAGATAGATATCCTACTTTTAAACAATCCTAGTCCATACATTTTACTTTACAGTTTAACTGATCTGTATCCTTCAGAAGAGCTCTTCACTGAAAATTAATGCTGGGTCCATCAGCTATATAATAAACGCCAACAGCTGTCAAAAGCAGAGTGAAGCAAAAGTGGGGAAAAAAGACAGTAATTGTCTTATAAGAGTGCCTCATGGTAATTCAAGAAACATTCTGCAAATTCCACCTCAGTGGGGTATGAAATAAAACCCACGTTATGATGGATTGGGAAAACCTGGGGGTGGCCCAAAGCTACTTTCTCTAGGATGATTTCTTCCTTTTTGTTTTTATTTTCTGATAGCCTCCCTAACTCTAAGAAGAATAGAAAAAAAGTTGGAGACAGGAAAATGTATGACCGTGGTAAAGAAAAAAAGAAGGGGAAAAATTCTCTTGTAGTATCAGATAATCTCGAAATATAACAATATATCTTGCAAACCTGTGAGATCTATAGCAGTCTTATAACTGATCAATATTCCACCCAGGTTTACAAGAAAAATAAAGACCACTCTAGTTCATAAATCAACATTTCTTAAGGTACTTGTATGTTTTTCTCCCCTGAAGGTTGGTAATTTCAAAAGGAAGCTGTAAAAATTGCATTTAACGAAACTGAGGCATGTTAGCAAAGGAGTTTTTGCAGGGACATGTATATATAAAGACATAACATATATGTGCTATATACTATATAACCATAATTGGGTTGTGAATTACATTATATAACAAATGTCTATAAAGGCAGCAAAGCTTTTTTGTCCCACGTTTGTTGTTTTTTTTTTTTTTTTTTTGACAGTTTCATTGACGGTTTTATTTTTATACGGGTGAAAACGTGCCAAAGTCTTAGACAGCAGATTTGCTTTTCTGTTTTGTAATGGCCACCATGAAACATTTTCTCACTTTAGAGTGAGGTCTAAATATTAAAGGGATATAGGATTTTAGAAGTAGTAAGACAGACTAGATATATGTATTTCTGACTTTTTAGGAACATAGGGGAAATAGTAATTAAAAATATGGAAGCACTATAATGTCTATTAAAAATAGAAGGATCTTCCTTGACTTTCCGAGGTGTTACAAATCACTGGAGCAAGGCAAAGGTTATAACTCTTTGGGAGAAATGATGACACCTGGTTGTTAAACACATAGGTAGATGCCCAACATTTTGTCTGTTTTTCCAGTGGGACTGCAAGGAGAATTAGAAGGGTGTGTGGCATTACTGGGGCCATATGAAACACAGCTCTATAACCCTGCTCTACTGAAGCACCTGTAGGTGTGCAGCAGTTTCAAGTGTACCTTTGTCAAGTCTCACCTTCCAGAAAACTGGAGGTTGTGGCCCACATTTCCATCTGTTATGGCCCACTCCACTACCAGGTGTGCCTCTTTGGGATTCAGAGTTTGGTGGGAAATACCCCACACTCAGTCAGGAGGTGAAGGTGAGACTGCAGCCTCTGCCTGCAGTTGTGGTTATCATCAGCTCCTTGCTGAGGCTTCTAGTTTGTGGGAGCTGCAGTCATGTCTGATTTCACAGCAGGTTAGAAATTCCTGCCTGGGTTCCTCTAGGCTTAGCTAGGGATCAAAAACAGCAGGAGCTTGATTTGCCATCATTCAGCAAGGCAGAGCCCTGTGTAAACCCTTATCTGTCAATCACCAATTCCTTTTCTAATCTACTCGCTCATATTGCCCTCTCAGTTTGGCTTTGCTTTTTTGTTCCCTTCATTGCATAGAAGAGTTATCAGTTGAAGAGACACCAGTCATGAGCATGTGGGTGTTGTGTGCTCAAAGCGGGTTTAAGAAAAACTCTGAACAGTAAAGTGGTCTTGTAAGATTGGGCTCCATACCATTCTAGACTTGGGGCTCTAAAGCTTTTGAGTCTCTGTATTTGTCTTTTCTGTATTAATTTAGACATCTAAGTAACACCTGAGCTAAATATCTCTGGATTCCTGAGCAGCTCACTCCCTGAGTTTTTCTCTGTGTTGCACCTTAAGTTTGAAGAGAAAATTGTGTTTTCACGTGAGAAGAAAATATACCTGACAGTTCTGAATACTGAAAGATAGCTGCTGCTGAGCAGTGCAACTGAGGTAGCTTTGTAAACTTGCTTTGCAGTATTGACAGCCAGTCAGTCTAGTTGCTTAATCCAAATAGTTTTACAGTTTGAATATGTTGCCAGAAAAAGGAAATCAGCTCTTGAGATGCATTATCTCCTTTCAAGAGTGTCCTGGGGGCACTTACTCATTATCCTGGAATAAAACAAATGAAAGATTTCTTTTTAAAAAAATATTATTCAATCCATTTAGAATCCCTGGAGCTGAGTATTTTACATTTTTGTGGCTTGATAAAATAAAACCAGCAATTAGTTTACATGTATTTATCGTTTATGGTTCTTTCCTTCTCTTTGCAGCTCATTTTGAATTCTATAATCCTGACAGATTAACTTTCCTACTGCAAAAATTATTATTATTTCCTGGAACTATGAATGAAATAAGAGTACATGTGTTCACTATGACTGATGGAAGGAAATCTCATCCTGCTAGACAGCACTTTAAGCTGATACCATCAAAAAAAAAAAAAAAAATTTTACTCATCCATGTGTATATTTGCTTGCATATCTTTACATATGCCATTTCACCACCAACTCATTTTGAATATGACCCATTAAAATGCATCTGAGTGGACACATTGTCCATGGAGGTCTGTGAAAACATGTAGTGTAATAGAAGCAAAATTACCCACAACTGCACTGGTAAGAACTGATGGAGGGGGACTGTAGCACAGTGGAGAACCCAAATGAGACACTTTAAAAAAAAAAAAACAACTCATCCAGGGAGAATAATTACCACTGGAGCTCATCACAAATCAGGAGACTAAAAATCTTTAATCTTTGCTTTATCCAAAGCATATGGGACTTTTTGTTTTAGAGTATACAAGGTGCTGGTTAAAAATCTGGTTATGGTGGATGATATTGATTTGCATTTTCTCCATTTGAAAGTTCTCCCTAGACCTGATCCCAGACTATCAGATGATTGCTGTCACCATGAGTGACTGTCTGCATATCCCGATATGATGCAGAGAAACATTGAATGACACAAAGAAGAATAAATGAAAAGCTTTTTTTCCCTCCCAGGAGGACAATCTGTGCTCTAAATTAGATATAGTATATGTCCTTCACCATGAAGGAAAACAGTATTAGAAATTTTACTTGCCATTTTACAATGACAGAATTTTGTTACTACCTTGGTATTTCTCTGTGCTTTGTAAGTGTGGGCTGGTGTTCAGCCAAGGAATCATGAAGTATAAAGTTAATGTCTTTTTGAAGTCTCTTTTTCACAAGCTGGGTATAGCATACCTGCTATACAGAGATCTATTTCTGGCACAGTCCAAGAAAGATGTAGCTCAAGGTGAATCTGCAGGTGTGCAGGCTGACTGCCTCCATCTTCAGACTGTGATTCCACAACTCATGAGATGAGATATGAAGGTGTTTAAAAATATTACTAAAAATTGAGGACTTAATGTGAAAACCTGGCTGCTTGACCCACTTTAACAGAAGTATACATACCTGCAGGAATTTGTTGTTCCTTTCAGCAATGGTAGCAATGTTCCCTTTAAAATTATCACTTTATCAAAGATCCAACCTGTTTTGATTGAAATTATTGGTAAACAAATACAATTAATTTGTGATTGTTACAGACTTTTCTTCTGGGGAGTTTTCTTCTATTTTTGGAGACCGAAAGGCTAGAAAATAGTGTTATGGTAGTCTAGTCTGTCCTTTTAGATAACACAAATGACTGAGACACTTCCTGTTCTGTGGGCTGTATTTTTACATAATGTGCTTTATTTTATTTTATTTTATTTTATTTTTATTTTATTTATTTTATTTTATTTTATTTATTTTATTTTATTTTATTTTATTTTATTTTATTTTATTTTATTTTATTTTATTTTCATTTTAATTTAATTTTATTTTATTCTGTCCAATAAAGGAATAGAAGAATACCTATACCTTTCTGTGTGGGTGCCAGAGAGCTGCTTGCATTATCTCTGCGGGTTACATGAGCAGATAGATGGCATTCTCATTTTCAAGTCTTGTGTGCAGTGGCAGTAGGTTTGCAGTTGTAGCATTTTCCTTCAGGACTTGTCTGCCATTTGCTTTATGCCAGATTTCAGGAGGAAAAAAGGAAAGAGCTATGTTTGTGGGGAGTAAGGATCCTCGCCCTCCCTCCCATGGCAAAACTGCAGCTGTTGCAGTGCCAGGGTATAAACGCTACTTGAGCTAATAGTTCTGGGCTGTTCTGAACAATGGAATTTACTTTTATTTTTTCTTGGACATAGTGATACATAGATTTCTCATTGAATATTCATGAATTTTTCATTTTGCAATTGCTATCCTTATAAATTTACTATTTGCCACTTTGTTTGCACTAGCAAGTTTGACCATAAGATATCCAAAACCTTTGTAGCTTGTTTTAGAGAGGATTATTTCAGGCCTAAATATAATATTTGGGATCTGCAGTGAGAGATATGGCTTTCAAGAGACACCCCGACACTGACTTGGCATTCATGTCCTACCTGCTGGATGCCAGCGGGATCCTGTCCATTGATTTCACAGGCTTTGGATCCCACCCAGAGCACTCTCAAAGACGGGTGGGAAGTGGGAGTGTGGGCTGGATTAGGAAATCATGAACAGTTCTGAAAGAGGTTTTCTTTTTCATCAAAATTTATTTATTTTTTTTTGTCTACATTTTCTGAACAGCTCAAACAACTGCTCTGTGAATAAGAAAGTTTATATCATCCTATGGAGTAACTTGTACAACACTCCAAATTCAATTTTCATTCTGTAATGTATCCTAAATTGTTTTAAACATTCATCACAAATCTGACCAATTATCAGAAAATTAAAGAGGAGTTTTCTTTGTCAGTTTACTTTGTATTATGCTAATTTCCTTTAAAATCTAGAATACTCGAAGATCCATAGAGCACTGTGATGTTTATCTGTTGCTGTACTATCCTACATTGATGGAGTTTTTCATCAGTTTTTGATGTTTGTTTTTTTTTTTTTCTTCCTCGTTAAGCAGAATCAAAACCTCCATGTACTTTGCCTTTTTTTGTTTGTTTGTTTTTGTTTTTTGTTTCCAAATAGTAGTGAAAGAACTCCATCTTTTCCTTTCTCATTTAGCGTATAGTGTGTATGCTCAAAGATTGTTGTGTTCTTGGCTAAAAATTCCTAGCAGACTTAAACACTGGTACTTTTTCCCCATTTTGACCATTCATCTTTTTAATCTGCTGCTGCTTATTTTCCCTGATAGAACAGTCCTTTTCTCTAACAAAGCACATATTCATATGCATTTTACTTTCTCTGCTGATCACCTTGGGTGCTTCCCAATGCTTGCTCCTGCTGTCGTTTCCTCGCTGACATAACCAGGACGAATTCACTCAGCCAGGTCCCTTGTGGCTCCGTGGGCTGCGTGCTGCTGTACATGGTGGACTTCCTCGGTACCAGAAAGATTAAAATCAGCATCTGCTACTTAAAGCATCATGGATTCCTGTTGTAGGTTTTACCCTGGTGAGTACTCCAAGTCAAACAATACCCTGGTTATGAATTGTTGTCTCGCTTGCAGCCTTATTTCTCATTCTTGGCTTGTGTCCTAGAATGGGATCCAGAGCAGTTACTGACTACAGTGATACAAAAGAAAACACACCACAAAAGAAAACAGTTGCACAATCCACTTGCAAGCACACTGCTCCTGTTGTATGCTTCTGCTGAGCTGGCCCCAAAATACAGGTAATTTAAATTCCCCAGAATGAAAATTAAAAAACAAACAAGCAAACAAAAGCTTGACCTGCTTATAATCTCTTCCTCTTTGGAGAAAGAGGAAACAGAAAAGAAAAACCTTTTAGGCATTCAATTTAAGTGCCCTTGAGGCTAAGAAACTTGACTTTTAAGTGCTTCTCAGTACTTAAAAATCCTCATAGCCCTTGATGTCTGCTGAAGCTGCTGTTAGTACAGCTCTGCCCAGCACTAATCCTGCCTTCTTACCTCCTCTCAAGAAGACACTGAACCTCTGTCACAAGGAGAGTACTGCTTGCAAGCAAGGTCACCTTCTCCAAAAATTTGTGCCTGAAATGACCTTAAGGATTTGGTTGTAAACAGCATTTCTGGTACTCCCTACTGAGCCTCAACAACTGCAGCAGCAATCTTGCTAGGAGCCTTTTGCTAGGACTACTGATGGATGTCCTAAACTAGAGGCAGAAATGATGCACTGAACTTCCAAATAAAAGAAACCTAACTGGGTGTCCTAGAAATCTGTTGTCTGGATGGTGGCCACATGTGAGCACAGAAGGGTTCATCAGGTCCCCAGAGAAGGGGCAAAGTCTTTGTCCTACCACTGCAGGAGGAAGACAAGAGGAGAAAGTACAGCCCCACTGAAGAGGAGTGGAGTGTTGTTTAGAAATAGTCTTCAGGAGATGGCAAGGGAAATAACAATGATACCTAGTTATCATTGGAGAAGAGAAGGAGAGAATAAATATATATATATAATGCTATTTTAAGTAACTGTAAAAACAGCTAGAAATGAGATTAAGAACAATGTGCAGAGAAGATGGAAACAGAAGTTGGACAGATTTTTATTTTTTTTTTTAAGATAATTGAAAGCTGTAAGAAATTATATTTCAAGATGAAAGCAGGCTTAGACGGTAGAGAAATTACAGCAAAAATAAAAGACAGAATAAGGAAAAGAATTCTAAGGAAAAATACAGACACTGAAATATACCAAACAGAAAAGGCAGGCAAGAAAATGGCAGAAAGAGTAATGAGAAATAAATAAAGGAGAAGAAATAGAGATTGAATGATTGACTATTCTAACACTCAACTGAACTTTGATGCTACCTTTTTTTTTTTTTTTTTTTTTTTTGTCTTAAGCATAAGTACACTGACCTTCACTTTTACAGAAATCTCCAGGCATATATTGGCAGATTCTGTTTAATACTGGCAAATTCAGTGCATGAGGATTCTTTGAATAGGGAGGAGCTGGCATCTCAGGTTTAATGTACTTCCATTTTGCTACTCAAAATAGGATAGATGATTCAAATTTTAATCAGAATGTAAATGAGTGGTTAATGTCATTTCAAGCTTCTTGCCTGACCTCCAGAAGTCCTGTGCCAAACAGAGTCCAAGAAGGAACAGCCAGTATTAGAAATAGATATGTTTTTTTTTTATACTAGAATTCGGGAATGATGTTGTGTTTTCACTGTGCAGGTGATCACTTCTCTGCCATTATCTACAACCTCATCACTGAAGGATGAGTGAAAGTGTGTTTTCTCTGTGTGCAGCCAGTCCCATGCTTGGGGAGGACACTGTGAGGAACAAAGCATTTGCCTGGGGTCAGCAGCAATTTCTTGCTCTACTGTAAGCTCCCCATACAACTGCAGGCAAATCCCTCTGCCTCCCTGGGGCCTATGTGCGAGGCAGCCCACCTGGCTGTGTGCTAAAGCCACTGGGCTAAGGGTGGTCAAGTGCACATGGACTCATCCTGCTAAAACCCAGCTCCCAGCAGAGCTCAGAGGTGTTTAGGCAAGTGAAAAGGCTTCGTTTTCAGGCAAAAAAAAAAAAAAAAAAAAAAAAAAAGGCAAAGCTTCGTTTCCAGGTAGTGAAGTGTCAGGAGTGAGGATTTGGGACTGGAGGAGTCCACTTGGTTTCACAGCTGTACTTCATAGCCTTTTGCAGCATCCTTCACTGTGCACCGCCTGTCCCTGGCTTAGCTCTTGTTCCAGCAAAGCCGCCACTTAGCACAGCACAGGGCCCAGTGTTTTGTTGTGTCCCTCCTTGGCACCATCAGCAGCGACACTTCACTTCCCTCTTATCTGGCTTCCTTGCTTCACCTTTTCTCTATCGCCTAATTATTATACCACAGATATATTACCTTGGGATCAAAACAGTCCCTCTCCACACATATGTAAATTCTAAATTACCTCATCGCTAATCTAGGAAACAGGCAGCTTTCCATACTAGCCAGCAATCTGTTCCTCTAAAGCTTAGCAGTTCAGAGCGGAGCCTGTCTCCCTCAGAGAGACAGCACTTACAGGGCCCTCTCCTCGGGGCCCCTGTGCCTTGCTGGCTGCCTAGCCCCAGTCCTCCCAACCCCAAAGCACTGGGGTATCGGTGCTCACACACTTCCATGGGTGAACACCCACAGAATCGCTGCCCCTAACAGAGCTGTGATGGGGAAACTAAAATCACCGCCAAAGTTGTACCTGGTTATCTGCTGTCACGTCCGTTCTCATCCGGGAAGTTGTAGTGCAACTAAATCAGCACAATGTCAATGCGTGGTAATTACAGTTCATCCTATTTGTGGACTCTTATTACAGCAGCTGTCAATTAAACGGGTTGCTCACATGCATTTTCATGTGCGGCATGCTTATACATTAGGACATCTGACTGGAGAACACGAGAAGCATGTGTTCTGTGGCAAATTGAAATGCAAGGGAATAAATTAGCATCTTTCTTTAAAATAGCTTGCTTTATTAACTTGTGTTTTGTCCAAAACTGAATGGAGAAATTTAGGCATTCATGTAAAATGTACACAATTGAATTATCTTCGATATTCCTTGATGCTGATAGGGAAACTAGCATTGTTTTCAATGTATTTCACAACTGGTTGCTTTGAAAAACTGCTTACTGGTATATAATGCTTAGTGTTAACTGAGAAAATGATCTGGTGCCTGAATACAGAATTATTGAATGGGTGTTTATTGTCTTCTTGCTGTCTTCCCTATGGTTTAAAAAAGGCATGAACGAAACAGGCTGAGTAATGGCCTGTTAAGGTGCTATTTTAATCTTCAGCCACTAGCGAGTGCTCTTGAATAGTTTTTCAAGGCAGAGTCCTTGAGCCCCCAGGAACTGCAAAGTCTGAACCTCTGGTTTGAATTTGTTGGAAGCAGGAGAAAGAACGCAATTTATACAGAGGGAAATGCAGTGCCACTGGTGTGGAGGCGACTTCCCCAAACAGGCAAGGGGCTTGACTGAAGTTATTAGTAAGCAGGATTCAAAACAAAATGACAGTGCTGACAATTTCTGCAGCTTGCAGTCATTTTTTATTTCTGTCCATTGGTAATCCTGGTTTAAAATATCCGCAGCTTTGTCAGGAGCTTCTATTTCAGCCCACTTGTACCTGCTGTTACTTGTTTGGTCATGTGTGTGCACGCATGTCAGCTTGCAGATTTAGACACTTAGCTACGCTAAATAAACAGCAAATGCTGGATATTAGTCTGGGCTGAAGTCTGTGCCTTGTGCAAACAAACGTACTTATAGCTGGCTGAAAAGGTAATGATTTATTTAGGACTTGAAGAAACAAATTGTCAATTCTCACCATATGTAACTGAAGTTTTTGATCCTCACCTTCACCAAGTGAATATATATATATATATATGTATATATATATATATATATATAATGTTGACTGAAGCTTGATACTGCCTTAATAATAAAATGAAGATTTTGTATTCACATGCTTGGACAGAGGCTGAGCTATTAATTAATTGAAGAGAGACAACAGAAACCTCCAACAGTGTGCAATAACGTTTGCATGCCCAGTAATGCCAGTTCAGAAGATACATGAAGCACCACTGGACATGTAAAACTGTTCCTTCTCTTACAGGATAAAAAGCCTGTAAGACTGAGTGGTTAGGATTTCCAAGCTACTTACAAAATTCTGCTTAAGGGAAACAAGCTCTCTTGCTTTTGACTCTTAGTTAGTCATCACCAGTTAACTCCAGCACTCATTTTCCCCCACCCCCTCACCCTGCACAATTCATACTCATTGTAATTAATTTTATGGCCTTTTTAGCAAAGGGAGACCTCTACATTTTATGCTACATTGCACAAGCAATTGAAAGTTGCAGATGAAAAAAACCCAAGCACCAAATGTTTAGCAGGTTTTTATTCTATTTTAAATGAGCAACCTATTTAAATCAATTATCAGCTTAAAATGAGCAGCCTGATCTAATTAGTGTTAGCCCCTGGTGGGTTAATGAATGAAAGGGAGGTGCTGGGCAGATGTGCTTTCCCCCAGGATATTCTTCTACTGACCACATTGACACAGAATCCTTCTAGGTGGGAGGATTTTATCAAACAAAATTGTTCAAAACAAGAATTCTAAGATGCAGAATTAGTAATTCTGTTAGGAGAACAACACACTATATGGTGTTGGGGTCTTTGCTTTAGTTCTGTGTGTATTTTTGTCAGAGTTTTTAAAGCAAGATTTGTTAGTGTGAAATAAGCCATAACAAATCCAAAATAATTTTATTCTCAAATTAGCACATGAATCCATTTCTGCAAGGCACAAGATTTAAACATTTTTATTGAAAACGCTGACTAAAATGTTCAAGAAACTTGGTCAGTCATCCATAGATCATCTCATACCCATCATTTATCCCAGTTCTTAGGTCCCCAGTTACTTAAACATAATGTCCTCTGTGCTTTATTATGTAGCCAATTAGTTAGTTTAATATAGTACATGCAAGCAGAAAATATGATAAGTATCATTAATTGTGGCAAAGGGAGAAAATCATGCTGTTAATAAATGGGCTTATTTTCTTATCCCTTTGATGCATTTGCTGACTGCTCTGCTGTGAGTACACAGATGTTTGCATTTTTGGAAGATGACATTTCTTGAACCAAATGCTAAGTTGCTGGTAAATATTGCATTTTGTTACAGTGCAAGACTTCCAGGTTTGTTATTCTAGCTGCTTTCCCCTCTTTACCTGTGTTTCTCCAGACCAAGTGGACCCATACAGACCAGTGGTCACACTCTGGTGCTCATCTGATCCCCCTCAATTGGGATCTCGATTCTCTTCCATGGAAGCTGACTGCTGGCTTTCCTGTCACTTTTACAGGTGTAGCACAGGTTTTCCAGATTTCTATCAGTCTGTTTAGAAATATATTTACATAGATATGAAAGACTATAAAATTTACAAACATTCTCAAATGGCGAGAAAAATATATTGACTTGTTGACACTCGTGTGTCATTCCTGGATCCTCAGCCTCTACTAAGTGAATAATCAAGGCTTCCTAAATTTATCTGATTAGTTGGGACAAATACACAGATGTTGCTGAATTATAACACTGTAGAGCAATCACTGGAGTGTTTGATGGTAGGGAGACTGCTTTAAATGTAGAAAACTCCCTTGGTGCAGTTTTGAAACATTTTGAATGTTTTGAAATAGTCAACAGAGTGCATGAAGTGAAATGATCTGATGGTTGTAGGGTGCAGAGGCTTTGGCAAAAATAACTGGTTGGGTAGAGAACTTATCATTGCTTTGCTCAGTAGCATGCATACTTGTCTGTTGGAAAAGGTGAAAAGGATTTTTAAATGATGGATGTGAAGAAGACCTTTTAAAATCTCTAAATAAGTGCATCAGCAAATATATTAAAAAAAAAAAAATACACAGAAACAGCTGCTGACCCACTTGATCTTCCCAGACTATTTCTTTTTTACTTCCGTATTGCAAATGCTTCTCTGAAATTTAAAGTCTTATGACTTTGTAATTATAAGGTGAACATTTTCATAGTACAGAAGAGCTTGTAAGCAAACAACACACACAACTACACAATATTTATCTGAATGTTTTAATGGGGACGTTTTAAAATATTTGCTAAGTCCCATTGGCATACTTTGAAAAGACTAAATAAACCACAGACAGTGTCATTTGGAAAATGCATAAAAAGTATGGTTTCACTATTTTATTTATTTTTTTTAAGTCAAATGTTAGCTTCAAGTTTTTTGAGGAGACTATCTGCTGCCTTTTGGGGAGAGAAACCAAGAAAAATAACTTCTGAGGTTTTTTTTTCCTTTTGAAAGTAAAATTAGAACCCAATAGATAATCATAGTTTCACCATTAGTTATTACAATGATTTATTCAATTAACCTCATGAATATAAGCCCTATCATTAAATAAGCTAAATCTGAGTGCAACAATTACAACTTTTGCTAACTGGAAGCAGCATAAGTATTAAGTGTTTAAATATACCAATATTGGAGCATGATAATTTTTAAACATAATTACATCTTTTATTATGTTTTGATTAGATTAAAATTAATGCATTATTAAGCCATGATATGTTCTACCATCTAGACCTCTGTATAGACAAAGATAGGAGTTCCCCCCCGCACACACCCTTTTCTCAGGTCTAAATTAATTAAATTCCCTTTAATTATAATTTACTAAAAAGCTCCACTTTTACCACTATTATGTCTTTTGAACTTTGAAATTCAAAAAAAAAAAAAAAAAAAAAAAAAAACTCCTTAAAATGGTCTTTTGCGGGAGAACTGAACTGTCAGCGAATTCAGGCAAAATTAATTATTTCAGCTTGATAAACCTTTTCATCTATTTGACTCCTTATACAGAAAAGCCAATTAATAATGTCAAACATGCTTTGCCTCCAGGGACCAGCGGGTTGTAATGAGTGTGTTTACTGCGGAGTGGCTATAGCAGAAAGAGCCGCGTGTAGCGGCGCTCTAATCGCGCCACACCTGTCAAGCTGAGTCTCATTATCTGTGTACCAAGGGCAAACCTCATTTTGTCAGGAGTGGTTTTCGAAGAACTAACAACTGCCTGGGGAAGCATACAGGACTGTCGGCCAGTAGACGAGTCACTTAATTACCAATCAGAGCGGCAGAAGTGAATTCCTAATGTTCTTTAGTACCGACCCAGCTAATCACCGGGATGTGTGTCTCACCTTATCTGGGTACCCGGACCAACCATTCATTTCATCATGGAGCTAATTCACCGCTTTTTCTCTACATTCTAATAGGCTGGGATGGATGATGTTGCTTGGTACACAGCTATTCATCAAGCACACATCATCCTGCCAGCGTAACTGATCTGATTGCCTCTTCCCCTTCTGATTATTAGCTGATAACAGGATGGCTCTTGGTAAGGGACGGCCAGTGGGCAGGGGCACTCATCTGGGATAACCCAGAAATGTGTGAAATGTGCAGGAACACGTGCACACCCAGCTCCATAAGACAAACGAAGGGCTGACCTTGGAGTGGATTATATTTCAGAAGCCATGTATACACATTACCTAAGCACTCAGAACTTTCCCCCGGGATAAATAGTATTATCCTTACTTTACATATTGGGAATGGAGACAAACTTCTGGCCTGTGACAAACAGATTTGTCTCTCCATGGAGTGGTGGAGGCATGTGTTGTCCTTGGGGGAGTTCCTGAAGGACTCTGTGCTCTTGTCATGCCATCCCTAACTCCAGAGATGCAGTTTCTCTGCTCTGTCTGGACCCTGACATCATCTCTTCAGCACTCCAGTTTAGCCTGCTTATGGCTAAAGCAAGCAGGAACTAAGGAAGGCAAAAAGTCTGTTTTTTATTTCCCAGGTACTGAGCATGTTGGGATCTCCCTGAGAACCCTCAGAGTGGTATCAGTTTAAATGCAAAACATCATGGGGAGCTTTCTTATGGACTTCATTGGGTTTTTCAAATAACCAAGGGTTATTAACTATCGGACCACTCTGCATTTCCTTATTGCCATGTATTTTTTAGCAATACTGCTCTCTACACAGTACATGCTGCTGTTTTTAGAAAGTTGGATTTCTTCTTATTCTACTTGCAGATGACAAATGATATGCAAAAATTGCAATGTAGGAAGGCTTTTCCTTAGCATATGCTAAACTAACTCTGGTGAGAGACTATTCTGAAATTCTGAAATGCTAACAGATATAGGAAATCCAAAGTGACTGCCCGCCAAGAGAGATTTTGCTCTTTAATTACTGCTGAATAGCTGCAGAAGTCAAAAGGTCAGTTTATTGGCTGGGTAGAAAGAGCAAAAAGCTCCATGAGCACTGAGAAATAAAACAAGAGGAAGAACCTCCCTCTACTCTACCAAGCATGGCCACCACAAAGAACAGGAATATTTATGAGCTGGTTCTGTTAGATGACACTCCAGCTTCTTCATGCCTGGTGGCTGGGCAAGGGCGTTTGACAGTAAAATCCCATGGAATATTATGTGGACTCTCACTATGGGATTATGCCATTGATGATGCTGGGTGTTGTGGGCTTTTTGTTTGTTTAACTTTCTATTGTAAGACTGAATTTCCATGTTCTGAAACTACGGCTGCATTCACCTGCCACCAGTGTTAATTACTCTGCCCTTACACTCATATCCTTTGCAATTAAGCAAAGCAAACTCTAACTCTATCCAAATTAATGCAAGATTACAAAAGTAAGGGGAAGATGAGATGGGGGAAGAGGAAATGTGTTCAGAACCCCAACTACATATGTCTGTGTCTTTGAGTCAGAGAGCCGGATGCAGGAAAAATTCACTTCTCTTGTGCCCTGGCTTATCCACTGGGGAGGAGATTATGGCAGCCAAATGAAAACAGGTATAGACATTGCTAACGTGAAAATATCCCCAGGGCAGGTTGTGAGCAGGAGGAGCTGGGACCAGGTCAGCAGGATTATATCCATGCAGATACCAATTCTCCACTGAACTACCAGTTTCCACAAGCTAGCACAGCCCTGGAGACTGTTGCTGCCTGCCCAGGAGAGCTGTGCAGCCACACGGCTTCTCTTGGCATTTGGCCCAGGGGACACCAGATGGATGCTGAGCAGAGAAGATAATGCAGAATTGTGGATCCAAGAGTGACAGACCACCATTAAAATAATCTCGTATTCTCCTGCATTTCCTTTCTTAGGGTGCAATCTAGCAAAGCAGTTAAACATGCTGAAACCAAAATTACTGCTTCTATGACTGTGCACAGAGAAGGGTCCATAAGGTCCTGTATACCACCTCAATTTAAGGTAACCTTTGCTAAATCACTGATAGGGATTTGCACAGCCAAAATTAGTGGAAAGCAGCGTAAGAAATAAAAGCAATGAAAGGGGAAAAAGAAGACCTGGGATAGCCAGTAAAACAGAAATGAGCCTTGCAGCAGAGCAAAAAAGGGATGTTTTGTACTGATTGTTCATCAGTCTTCTCATCATTCAAGCTGTGATGTTACTTCAGCTTTATTAGGTTGTCTTCTTCTCCTGACTTTCAACACAGATGAAAGTCTAGACTCTCCCGATGATTCTACTCTCAGGCCAAGTACAGTCTAACCTCTCCTGTTAATGCACTAAGTTGCATTCGTCTTCCTTTATGCAGGCAAGGGTGAAGAAGAGGTCAGCAGCCCTAATAATTGCAACTTGGGCCTCTTTGTTGGTGTGGTCATATGATCTTTTGTTTTCCATTTTTAAGACTGACAAGTCTTCAAAAACCTGGCAATACTCAAGTTTTGCAAAACTGATCATTTTAGCTATTGGTAAAACTTTTAGTATTGCTAGTATTTAAAATTTTCAATGGAGGGAAATCTTATCAAATCTATCCTTTCTAATCCAGCTGACCTACATCTATATCTCTAAATGTGTTGAACTGGAATATTGAGATGGAAGTATTTTGATACAGTCAAGTACCTGTGTGAGCCATAGCAGTATTTTGATGCAGATGGTGCTTGGATGCCTCATGCACCTGTACTCTTTATGGGCCATTACTATCAATATCACTTTTGGATTTTTATTATTATTATTATTATTTTGGCCTAAAACATGGTAGTATTTGAGGGATCTCTAGAGAAAATGGCTTATTGAAGAGAGTTGGGAGGGACACCAAGCTGTAATACTGAGGAGGCAATGGGCAGCGCTGACTCAGCTTACAATGCAGTGCTTTGTTTCTAATTTTCTTTTTCTTCTCTCTTTTCTCCAAGAAAGAAAACTTTCTGAAGTTTCAGAGGTGAAAATTCTTGCTTTTTACACTTATTTTTTAATTTTTTTTTTAGTTATTATTTGTACTGGAAGTAGGCTTTATACCTCCATAAAGGCTGATGAATCTGGAGATGGTGGTTGCAGTTGCCATTTTAATGCTATTGGTTTGTAATGCCTCTTTTGACTTTGAGGGCTTTGGTTATTGAGATATAGAAGTCTCTAAACTCCACGCTTTAAATTTGACTCCCTAAACATGTGATCTCTGTGTTTACCTACCAAAAGTGCCTTACACACAACATTGTTCAGACTCAAGCAAAGGGCAGTGGAAGAACAAGAAAAGAGGTAAGATTTGACCAAACTGTCTTAAATTTCAAACACTTGGACTTGTTTTTCTCATCTCCTGAGAGCTTGAGGGAAGCAGTTCTTGAGGTTTAACAGAAAGAAGTGGCTGATCATTCATTCTCTCCATGACAGACAAGCCTCAAGTCATACACAATATCCTAAAAGCAGCTTCATCCATGTGTAAGAAAAGGAACTGTTGCCTTTGTCATGCAGCCCAGAATGGTGTTTGGTTTTCCTTTTGGTTGCTGAATGTTCCCTTAACCACATACTTAATCTGATGTGCATTATCACTCCCTGATCTCATTGCCTCCTTCCTTGAACTTGCATGTTGCTCAAACTGACTTAGAGGGAAGAATGCCATTAAATGAGTCAGTAATTCATTTCCAGCAATAACTTTATGTATTTGTCCAAGTTTTCTGAATGTCTTAATGAGAACTTAGGCAGTCCTGTCCTTGTGTTATCTATTGAGAGTGCCCTGCACTGTTTTGTTGCTGTTGTTTGTTTGTTTGAAAACAGATCATTTATATATGGAATTCAAGTCAAGGACTGCACTGCTCTGAGTGGTGGCTCAGTGGTATATGGCAAACACAATCAGAGAGGACCAGACTTCCCACCATTGTCACTATGCCTGTGCACAATAAATCTGAAAGCTCTTGGAAATCCCAGTCTTTGCAGGTGCTTTTTTTTTTTTTTTTTTGTAATCAGTTGGCGTGATCCTTCTCCATAACCCTGGTTTTACTGTGCCTAAACTGCCTAACTGTGGTTGATCTATGCCATATGTACAAAGTATGGATGATGGAAGGTAGGTAGCTCTGCTGTAATGTGGCTGCTTCTGAATAGACTTTCAAAAATGGAGAAAAATAGGGTGTTTTTAAAAAATGCTATGGTCTGTAATGATAAATATAGGCAGAACTGTAAGAGAGAGAAGGCTGTATAGGTATTGCCAAACTTGCTGTCTTGCATAATTCTCTCATTTTATACTTAATGATTGCCAGGCCTGCATGATGACATGAAAAGTAATTTTGAAGAGGAGACTTTTCAAGTCAAATATTTTTTTTCATCCCAGAACATAATATCAAAACATCCACAGCATCTTATTCTTTCAAATATGTAGCAATGACTTATATTTTTAATTTTAGAGATGTTACTATAAAATTCAGGTGTGCTATAGTTCCATGATAATAATAATAACAACAACAACAATAATAACAACAACAGTAACAACACCAACTACTTGAATCCTTATGAATCAGTGGCATTAAGGAGAGCTGCTAATTTGTAGGCACTCTAAAAAGAGCTGCAACTCTGGAACAATCCCACTTATAAAATGAAGGAAAGTAGACCTCAGATGTATAAATAAAAACTGACCTGTTTGGATTCCTGTTGCTTGAAAACAAATCAACCGATTAAAATACATATGGAGAACAGTGAAGTTGGCTCCTGGGCACAGAAGTGCACATGCCAAATTCCATCCCAAAGTGAATTTTCATTATAAAGTTGTTCTTTGTTAAATGATGCCAAACCTAGAAGTTTATCTAATGGAAACAATACTGGACTTGGATAAATTCAGGAGTGGGTGCCATCCTAGCATAATGCCAGGTTTTTACTATAGCTCTTTATGTGCAGAGCATAAATCATTCCTGTTACGGACCTTCTGTCCTCTTGTCCCAGAGGAAAGTGTAGGATGCTCTGTGAAAAATAGCTTGCTTGCTCCTGCGGCAGCATGGTTAACATATCTTGCTGGTGTCCCAGAGATGTGATCTCCAGCCTTGAGACAGCCCCTGGCATGGGGCCAGCGCTCCTTGTAAATGGGTCTCTGTCCAGTGTCAGGAGTCAGCAGCAGACAGACATACAGGCAAGACAATGCTCTCTTGTGTGCCACCAGCTACAGAAGCTACTGTGCTTTAACCGCCCTTCGGGTCTGCTAACTCTCCATCAACCACAGCTATGCTCGCCATTAAAGAACAAAAGTTCATGAAGTCTTTCAATGGCATTGGGTTTCCAGAAGCACAAAGAATACCCACAAGGCATTTCCAGAGATCCTTAAGTGTGGTTATGGCTCCAGATGGCTCCTTTCGTGGAACCCAAATCCTGCTGAAATCAGAGTGCTTTTTATGTAGAAGAACAGTTGAAATAACCTTTTGGTCTCTTTCTGTCTGTCCTGAAAGCAGCCAGTTGTGCAGAGAGCCACCTCATGCTCAGTTTAATCCAACAAGTTTTTAGAAGGGTCACCTAGTAATCTTGTGGTACAAACCATACATGTCCAACAAGGCAAAGAGTTAAATCACTGTTTCTTTAGCTTAAAAAAAAAAAAAAAAAAAAAAAAAAAAAAAAAAAAAAGTACTTAAACTGATTAGTTCGAATCCTACTTTTCTTCTTTTGCAAAGGAATCAATAGCCTGACTGTAAAAGAGATTTTATTTTTTTATTTTTTTTTTCCACAGAAACAGAAATGACTTTGTTTCAGGTGCATTTCCCTTGCCTCTTTTAGTCACAGAGGTCCAAGCACATCAAAGCCTACCTAGATGTATCTGTCTAGTGGAAGGGGAAAAAAAGCCCCAAATCCAGGTTGCAGCAGGGATGAACTGTGGGCTGTGAGCAAGACTAAATGATTGTGAACGATAAAGATTGTTTCTGTTTACTATGTGTTCCATCATAAAGCTTTATGGAAAACATTCCAGGACAAGGATAGGTGAACAAGATATTCCTAACATGAGCAGTGATGGTTCAAAAGTTCAGCTTTAATATGAACATTGCAGGTGTTTGTTTTTTTTTCACACACACAAAGAGCAAACAGATATGTCTTTCTTATTGCACATAAAATGTGCTCAGCAGCCTGTGTGCGTGGGTTCTTGAAGTCTGTCCTGACTTCTGCTGAGAGGACAAACAGCTGCTGATCTCTAAACACAGGAAAGGTGGTGAAATATAAACGTACTGTCTCCTCCACAAGGGTAAGAAGGAAGGAGGGAGGGTAAAGCTCAGAGTCCAAACAGAAAAAAACCTTCCTGTGGTGCAGAGTGGCCACACTCAATCTGCCTCTGTTGACTTTAAAGAGCCACATAAAGAAAGTGGCAGAAGAAACCCATCCATTTGTCTCTGGGGTTAATGCAAACGTGGGACAGAAGCAGGTTTAAAAGACATGTGAGCACTTAACAATGGAATTTGATTCTCTGTCTTAGAGGCTCTATTAAATCCCCATGATCACATATCTATAATTCTAAGAGTTGACTTGCCTCCATTAACTTGGCCCCTAACACTAGCCTGTGCAGTGCTATCAAGACAGTGCTTCTGGTGGTGCATGGTGATCTAGTTTATCCAAAGACACATTTTCCATTTACTTTAGAAGTATGTCTTTCAAGGACAGATTGGAGATGTAGTATAAATATAAATTTTCAAGATGACCAGTAAACTTTTTGCATACTTCTTCTAAGCCAGCCTACCCTGCGGCTCAGAGAAGTTGCAGTTTTGGGGGAGTATCAAATATGTGTGGGCTTTCTCTTTTTTCTCTCTTGGTGACTTGAGGGCTTCAGGATGGTAGCAGGAGTCACAAGCCTCTCATGGAAATGTAAGACTTCGGTGCAGTCCAACAGCAGCCACCTGTTCCAGTGTAATTTTCTTTCTTGTGTGTGCTGAAGTCTTTCCTGGAACTGGGTACAAACAAGATGAGAATAGAGCAAAAATGTGTTTTGTTTTGTTTTTAATGATCCTTAGGGAGTGCAGGTAAAAATCTGGTTTCAAATTACGGGAAAATATTAACACGCTTAAAACAAATTCTTCCAAGATGAGTAAATCCACAAAATATACAGAATGCCTTATATTGCTCAGAAATATGAGAGAAGGGGAGCACTTAATGAATGACCGGGAATTGCACTTTTAAGTATCTTTTGCATGTTTCCTATTATGTAAGAAACATATGGGAACTAGACTGAAATTTCTTATGAATCTAGCCCATAAAATCTAATCCTGGTAATCATTTATCAAGAGGTATTTTTTATGGAACAACATTGCAGACCTGGATGAACTGTCCTTCCAGTGCTTCATGCTCTGTGCTTTCATGTTAACAAAGGAAAGGATTATGTTACAAAATAAACAAGTCTCCTAATGAATATAAACTATTCTCAACTGTGCTGATAACAAATAGGCCAAGGTTAAAGAGCTAAATAAAGCATGTTGCACTGAAATGTGGTAATGACAATTGTGACTTATCATGATCCGTTAAACAGATCTGTTCTTTTCTCTTTTGGGAATTTGGCAAAAAGATCAGTTTTGCACTCTCAGAGCTGTACCACTGCTACAGCCACTCCTGTTCTTGCTGGCATGATAAATTAGCTTATGTAGGCAAGAGATCATTTCTGGCATTCATTAAATCAGTATTACAGGTCCACTCCTTCTGCTTGTTGCTCTGGGGTATGCCACCCACTTTTCCTGCTAAAAAAGTCTGCAGAACAGGGCGTAATAGCTTTTTTGAAGAGTAATAGGAAAGAGACATGCAAGAACAAAACATTATACTGTTAGAGTGTCTTCACATTTGTAGTTATTATATATATATGTATTTGTTGGAGGGTTAGTCTGGAAGGACAAAGCCTTGTGTGTGTCTGTGTACAGTATCTTTCAGGATGCTTTAAAAGTTTTTTATTTATTTATTTATTTTTCAAAAAGAAATGAGTAGTTAGTCCCAATGAGGGCAATTCTGTTCAGGAACCACTCAAAGCACATACATGACAAGTCCCTTATCCTGCATCCTGAAAGCATTTGCTGTTGACTTCACTGGGACATTGAGCCAGAAAAACACTGCCCAGGGAGACCAGCCACTCCTTACAGGTCTGGGACTTGCATCACTCACTGAAAGTCCTGGAGGAGTGGCAGTAATGTTATTGCAGTCACAAGTGGTGTGTTTTTCTCCAGTTAGTCTCTGAGCTGTGAATATGGTTTCCTGAAGGAGCTAAAAGCATGGTGAATATTTGTTAGAGGATAAGCTGGAGCACTTGAGGATCATGCAAATAGGGATTTTGCTGGTCTGTGGCCCCATGCAGCGCTTTGGGCTTGGAAGACGGATTACTTTCTCAGATCTACCACAGAGTTGCTCTCTGCAATGAGCAGAGATGGGTATAGCCACAGGGACATCACCATGGGGAGGGGACGTTGCATGCAAGCCCAAGCTGACCTAAGGTATCCCTAATGCTCCAGTGATAAGCGTGAGCCTGACTGCATGTAATCTGTGGGTGCTTCAGACCTTATCTCTGACTGGATATGATAATTTTCCTTCTTTCCTATTCTCTCACTGTCATGTCTATTTAGACTGGAAATTCCTTAGGACAGTTGTGTCCCTTGAGGTATGTGTATCTAGCACAGTTATCCTGAAGATTTAGCAATGGTGTTTAAGTGCTTGGAAAAAAAAAAAAAAAAAAAAAAAAAAAGACAATAAATTTCTCTCTTCCTACCAATATCTCATCCATTCAGGGTGTGAGATAACTAAGCCTTAATTATAAACAGCCCTGTCCTGAATATTTCATTTTTTTTGTCCCTGAATATTTTGTATTAATTTCCTTTACTCTGTTTTACATGATGATCTTCATTGTGGTCAGCAGACAGAAAACCAATTAGATTGTTGCAAGATGACCCTTTCCTTTTTCTTTTGTCATGAACTGACAGCATGCTTGTTTACATCACTTTTTGTTTTAAAAATCTTCCAGAAATCATCAGAGAAAAGATGCTTTGAAAAGGATATCATTATGATGAGAATATGATTATGAAAATTTTGGCTTTGGGAATTGCAGTTAGCAAGTTACAGGACAAAGTGAAAGTAATTTTGAAATTCTATGAAATTTGAAAAAAGAAATTTTAGCTCTACTAGAGATCTGTATCGTCCTAAGGTGGATTCCATTCAATGAACTTTTAGAGGGAGGAAGAAAAGTCATATTAACGCATTTCAGTTTTTGGATATAGTATATCATTTTAGATTAATATATTTAACATTTCAAGGTGCCATTCTGAAAAACAATGATATATGGTATTCATCATTTTCAACTTCTTTTGTTGTAAATTAAGAATAGTACCCTCCAAAAGCTCTCAAATCAAATTTTCCATTTGAAATAATAAAAGTAAAGTGTGTCATTCTGACTGACCATATTTTATGTCACCTTTTCTGATTCTCCCAGCTCTAGTACTCCTGTCATGGTTATCAAAAGAAGTGACACCTAAATAAAACAATACAGAAGTTGCGAGGGTGTGTACAACAATACAACACTCAGGTATTTTCTGCCTTGTCTAGAGGACTCACGTGTAAAAAGCAAGCATGACCAACACATTACCCTGCAAACATTTGCTGACTCTCCTACAGTTCAATGGTTTCATATATCTCAGAAAATGACTGCACAATCTGTATGCCCATGAGTCTTCCAACCTGATGATTCTTGTCAGAGTTTCCTTGTGCACTGTGCTTAACTTTGTTTATCAAACTTCTTGCTCCACTCTTGTATTTGCACTGTAAATTATTTGGGGTCAGCTTCTACTGTATATTTCCATAGTCATTCAGGTGCATTTACCTTTGCACTGTTAAGCATGAGTAAGGAATAATTTTCTGTTGTGTTTTAAGCACCTGCCCTCAATGGGTCTTGGCCTCTGAGTGGGACTCTACATAGGACCAGTAGTATTTTTACTGTTCCTGACAACTTCAACATATAGTTGTGGATATTTATATCTGTGTGACACCTTTTGGCAGAAAGGTGTCAAAAAATTAAACCTTTGATAGAAGATGCCTGATTTTCACTTGCTGGTCTGTGTTCTGTAATGGGTTTGAAACCTTTCAGTAGAGAGATGGAGGGCAGTTTTCTCCAGTGATCACAACATCAAACCTCAGAAGACTCACTTCCAAGTTCTGTGTCCATATCATAGAGCATTTCGCTTCTCTCTGGCTGCTGAGATTGGGGCACACCAGGGAGATGAATCCCTCTCATTTCCTGGAAAATCTCTAGTTGTGACTCGACTTCAGTGTTTCCCTGAAAAATCCATTGTTTGCATGAAATCATGGTAATCTGTATTCATTTGGTGTGCTCTGTGGTGTTTGGATAATTGGGACTGAACTCTGAAATACATCTCTTATTAGTCTGTTCATCTTAATGGAGTTCACTGGTAGAAAATCAGCATGAGACACCACTTTTAACCCTGCAATTTAGAGGAAGTTGCATTTTTTCCATGGCCTTATTCACCTTATAGTAGTTGTCATGAGGCTGATTCAATATTGTACTGCTTCTGTTCTGATTTGGTACATGAACAATGTGTCACAATTTTATTACCTTGTATGTTGTGTTCCTATATCTATAGAAATATCTTTATTCTACATACATCTCAGGAAAAAAAAAATAATACAGACAAGGAATTCAAAGTATCTTATATTATCACAGCTTTCTGTAGTCTTTTCAAATGAAATTCTTGCCTCTGGCTTTTTCCTTAAACTCCTGTAATACAACCCTAACTATAGAGCTGATTTGTAATGAATCTGCTCAACATCCTTACACTGTCAAATTTAGATAACCAGTATAGTCTGGTTACTGGCATAAAAATTCCAGTACATTGTATTTATTTTAAATGAGACCGACATATTATAACTTTATGCTTATATTGTTTGATAGAGATATCTAAGTATGCCTGTGGCCCTCATCACCATCGTTTGGAAGTACTTCCAAAGCACTTAATAGAAATTACAACAACAATCTCTTTTTCAGTGATGAACTGAAGCTCTGCAAATCATGCTCTTTTCCTGGGTTCTTCTACAGGAAGGTCAGCAACCTTCATTTCCTTCTTACGCCTCTCCTCGCCTGCCCTTGGGAGTAGCCATCTCCTTTTTGGCTTTCATTACTCTAGCCAAGGTAAATAATAGAGAGACCTTGTTATTAATGTTCTCATTTAAAAATCTATTATGGTATTTAGAATGATGAGGTCTGACTCTAAGTCAGGAGAAGATTAATTACATGACACTGGTGAAAACGGGATGTGACAGTCTTTGGACTGATATGACTAACCGTCCCAATAAATCTGAGCTTGCACAATTGCTGTAGTAAAGTGTGCGCCATGTGCCAGCACTCAAAATCTTCCTCTGTTCTCTTAAGCAGTTACCAGGATGTCACTTAATTATCTCTTTCAGACAGGCACTATAGCAAGAGGAAAAGCATTTCTTAATATACAGGAGAAGGGGTGTGAAGAACACTTTCATGGAAAAAAAGACACTGTTTTTCACCCAATCTTCTGTTTTTGACTCACTTACTCATTATTTTGATATCACGAGGAAGATGTGGGAATGATACTGGCTTGCAATCCTAATAGAGAGGGCAGTTATGCCACTTACTAGCCAGATACTGCCCTTACTGTGCTTTCTCCTCACCTTTTAGCACCTATTACTCCAAAAGGTCTGTCCTAATGGCCTCTAGTTTTCTTGCTCTAGGTTTTGACCTTTACAGTCCTACAGGTCCTGAGATCTGCCTTTGGGAAAAGTTGCCACTTCCTTTCAACTTTTAAAAAGCTTGATTTTTAAGTCTTGGCCTGATTTAAGCCCACTGAAGTTTATATATGTATTTCTAACTATGAATAAACTCTTGGTTTATGCAGTCTGTGAAGAGGTACCAGCTGGGTCAGCACACAGCAGCATAACTGGGACAGCAACAGCAACTTTCATTCAGCTAATGCCAGGGGACTTTATCCCAAAATTCCTCCAGCAATCAGTCTAAAAACGCCAGGTAGAAATTTCTCCTCTACCCAATCTTCTTGCCCCCATTTAGCTGGCAGGCAGCACACAATTTGTGTGGCTGAGCAGGCAGACACTTATAGTGGGCACAAAGGACAATGACAGAGAGGAGGCGTGCGTGAGCGGCCTGTGGACAGGAAGCTTTCTTCCCAGCCAGCAGACCTGTTTGTGTGCACTTGCTAGCATGCTCCCTGACACCCACACCACATCCTCCAGTGCCTCTTCTCACTCGGCGGATGCTGGCTTCTTTCCTTTAAGTTGTGCTGGATGTCACATTCACTTGTGCATGGCCGTGGTCTGACTCCAGGGGCAGAAACCTTCACTACAGGGACAGCAGCAAGAAACTTGCATGCATTTATTTCTCTCCAAGGGGATGGCATAAAGGTAAAGCAATTCACCCTGAGCAAAAATGAATATTAGCATTGGGTTTGTTTTTACAACCTCAGGCAACAGTAGCTCCAGGGGTTTTAATCTGCCCTTCAGCCAGAATGGCCACATCTTCGAGACCCAGCTCCAGCCTGCTCCCAGCTGTGCCAAGGGGGAATCTCCAGGCCCCCAAGGCCTTCAGCACCAATGTTGCTCCAGTACAGCCTCTAACCTCGTGCCTAGCACTGAGTAGTTAATCTTTGTCATCTTAGCTCTACTAAATTTCCATGGCTGTGGCAATGAGAAACTAACATAAACAAGATGACTTGGAGGAAAATGTCTCTCTCTTTTTTTTTTTTTTTTTTTTTTTTTAAATCACAGGTGAGTCACTGTTTATGATGGGGAAAGTTGCTGATACATATAAAACTTGATTAACAGCTTCTATTGGGAGGTGTTTGCTCAGCCAAATCATGAAAGCTGTGAAAGATAAAGAATTTCAGCAAATTACTTTTAAAGTCATTTTGACCCTGCATGTTTACTAGTTAAGTAAGGATTCACTGAGTAAAAATCTTAATTTGATAATCAACCCCTTCTTTTATTCTATAAACAATTTGTTTATGAAAAGTGTATGCACAAAATTAAAAGTAAAGAAGAAATCTCAGCTATATGGGAAACTTTACCTTTGACTGATGTGGTGGTTTTGCTTCTGAAAATATCCCTGTAGCTTTTTGTCCAGCTTAGACACTATGGGAGCAGAAGGACAATTGCACCCAAAGGGAGGGAGGGAGATCCCTGCCCTGCACAGCTCAAGGACTCATGTGTTAGGTATCAATTTTCTTGATTTATTATGGTGCATTGACCTAAAATCTTCACAAAATATTTATGTCTGAGATGAGCTTTGTGTGCAACAGCAATGAATGAGGCAATATTAGGTGAGTGTGGTATTGCTCAATAGTAATCAATCTAGGATTTAAATATCTCTTGTCAAAATTAGCTGGAAAGAACTAAATTTTCAAACAAAGGCTTTGAAATAGTGTATCAAAACTAGAAGTTTCTCTCTCACTCTCTCTTTCTCTCTCTCTCTCTTTTTTTTTCTTTTTTCCTTAGGTCTTGCTTGGACCTTTTTTGGGGGCAAATCCCAAATAAAACAGTTGTGATTAAACCATAGATATTCTGAGGTATGAATACTGCAAAGCTCCATGATGACAGATATTTCCCACCTTGGCCCCATCCTTTCCCTCTCCCTCCCAGACCTCTACATCTGTCTGTGTTTAGTCTAGGCTTACCACATGATATTTCTCTCTTTTTGCACCTTGTTCCTACCTCACAGTTGATGTCTGGATGGGTGGTGGGAAAGGGCTGTGGCAGTCAAGAGGATTCAAGAAGCCTTGGAGGATGTATGATGATGGAGCTGACACTTCAGTGCAATTGGGAACCAACAGCAAACCTGGCAATCTAATTAGGATAAATTTCAGGTTCAGCTTCGATGGAGACTCGTGCTGGTATCTCGGTACAAGTTACAGGGCGGAAGGGAACATTCTCTACATCTTCCGTTGACCCCCCAAAAACCAAAAATGTGCTTATATTCTTTAGCTCCATCTACTGGCACTTCGCGCAAACTAACATTTATGTATGTACAAATGAAAGTACTCCTGCACAAAAAGCAACAAATAGCTTCCTACAAATTGCCCATCTGTTAGATATGATTATCTTACTTTTTAACAATAATGAATTATTATTATTATTTTTGTAATCTCTGTAGGGTGGGGCCTATCATTTCTCAGAGGATAAGACTACTCTGGATGTGTTACTAGACTACAAATGAATAATTGTGTGTGTGTGGCAATATGCAGTTATCATTCCATGCAAGTATAATTGAAGCATCATAAAAAAAAAAAAAAGAAAAAAAAAAACATAATTAAGTCTTTAGCAATACCCAGGGGATGCAAGTTGTTTCTATTTCCATTTCAAAAATGAATGAACAAAATCTGACCAAATAATCCTGGCTCCTATTTGCCTCCTCTGCTTGTTATACCTCTTCCCTCTTCGTGTCCTGAAAGGGACTATTGGGTTGCTCTTTCCTGTGGTAGATTTGGGAATTGTACTGGAGGAGACTTCCTTCTTACTCTGCATTTCCTCTAACTTAATATTATATTATTTTAAGACTGCATAAAAATGGAGTAATACTAACAATTTTAATGAGTAGGTAAAAGTGTAAGCAGATGCCTACAGCTAAGATTTTTTAATAATTTTTAAATAAGGTAAAATGTATATTTCATGCATAAAGCATTTTGAGATGTTCTTTTCAAGTATGCATTTTTCAAAGACTAGTATTCAAAAAGAACGTTGCTTTGCATTCATCACTTACAGCAATTGCAGTTTCGTATCCAGGCTCCTATGGAGATTTCTTTTTCTTCAACTGCTTCTGCCAGCTTTCATTTTTCATGCTACTCATATATCACTATTTAGTATAATGGGAAAACTCTGAACGAACAATCCTTGGTTGTAAAATAAATAAATAAAACATCCAAACCAAAATAGATTTGCCCCTAATCAGAAGGGATTTTTATTTGGGAATATATTGTATAAATATACTTTTAATCAAACTTTTTTCCATATGGCTTCAGAAGTTATTCCCTCTTTTAAAATAATAATGAAAAAGGAAACAAAACATAGCACCATAAGCAATCTTTTTATTGTGGAGTGACCACAAGACACTGAGTTCTGGCATAGCTTTCCGTAATCATTCTCTGATGGCTGCAATTTATTTATTCAGTTTTATATGAAGGGGTTTAGCATTTCTCAAATAAGAGCAAAGTACACAGGAAATATTTGTTGGACAAGAAATAGAAAAGGCTTGAAGGTGTTCCACACATTTTCGGCTAATATGATTTATACATGTTTCTGTTTTTAATGTTGAAGGACGTTGGACTCAATAAGACATTTGTTTTCTGTGGGGAAAACTGGGTACAGCAGTGCTTCAGCAAGTCTACTTTCTATGCAATAAAAGCATAGCTTGCCTATAAGAGTTTGAACATAATGGGATTCTGGCACAGCCAATGGCAAAATGCTCACTGCCTTCACTGGGATCTTCATTTTGGGTTGAATTGTCACTATTTAACCATGTTTCCCAGATGGGCAAGATATGCTGACCTTGTGAGCCTTTAAGAAACTGATGCAAGCCCCAAGATCCAAGTAGAGACAATGCTATAACTTTCAGTGATTTCAGTAGGCTTTGTTTGTGATCTAATTGGAGGTCAGCTAACACTCAAGTCAATCTTCAAGGTCAACAATTAAAATAATAAAAATGTTTATCTCACCAGCTAATGAGCAAAAGTGGCAGTGGCTTGTACATGAGATAAGAGGAATGCTTGGGAGGCTCAGGTAGAGTGGCAGTCCAGACAAAAGGTCATAGGAGCTACAAGTAGCACTGGTGGAGATGAGGTGAGCTTGAGGCAGGAAAATATCATCATCTGAAGGGCAAAAGGGCTGGTGAATGAAGCACAAGTAGGTCAAAGAAGCTGTGTGTACATGTCTTTCTGTTTTAGTCAATTTTGCTATTTAGTTTATGATGGTTGTTTTTTTTTTTTGTTTGTTTGTTTGTTTTCAGAGGAGTCAATATAGTGAGAGTGTATTAATATGGTAATGGCATCAAACATCTGGGGGAAGGGAGACTGAAGTGTCAATTCTCATGTGAGTGTGAATATTGCAGATTTCTCTCTTTTCGATAAGGTATCTCCAAAATGCACTAAAAAGAGTGCATTATATTATTGCTATAATATCAAGAGGGCATTATATTATTGTTATAATATCAAGCTAAAATCCCTTCTGTTTGTGTAATCAGGCAAAAAAGGTCACAATGCTCTGAATGTGTCCTGCTAGCCTAGAGCAGCCAAGCAAGTAAGTGAAGTCCTTCTGCAGGCAAGTGGGGCCACAGAAATGACAATCTTACAAACAGAAAGGGTCTCTTCTCAGGACTGGTAGTTATTTTATTTAAATACTACAGGGAAATGAGAATTGCATGTATAGCATGAGCTCTGTGCTAGTTAATTCCAAGTCCAAATTGACCTTTTTATAGCTTTTCCTTACTGTTTGTCCAATTTTCTTTATCTCATGTCTCCTGAGGATTAGCATTACCAACACCTGCCAGAAAAGATACCCTGGCAAAGGCGCATGCTAGCCAGTGGTCTCTGCCCATCAAGATCTGCTCCAGGTCACCTGTGCAGGCTGGTGACAGGAGCATGGGATGACACACACAGTTTTCCTCTTCCTCAAGGACAACCATTCTTCTTCTCTGAGATTACCAGCCCACAACCCAGTACAATCAATATCAGGAAATACGCTGTAATCTCTCCATGAATATAAGTGCCCTTTGGGATGTGAGCAAAATACATCAATGCATTTTGATGTATTCCTAGAAGAGTGAAAGGTTTAGAACCAGAGTGCATTATCTGGTTCCCAGCTTGCAGGCAATTTCTGACATTTAAGGGGCATTTTATACACGCTAATCTACTTGACTCTTGTATCTTTTGAAAAATTGAAAGCTAGGTAAGTTTTAAAGAGATTTTTCTTATTTGCCCACAGACCCAAGAGCTCAGTAGATTAGATAAATCTAGAAAAGACAGTGAATTAAAATTGTTGTGTCTTTGCTGGGAAGACCTGATTTTCATTAATAGAATATATTTGCTCTCAAATTTTCACTTTAGTTTTCAAAATTAACAAAAATTAAAGAGAGAACTTTCTCCTTTTTCTCCTACAGTGTTAGTTGAGGTATAGAATTAACTTTCACCTCTGCTTGCCATAGAACAAAACCTAGATTTATAATGTTGTCCTAGAGGCGGCAGCAGAGTACATAAGAAACAAAAAAGCTAACACACAAATGGGCAAAGTTGTGTTTGATTAGTAGTTAATCTATTAAAATGTTACTAAAGGGCTTTACTGGAATATAGTGCTAATATAACACCCAAGAGAGACTATTGGCATAGCTCCGAAATAGGTAACAGAGTGGAAATAATACTAATGTTATTGCATGTTCCGGGTCTGAGTGAAACAATTTGACCTAAAAAAATCTCCACTTGTCGGAGAGCACACGCTGAGGCAAACTGTTTTCTATCTGAGAAACTTCAAGTAAACCTAAACTACTTACATGGAGCTAAAGTGAGTTGAGTCGGCAAACTTTAAAACAACTGTGATACACTATGACATGTTAATTGAAATGTACTTTCCAGTGCAACCATTTAGCAATTTATATAAATATCAAAGCTTTTGGGTTTTACTGTCAGTCTTTGTTTCTGAATGAGAAATTTATAAAAAACATATGTTCCTAACTGCCACTGAGTATGTGTTCAGAAGGATGTGGCCACTGAAGTATATCAAACTTTTCTCAGTACAATCATTTGATGAACCCACTAAGAAAATTCTTCTGTTAATAATGTCTCCTTTCAGTAATAACCAAAAGTTCTGCAATTGGCAGAAGTGCTATTGTATTGAGATGGTAGGAACAAAGCCTTAAAACATGGTCTCATTGAAGTCATGGGTGATTTGTCATTGACTTCAGTGGGACCAGGATTTTGCCAAAAATATCAAATGCTTTCTGAAGTCTTCCCAAGAATTAGTCTGAAATTAAAAATAAATCATCCTGTATAAGTAAGCTGTGTACAGAACCCATTCTACCACAAACTTTAGATCTGGCTCCAGGATCTCCAGCTTCTGGGACTGCTCAGCTTCAGGATTTTGGTTTCTTTTCTTCTGATGCCTAGCTGAGGTGTTAACATGACAAAATTATCATGTCACTTCCAATGTTTATATTTGAAGCCTGGGTGTGAGTCTCAGTTTATCCGGCCATTTGTATTACAGCACAGCCACAGTGAGGACATCCTTATGAAGTGACTCTTGGCTTGGTTTGTTCTGCTTGGAAATAAGGTCTCCAGAGCTTAACAAACCACCCTCAGGCCTGCCCCCAGCACATCTGCTGGTGGGACACGTCCGAGCATGGAGGTCTCTGCAGACTGGTGCCTGAAGGCTGCAGACAGCATCCTCATGCCCTGTGCCAGGCTTGCATCTGCAGAGGGCATCAGTGCCACTGCTGCACAGATGCAAGACAGCCCACCAGGCCTGGCCTTGAGGGCTTATCGGACAAGTAAATGGATCCACAAAGGTTTGGGAAAAATGCGAGGCACAGGCTGACTCAGGCCCTGCTGAGTCTGTGGCCTCAGTTGTGTGAAGGGCGTCGCAGACTTTTCAAGGGAGTTGCTTTCCTAACATTAGGGATGGTAATTAAGCCTTTTTCATCTAGTACAAAAGATTTAGGAAACCTTCTTTACTACTGTCCTTTTTGTCTGGGAAAGTTTTACTGGATTATAAAATGACTTGTGATGAAGCCCTGTACACTAAAATGTTCTCATAAAATGCCTTGGCTTCTCCCACTGTTGGTGCTGATGGAGCATCTAGCTGCACAACTAAATCCTGTGGGTTTTATTTTGTCAAGAGCTCAGCCTTGATAAGAAGCAAGGGAAGTGGCAGCTCATTCTGGTGCAATACTCTGCTATTCTCTGCACTGTGGAAGAGTGACCTTCCTCTGCATTCACCAGAGAGACAGCCACTATGAGGGGCAATGGGTGCTTGTTCAGTGTCACATACATGTTCTTTTTATGCTTTTTTTTTTTTTTTTTTTTTTTTTTTTGCTAGTGATGATCTCTCCATATGATGTTCCAAGGGATTTGAAGGCACATGTTTTCTGAATGCAAACCTCATCTGGAATAACAAAGTCCATGAACAACTTGCAAAGCAGTAGTTTACATTCCCTTTACACATAATCTTACTCACAAGATCCTTGGAAAGTGAGAGCCTGTGACAGACCAGAAAAAATTTCTGCAAGTTTTCATGCAGCATTTTTCTTTGTTTTCAAGACTGCTTAGCTAACCTGTACAAAAATATTTGCAGCCCCTCCTTCTCCAGAAAGCTCCAGCTGATGAGCCAAGCTCTCAACATTTCATTCCTGTGTAGATAGTTTGCTAAATTTTTTCCCAAGGCTTTATGATTTTCAACAATATATCTTTCATCACTGTATTGCCAAAAAGAAGTGGCTGCCTTGAAGCCTCCCTTAGGATTTGGACTGGATATCGAGGATTAGTTTATAACTGGTAACTTATGAACTGCATAGTGTTCTACAAACAACTTATTTTTCTTAATGTAATGGTGAAACTATGAAATCTCATCCTGAGAACTTATTTCTGAAATGATATTTGAATGAAGCTTTAAACAATACTTTATATGTCTCAAAAATAGTACTTTTTTAAAGAGCACATTTTTGTCTTCATGCAATAAGCATTAATTGACCACAAATCTTGAAATTATTAATCTCTGGCTGAATTTCTATATTTGTTGTCGTTTTGGATTTGGGATTTTTATTATTATTTTTTTTTAATTTTAAATTATTATTATTATTATTATTTTAAATCTCTAAGAATGAGTTTTGAGTTTGGCGTTTTTGCAGCTGGGATCTGACAATATAGCACAAGAAACCCATTACTTATAGGAATGGAATCACAGCAGGTATTGGCAGAATATAACAATGGGAAACTTCTGAAGAATATTCCTTGCTTTTACCTGTATTGGTGCAAGTCATATGTGTTGGTAATAAGGGCAAGGAAAAAAATAACAAGTAAGCACAGATTTTTTTATTTGAGCACATCTGTTTTATTTCAGTTCAGTGTGATAGCTGGAGGGAGAAAGGGATTTCTTCAGAAGGCATGTGTTTAGTTCCAATTCTTGGTAAACTTAAAACAGAAAAGGACATCTAATTTTTTTAATGGATTTCCTCCAAGTTGGTTATAATAGAAGTAGATCCTTTTTTTTTTCAAGTACCAACGATATTCTCAGACCAGTAGAAATATTTCCAGATAGAAGGTTTTCCTATAATTGCTTTATGTAGAATATATTCAGTGTAATCATCCCTTTGTTTGCATCACAATTGCATCTGGAAACTCCTTTCAAGATGAGGGACCACACTGGGAAGCCTGGCAGAAACAATAAGGGAAAGCCAGTCACCACCCAAAAGAGCTTACAGCTATCTAGATGAAACTGGGAAAGAGGGAAAGAAAAAGATGGATTTGCTAGGAAGAAAAGTGATTTGCCCAAGGCCATATTTGAAACCAGTAATACTGCCTGATATAGTTGGAGTGTATTATCTTCTTAATATTTTACTAAAATACATATATGTCCAGAAAATTGTAACTTAGCAGATGTATGTTCAGTCATGTTATGAGAAAAAGTAGTTTTTCCTCCCAATGTAGAAATAAGCACATGTGCTAGATTATATTTTTAGCATCAGACTGACTGAATTATTTGCTTAATTTCAGTATGATGATGGTGATGATTTATTAAATAACAGTATTTAATATGAATAAACAATATAAAAATAATTATTTTTGTTAGAAGTTCAGGCCATATAAATGGTGAAGGAGCACTCTTAACAAGTTCTGTTCTCACATTTATCTCTTAACTTCCTTGGCTGGACAAATCAGGAACAGAATAGCAGACAAGGTATATGTTTGCTCTGGTCCCAGCCTGATGGTCGCCGTCTAGATGACTCAGTCAATACTGAGGCTATATTAAACCTGACACTGTACAGTCACCATTCAGGAGTGTCTCACCATGCTGAGGAACTGCCATTTTAAAGGACTTAATAGATTCCCTACTAAATGGAGGGAAGTGAGGATGAAAAACATTTTTTTCTATGATTCTTTGGTCTGACCTCTCTCTCTTCCCATTGATGTAAATTTCTGTTGCCATTTAGATATTAGAAAGCAGAGTCAGGCCAAAGCTGAATGCTTTTGAAAATCATTCCCTTATCAACTTGATGAAGGTCAGTGGTGGGTGCTTGAGGCAGAAATGGGAGGGAATGTTAGTCCATTGTCTTAACCACAAGACCAAACTTCCTGTCCCAGATTGATTTTGGAGGGTTGTAGTTCAGGGAAAAATAAAAAAAAAAAAATTAAAAAATGAACTTGGCCTTGATGATAAGAAAATGATTAAGAGTCAACCAAGGAAAGGCACAACCCCACTGACAGACACAATCTTCAGAGTAGAACCACATTTTCATCTAAACGGGTTTTATTGCAGCTCTCCTGAATGCATACTTTTGACTGCATTTTGCTTGTTTTGTTTTGGCAGGCGCAACAGAAGTCCTGATCCAATTCTTGAGGAAATCAATGGGAGTTTGATTGGAGCCATAGAAAGCCATGAAGAGAATTTCAAGAGATAAAAGTGTGGAGCCAGACATCCCAAAATAGCTTTTTAAATATGTGTCACTGACCTTTCTTATGGCTTGCAAATGCAGTCGGATTACTCTAAGCAAGGTTACTTTATGGGGAAGGCACAAAATTTGGAACAGATACACAGACGCTCAGAAAAATACAACAGTGAACTTTCTTGGGAGCATGAGATTGTGAGCTGGGCCACAAAGAGGAGCTTGGACTCAGCTCTCACCTGTATCTGGATTTCTCCCCATTTCTGTTGAACAAGCAGGCAGTGGAATGAAAGACCAGGTTGGAGAGCAGATTAGAGAACTCAGTTGGCCAAAAGAATGACTGACTCAGGTGATAGGCTGAGTGATCTGAGTGCAAGCTCTTATCATTGTGGTGGTCTGAGCAAGAGGTGTCTGGTCTGAAGAGAAATTAAAAAAAAACAACTGCTTGGTCCTTCATTCCTGCTCAAAGGAAAAAAAAAAATCATGAGGTTTGTTTGTTTGTCTGAATTGACTGTCCAGACAGGGCCTGACTATGGCTTGGACAACCTCTAGGGTCAATAATTCTGAAGACTTGAAGACATGGGTATAGCCACATTGAACAGACCTTGTATTGTAATTGAGACCAAAGTAAAGCTTTTTCATCAGAAAAGCTTCCAACACAGAGGGAGTCAACCCCTTAAGATTTCTCATTTGGACTGATGTGCAAGAATCACAATAGGTTCTTGCAGCTGTCTCTGATACCTGCATTCCTGTCTTGTAACTGCTGCTGGTTTTGGCTGCTGTATTTGTAAACAACATTAAAGATTATCACTCTGCAGAAGGTATGACAAAAATCTTCCTGGAAGGCTAAAAAACCCAAGCACTGGAGTCTGGTGGTCACTCTGTTTCTTACTGGTATTCTCTGCTCTTACTTCAGAGTCAAAATACATGAGGGGAAAAAAAAAAAAAAAAAAAAAAAACCAACCAACCAACCAAACAAACAAACAAAAAAAAACACAACAATTTATGATCCATTTCTGCAGTGCAACAGCTGCACAGCAGTTCCCTAGAAAACTCTGTCTAGTGACAAACATGGTGATCTCCAGGCTGTGTGCAGGGAACTCAGTTTACATCTCCTCTACTATATGGAAGTAGTTTCTTGTGTCTCTCAGATGTCAGAGCACTGACTGGATGACAAGTAATGGAAGAAGCTTGTCCACACATTTCTTTTCACAGGTTCATCTCATTGTCTGAGTTCACAGAGTGTCAGAAATGGAGCCTTTAAAAGTATGCTTGGTGCTATGGATGATAAGGATAGTCTTACTGGATAAAGCCAAAATGATAAACAGGATCCTGTTATCTTTTTCTTGCTGTCTTTCACCCTATTTCCATCCCCTCCCCAACTGAATCTTCAATGTTAGCTTAGGCAGAAAAAGGTACATTTCTAAAATGTTAATGACACTTCTTTGAAAAGTCCTCAGATATCATCCTCAGATGTTAACCAAGGTCTTCATGGACTCAGGACAATATTTCTGCTGTCACCAATGAAATTCGCTACATATATAAGTCATGTGGGTGAACAGAAAAGCTGGCAGGAAACTCCTCGTAATACCTTTTCCAATACAGAGCAGGATATTTCAAAGACAACTATATTATTGTTATTATGGATAATGTTTGTCTCAGATATTCCTTCTTTTCTCTTTTGAAGGGAAGAACAGAAATCCTTTCAGAAAAATTCTGAGCCTTTAGCTTATTTTGGTCCCAAAATATATTGGAATTATTTTTAAAACCTAATTCCATATACTTAGACAATTTTATTATCTAATTGATAATAAAAGCACTCCAAATTAGTGCTGTGATAATTACCAGCTTCTACAAAAATACACTGTCCATATGCAGTCATGCAGGAGTCCTCCCAAATGGAAAGAGAAATGTATCACCACAGAGATAAATTTAACTTTGACTCTCTGACAGGGCAGAGATATTCAGAGTTGTTGCACAGGTAGGTATTGTCAGAAGTTCTAGGACATGACAATAATTATATCTAAACACTTTTTGAATTCTAATTATGTACCAATGTCAGAAGTTTTTCAAACATATTTTTAACATAATATTCCCCTTATTTTGAAATCATAAACTCAATAGTTGAAGTGTTGGGTTTTTTCTTCCCTTTATCCTAAGCAGATGTTTTCTCTCCTCGCTCTTCCTTCCTCTGCTCTTTCCTCATTGGAAGGAATGATGAGTGCGTGCCAAAAGAAAATTGAAAACCATGTGAAAAGCACAGAAAAATTATTTTGTTATGGAAAAGTAAGTAAATGAATAACTGTTCTGTTTTGAAGCTACTGGACCAAATATAATTTCCAAAGTTATTTAAACATATACCAGATTCTAACCAGTTGCACTAGCTTCTGAACATTTGTGTGTGAGAATTTTATGAGAAGGGAATTTTACTACTACTAATAGTTAGTAGGACAAATTTTAATGCTGAGAAGGAGGCAGATATCTTCCATAGCTCCCTCCAGATTCTGACTTTCAGTGCTGGAAGGGAAAGCTTTTCTGTAACTCATGGCAGAGAGTGTATAAAGTAAGGATGCAGGTAGGTTGTCATCCATGGGATATGTTTGTAAAGTGATCCTTTACATTGACATTGTTGCTGAAAGATGATGGTTTCTCTAAATCTCTAACTCCAAACACAGTTTGTGTCTACCTCCTGTTCTCCCTGAACTCTGCTCATCAAACACAACCACTGCCTCTGAGGGGTTTGCAGGATTTGACCATATGATTTGATTAGGGCCTTAATGAACGGCAGTGAAAGAAAAACAGCGCCCAATCAATACACATGGGCATGCAAACATTTATCAGAAAGAACTCAGAATGCTTTGCATTTATTCCTTCACTTATTGTTTCTGACACTTACATCTGCATCCATCCATTTTCTTCAGTCTGTGTGAGAATCATTAGACACTGAAGACATTTATTTATGTAAAAAGGAAACCTCTATGGCTACCTAGTTTAAACTGAATATTATTTTAAATTATTTATCCTCATTTATCCTGGGTCTAGGTTAACACCTTTCCTTTCTTCCTGTTCCATATTTTGTGTGGTTTTACCTTCCAGACTAGTATGTACCTGCTCTTATTAAATAACATATTGTATTTGCTTCCATTAAGCATGTGTGTGTGAATATCTTCATAAAACATACAGAGACCACTAACTATTCAGACCTGTGGGACAGAAATCAAGACAACATCTGAGAAAATATTTTTTTATTATTTTTTTTTTTTTGCCTACAGAGCCTGCTGTGGTTGCTATTTCAGCTGTTCATTAAAGTTATATTGCTTCCTTTATCTCTTGTGCTCATGGAATACAAGCACCTCCATAATGAGCTTAAATTACCACAAGCTAAGAATAGAAAACTCGATTTCAGTTCTTGGGAGGCTGAGGCTGTGGTGGTGCATGGGTAATCAAGCAATATTAGCTGTATAATGGTGCTAGGATCCCAGGGCAGGGCTGCTGGAATGTTTATGGCAGGAGAGCACAGTAAATATGTTTTCTGGGCTGTCTGGGTTTCTTTCCCCCTCACCTGCTTATACATTTTGAAATAAACACTGTTTTCCACTCTATATTTATATGCTATATATGTGGTTGGCCAACCATGTCTGTCTTTGGAGAGTAGAGACCCCTGTGTTCTCATTTTCTCATTTATACAGCCAAGCTAGGAAGAACTCTCAGTCACTTGGGTGATCAGTATCAGAAAAGCACAGTATAAATTCAACTAAAATGACAGAATTTAGGCTAAAGAGCCCATATGCAAGAAAAACTTCTATTTCCATGTGGTTTTAATGCTTTGGTGACAAGAAGGAGGACATGAGAATAAAAAGTCTTCCTTGCACACATGATTATTAGCAAAGCACAAATGCCCAGAGTGGGGGTATCTTGTCCAGAGGAATCAAACTTACTCTCCTGTTCATTTAAGCTTCACAGACATTTTAAGAGGCTTTTGCTTCAGGATGTCTGACCCCTTAGGCATAACTAACTCTGGAGGCTGATGCTGCCAAAAGTAGCAGAGGAAGGTGGTGTGTCCACATCTCCCAGGTGTTAGTAAAATTACCATTGACTGCAGTTTACTGTAATTACCATGCTATGGATGGCAGCAGCTCAGTCCATCCCATTGATGGACTCTACTGAATCTAGTTGTGATGGCTCCAGAGACAATAATCTCCCTGGCACCTGCCCTGCTCCAAAAGCATCCTGAGGCAGGGGTTAAATCTACTACACAGGGACTCAGGAGCCAAGAGACAGGATATTTAACAAGAATTATCCTAAAACTCACTTGTACTCTGAAGAAATCCATTTTACCGTGGAATTATCACAGAGCCTTTGGATACGTTTTCTATTTGACTGTAACTTATTGGCTCTTCCCCACCTTTCCACTAAACTTCAAGCTCTCTTTGAGTCCAAAGTTTTTCACCAATTTGTATCTCATGTTCAGAAAGCAACATATACTTTTTTGATAGAGCACAGACCGAACTGAAGCTTCTCATGCCCTGTGTTAATCAAAACATCTTTTCCTTCAGAGGGAAGACACCTCTTGAGAGCACCACAGATGGGAAAGGCTAGCCTGGTGTTTAACCTACCAGTGCCACTTCTGCTGCCTCCTGATATGAAGTGCTTTTTTTTCTGCAAGTTCTCCTGCTAATACCAGAGAGAGCAGACAGACCAAGGCTCTACTTAAGGACAGTAAAGTTAGTGGACTTTGGCCTTTAATGAACAGAAGATGCAGTTCAATTGCAGTTCATTAGTAGATATCATTAGCTTATATCTCCAGGGGTCATTGGTAGATATCATTAGCAGGGGGTCATTAGCAAGTTTGGTCGATATAAGAAAGGCTAGAGCCACTTCTGCAGTGTGGGGAAGGTGAGAACAGATGATGCTTTATTAGTGGCTAATTCAGATGAGGCTGGGTGTCTGCCAGGGGCTGTCAGGGCTCAGTCGTGATGATCCAGGAGGGAGTCCTGATATCTTGGATGATGAAAGCTTTGGGTAAATGAAAGGAGGCCTCCTTACTTTTAGTACTTCAGTCACATAACTTTAAAAATAATTACGTGACCAGCTTGGTAATACTCAGGCAGCTGTCTATCTGATCAGTGGATGGATAGGTCTAGCACTGTATTGACCTGCATATGAGGTGAGGATTTCTTTGGAGGGTGGGAGCTGATAGACTAGTATTTATGATTTCTGGTGTTTCCCCTCTTGTGGTCTGTGGTTGCTGGCGCCACTATGGCCCCTTACCTTAATGAGCGTTGGAGGCTTGGGTTGTACAGCTCTGGTCAGAGAGGGAATGATGGGGATGCTGCTGAGAACTGCAGTAGTGTTCATCAAGATTTTTGGGAAGGGGCTTCTCAGTCTGATGGGAGATTGTGGCCTATGGGGTACAGGGAATACTTTTAGGATGACTGGGATTGTATTTTTCTTGAAGAGTGCATGCTCCCTTGGGTTTGGGTCTGCATAAGATCTATTGGGTGGCTTCAGTGTGGAAAAAAAAATCCAACACCTCTTGTTCTAATTAATCTCCATTTGTTAGTGAACTGCCAAATAGCCAGTGTATCTGGGTAGTCTCCTGGCAACCTGGAACTCATTCACCTGATTTCTTTTGCTTTTGCCTGGGACTGTCTAACTCTCAGCTCCCCTTGGGGCTCGAGCATTCATAGGAGGGATGTGTTCTGTCCTCAGCATGTCTCATTGTGCCTCACTCTTGTCCTCCTGTAAATCCTCAGCAATCACATTATACCATTAATAGTTTTCCTTAGGAAATGAGGAACTTGTGTCCATGGCAATGATGATCACTTTGGTCAGTTCTGAAAAGCATCTGTTTCAGGCAGGCTGTTTTCCCATTGGAAGTTGCTAATTTGCTGAAGGTTAAATTAATCTGTGGCTTCGGGATATAAATTAGAAAAGAAATGCTGAAAGTGAGCAGTTCGTTATGGAAGAATGTTTTGCACCAGAAATGTTTCAGTTTTCTGTTAAATAACTGTTTTCATTATGATATTGGATCACTAACAAGAGTGAAAGATAAAATGAAAATTCTGCTTAACTTAAAAGAACTATGTGCATATGATGTTATTGACTTGGGAAACTTGATATTTGTTCTGGTTCTTTGTTTTGTTTTTCTTCCACCCCAGAGCATAAAAAACATTAAATTCACATCTCCAAAATGAAAAATATAGTATGTTATCTTCCTTTGCTTCGCAATTTGTGGAAGAAAGTAATTGGTCAGAGGTGTTGCTGTTAAACAGCTCCGATGCTCTAAGTTGTACATCTGATTGCAAATGTTTGGTAGATTTGCCTCTTTCTAAGTACAGCTAAGAGAAAATTTAATGCTTTCCAAGGAGGGAGATTTTCTTAAACACAATAAGCAGTTCACACCTTCAGTAACATATCCTGAACTTTTTGAACTAAGACTGCAAAATTGCCAATTATCATGGCTCAATAAGGATGTAAGAATCATCCAAGGCCTACTGGGAAGATGGTGTAAATTAACACATCATGATGCCTAATTAAGTACCAGTTACAGTATATCTAGTATATATGTTGTCCCTTATAAAACTCTGGGACATTCCTAGTTAAGTATAGGAATGCTTTCTTCTCCTCTAGTAAAGGGGTGCTTTCCCTGTATTTCAGAGGAAGATGAATGTTTTCCAATGTGCTTCCCTTACCCCAACTTGCCTAATCACTTATATAAGTGACTTTTATTGAGTGAAACATTGCTGGAAAAGTGGCATCTTATTTATAAAAAATTTTCCATAAACAAAATTTAAAAATGAAATCAAATGTTCTTTTATCATTTATGTTCACAAGTTGGAAACAAATGAACCAAAAGAGCACTTTTAAAAAAGAATCCTTATCTTCACTTCCCATGAAAGTGCAGCATCCCTTTCCCCTCAAATGTAGTTGTTCCTCACAAACTTACTTGTCAGCCAGCTCCAGTGTTTAACATACCAAAATTATGGGTAATATTTGATGGTTGGTATTACTAGTTTCATTTCCAGGAAATTTGCCCAGATTTATATACAGTATCTCAGGCACTAAACTTGGGTCTCCTAAATAAGCTATGCACTTTCTTACATTTTTTAATGTAATAAAATTTAGACTCATCTCACCTAGTTTACTGACAAAAATATGACCATCTTGTCTGAGACAGTTTTCTTAGCTCTGCTCCCACAGACTACAGAGAAATGGTGATCACTTTTCTTTCAACACTGTTAATTCTCTATTACATATAAAGGGTATTCAAATGAAATGCCCATATTTTAGGTTACTATGGGTAGGTGAGATGTATAATTAATTAGACTAGAGGTAAAGGAGGGTATTCTCAGACTTCAGATTTTTTTATTTTTATTTTATTTTATTTTATTTTATTATTTTATTTTATTTTATTTTATTTTATTTTATTTTATTTTATTTTATTTTATTTATTATTTGAAGTTTTAGACGCATAAGTGGATGTTACAGAGATTTTCTAGACCCTGGGCTACTCTGTGCTTCCAATGCTTTCCTGAATTAAGGCTTCACTTAAAACAAACAAACAAACAACAACAACAAACAACTTTTAAAAGCTTTAATTATGTATATTTTATACATGATATAAATATATCTATATTTTATATAGTAATACAAATTAAATTATGTCTTTCTACTTTGATTTTTTTTTAATGTTGAACAAGTGATAGTAGATAGTTAGATCATACACAGTGTGTACCAGTGGGTCTCTACTTCCTTCATTTAGCGATCTCCCTTCACAGGGGTGCAGAGAGAAATGAATGTGGTAGAACTTTTCAAATTATTTCTAAATTAATTACAGTAAATTCCTCTGTAATATGACTCATGAAACCTGGAGATCAAAGCCTTACAAGAGATTTATCAAAACCAAGTAATTTTTACATAGAATATATGGTAACATCAGCTAATGTCATGTTGTTGTTCCACTTATCATGTGAAAGTGATGAAGAGTGGCGCTGCTTTATTTTCTGGATCCTTCACTCGTTTAAGAGGAAAAGATGGCATCAGGAATCAATTTGTTCTTTTTTGAAGTTTGCCTTACAGTTTCAATGCTCTTTCTCCTAAGAGCCCATATGGCCAGCTATTCTCTGCTTACAAGCATATATGTACTCCTGCATGCTGAAATCCAAGTCCTCTTCAATATAAATCTGGGAAAGCCCAGTGAAGTGTGAATCTGATCGCTCTGATTAGTACTGATTAGCTGCAAGCTGGAGTGTGAATGAGCAGTTTGACATGTACAGCATTTTGTTATATGTGGGTAAAGAAATTGCATTTGCATGGTGAAGTATTTATGGTCATATTTGTGACTTGCTTCATTCACATCTGGCCCATGGTTGCCCTCTGGGAATGGCAGGAGGGAGAACAGGAGGGAAATGTGAAATGGTTCAACAGAAACCAAAGAACAAAGACAAGATATTTCCTTCCCTTGCAACCCCCAGTCTGAGTGAGTTTGTGGCCATAGAGCATACAAAATCATACTGTCACAACATATATACTGCAACTGAGTTTACTACTCAGTTTATTCTTTTCCAATCTTTTTCTGCCATAAAGCCATCATGACAATAGCCAAGGTTTTCATGATCTCAAGGAGATGATGATGAAGAAGATGAAAACTCTTATTTTTTTTTTCCTGTTTTGCTACTCTTGTTATTCTGCTGCTTCTCTTCCCTCAGATCTTGTTAAACAAAGAAACTATTTAGGAAGAAACACATGAAAGGAAGTTAGATGCAAAGTTGTAGAGACAATGATCACCTTTGTGAAGGAATAATGCTTAATAATGCTGGGGCACTATTAATTTCTTAGAGAACTTGTATATACTTTCAGCTATATATTTTTTATTTTTTTAAGCTCTCATAACAATCTAATCCTTGACCTATATCAATCAATAGGTATGAAAATACTGCAAGAACCAGCTTTGATCCACAATAGACATTTTCTACATAGGGAAGAGTGTGATATATGTGTGAACATAAATAAAAATACTTTCTACCTTTCTTTTGGTCTGCTTTTGTATTTCAGTGTAGCTTCTACGCAGGAAAGAGATGCTCTGAGGTAAAAATCAGCTTTTCTGAGGGCTAGGTCTAGGTATCTAGAAAGTAGGCAGATGTTTGGGATAACAGACAGCTATCCCAGGGGCGTTATAGGAAGGAACTAAATTGATCGTCCTTCCTGCTGCATCCTTCAGGAGCCTAGGAGATGCCAGGATGGAGGGAGCTGGGAAGGATGGGAGGGATGAACGCTGCTCTCTAAAAACCCAGTTTTTCTTGGTGCAGGACCAGCCTAGCTCAGCAGTGACCTCAGAATGTCCTTTGTGGTATTGTGACAAGCTAAGAAGTCAACATGGACTATGCATTCTGCCTAGGGTCAGTTAAGAAAGGAGCAGCAGATGTAGTATGTATAACTGGACAATTGGAGGTGGATTTAATTTCTTCATTGTTCTCTTGTTTGTACAGTCATCCTCATGCTGAAACTTGTAATTTAAACTGAGTCACTAAACAGCAATATCTGCATTGAAAGAAAGAGATAAAGGTAGAACAGTAAATTTATTTCAGCATATGCACATCTCAGAGGGTTTATAGTGTTAAAATGCTTAGTGATAGGACTAACTATTTCCAAACTATTTCCAAACTCAAATTATCCTACTTGTCTTTTTTATTCATTGATTTATTTCACCAAAACGTTTGTTTCATGTCCTTTATTATTATTATTATTATTATTATTATTATTATTATTATTATTATTATTATTATTATTATTATTATTATTTTATTTTAAACAGCCCTCACATTCTTGGTGTCCCTTGTGGAATGAAATTCAGTATTTCAGCTTTCTAGACTGTCTAGACTGTCTTCAGATTAAACTTGATGCTGAAATATTCATGCAGTAGATTTCAATGACGTAGCTAAGGAAAAGTCATAAGGAAAAGACAGGAGAAAGAATATCTTAAAAAAAAAAAAAAGTGACCACTGTTTTTGTTTGTTTGTGTTGTTGATATATATATAAATATATATATATATTTTATTTTTTTTTGGGGGGGGGCACACAGTAGAATTCACAGTAGTGAATTCACAGTAGAATTCACAGTAATTTCACAGTAGAAAAAATCTGAGTGATACCTATGTTATGACCATTGGTGGGCAAGGAGGGTGTGTGAGGTCTTTAGGGGTGATCTGTTTCCTCTGTGTTGGGTCCCAAATGCTTCAGTTGGCTTTAAATCCTACAAAATCTTTTATATGTTTACCAAAAATATTTTAACTAGCTAGAAACTTGGTTTTATACAATTCTTAACTTGGTAGTGACAATGAGTTCAGTGATGAGGTGGGCTCATGAGGTTGACTATAAAGTTGACCCAGTGGTTGACTACAAGAGACTTCATATCCTGAAGATTGGCTTCAGTTAAAGATGGTTTTCATCATCAATCAACCTTGTGTATATTTTAAGGGTCAGTCTTGTATATCAGAACTAATAGCCACGTAGCTTGTAAGTAGATAATGGATAACTCTATCTCTTATCAATATTATTGCTGTTATTTCTTTGTTCTGCATAAGGACAAAGAACACAAAGCACTCTAATGTTTTCTTATGAAAGGGCTCTACTTTCCATCGTAAAGGAATATGGAAAAGAAGGGTAAAATAATGAATTGTAACACAAAAAAATGATCATGTGATGAAATCAACTCTAAAAGCCTTGTTGTGTTAGCTAATTTTGTATTCTGGACTGCCAGGTGTGCAGGATGATTCATGTAACTTCGGAAATGTTTCACTGTGTAGGACAAATTGTCATCTCATTGTATTCAAGTCTGAGTTGATCAAGACCTGAGGCTATGCATTAACATTTGCTCACACATTTGTTAACATTTTTGTATGAAATGATAGGAGCGAGAGTGCAAGTGGGAGGCTACCTTGTCTTTTGCTGGAAAATATAATTTTGTTCAAACTGAACTTTTCTGCAGAAAAACTCTGAGGTCTCAAAAAAGATATATATATATATAATTTTTTTTTTTTTTTGCTCAAAACATGAGAAAGGACCTTCCCTCTCATTCCCACCACAAAGTGGGCAATTGGTTCAGCTGAGACATAACTATGTCTGCCTGACATGTCTGTTTTGAATAGTGCAAAGCTTGAACTTAGAGTTTGTCGTGGTTCCGCTCGAGTAGGCAGCCGAGCTCCACCACAGCTGCTCTCTCACTCCCCCTCCTCAGAGAGGAATGGGGAGAAAATATGTGAAAAGGGCTCAAAGGTTGAGACAAGGACGAGAAAATCACGCAATAATTATTGTAACGGGCAAAACAGACTCAGCATAAGGAGATAGTAAGATTTATTGCTCATTACTAACAAGCTAGAGAAGTGAGGTGAGAAACAAAGGAAAGAAACCAAAAGCACCTTCCCCCCACCATTCACCCTCTTCCACCTCCTCCCCCCGAGCGGTGCAGGGGAACGGGGGAACGGGGGTTATGGTCAGTCTACAGCACTTCTTCTCTGCCGCTCCTTCTCAGTCACTCTCGTCCCCTGTGCTTTGGGGTCCCACCCACAGGACACAGTCCTTGATGAACTGATTCGGCATGGGCTTCCCACAGGCAGAAGCTCTTCCAGAGCTGCTCCAGATATGGGTCTATACCACGGGGTCCATCCCTCAGGAGAAAACTGCTCCAACCTGACTCCCCCACAGGCAGCAGCTCCTGCCAGGTCACCTGCTCCTGCGTGGTCTCCTCTCCACATGCTACAGATCTGGCCCGGAATCTGCTCCGGCAGGGGTCTTCCACAGGTGGCAGCCTCCGTCGGTGCAGGCCCACCTGCTTCACCATGGTCCTCACCACAGGCCGCAGGGGACTTCTGCTCCGGCGCCTGGAGCACCTCTCCCCCTCCTTCTTCACTGACCTTGGCACCTGCAAGGCTGTTTTTCTCACTCCTCTCACTCTCCCAGCTGCTGTGTGGTGCACCGTTTTTTTCCCTGTCTTAAATATGCTCTCACAGAGGCGCAAAACAACATCGCTTATTGGCTCAGCTCTGGAAAACAGCGGGGCCCTTACCAAACATGGGGCAGCTTCTAGATCCTTCTCGCGGAAACCACCCCTATAGCCCCCTGCTACCAAAACCTTGCCACATAAACCCACTACAGAGTTATACAGGTGTCCATTATTAATTAGCTCAAATTTTATGCTTGATTTATGTATGCAAAACTATTATTCTACCACATAAGTCTTCAGATAATCTAAATTGTTCTAATTAGCTCTGGAAACTGCATCACTTCCAGGAAAATGGGCTTTAGAAAAACGGACTTCTGAGTTTCCAGTAATCCGTGCTCTCTATTCTGTGTCTGTACAAAATGCAGATGTGTACTTCAAAAATACATCACTGTTGGAAAAGATTCCCTTTAGGGGTTCAGTTCAGATCCTCAGAGCTCTTTTCTTGAAAGTTACTTTTAGCTATTCATAGTAGGTGTCATCATTAGAGATTATTTATAGTATTCATTTTGTTCTGCTTTCTTACACTGATATCTTAACCTTGCAAAATCCAGCTTCCAGATCACATGACATGAGCTATCAGATTACACACCCATTAAACAATGTCTTATCTTTCAGTGCCTCTTTTCCCATTGTTCTTACTACACATCTTAATTCATATTCACCGTATTCTTTATGTGGCATGAAACATTTCCATTAGTTAAAGAAGTCATCTGAGACATGCCTATAACCGCCCATTTTCTGACAATACGGTCAATAGTTGTGTCTTTCGCTGATTTAAATTGGTTGATCCTCAGAAAACCAAGAAAACCTTTTGATGGTTTAAAGAAAGTATATGAACAACATAATACTTTTCTCATGCTGTTCCTACACAAAATATTTCTCATTTTCAGCTTTCTTCCAGCTTGCAGCATGAGCAAAAATATCTCTTATCAGTGTATGTACTCATACATATTGTCTCTTGATGGTATTTCGGATTAGATTCTACAAAGCAAACCTTTAAATTGCTTTTTCAAATAATTGCACTTTGCTGTTTGAATAGATTCTAATTGAGAGCTAGACTCCTTCATAGGGTGCGTTGCCTATTTCTGTTATTTGTACAGTATGAGATGCTTTGTGTGAAAGGTAGACAAAAAGATGTCCTTAAATTGTACTCTATTCTCAGAATTTACCCTGGAAATTTTCTTCACATAGGCAGTTCATCTTTATTTCCTCTCTGATGGACCTGTTTTTTGTTTGTTTGTTTGTTTGTTTTTGTTTGTTTGTTTAAAAAAGAAAAAATAAACCAACAAACTACAGTTTCAGTTATCTTCACTATAATTTCAAATCCTACAAAGAATACATAAACACTGTAATGATTTAAATGGTTAAAAGTAAGATATTATTTTTGAAATTTTATTTATATATCTCTAATAAAAATTGTATCAGTAATTGACTTTTTGTAGGAGATATTCCTGCATGAACCATTGTGTAAAATTGGAACTGGCAACTCAGTGCAACCTATTGCAGCCCGGGAAGCAATTTGTGAGGACACATTGGTGAGCTCCTTCTGCAGAGCTGGCACTCTTTCAGAGACGACAGCTTAATGAAAATCCACCAGAAGATACAGTAGCCCAACCCAGATGTGTTTATAATGCTATAGTAGTATCTGTGTTGGCTACAAGCTTTGAAAGAACATCTAAAACCCCATCCATACAGAGGAAAAAATAATTGTAATATGATTCTCTTCCAAAATATTTTTTTTTTTTATCTAAAAATGACATTGAATCAGCATGTTCATCATTTAGAACTTGTCTGTAACTAATTTTTCAACCTGCTTTAATAATTATTTAAAATAGAAACCATGATGTTGTCAGAGACAAACAAACAAACAAAGCACACAATCTTATTGTACTAATGATTCTTTGGAACATTTAAATGCAAGGTACTCAAGAGAAGCCAATGAAGGTATAACTAATTAATTAAGTTAAGGAAAATCAATAATAAAAATACGAAGTACCTACATGAAAACCATACAAATGCTGTGCTCTTCCAACAAGATGTTGCCTGGGGAAAAGTAGTTTGCTTTATCATCCTTCTAGTGTATATGAAGCTGTCCACTAAGGATAAAGGAATGTTTTGTTGAGTTTTTATATGCTGGTGTTTTAAAGGGCTGTATAGTTTAATTTCACTAACGTTTGTAAAGAAAGAGCAATTTATTGAAACCCTGATAATATCCAACATAATGGAAGACAGCAGAACTCCTGCATGCAACCTTCACACTGAAGAGTAAAATAATTAAACTGAGCAATCTGTGTGAAAGAACCAGTTCCAACTTTAACACAGCTATTGGTTAAGCAGCACACACATCAAGACTTGCAGTTTCTTAGTCTGAAAGTTTCCAGGTATTTACCATGGAAGTATTTCTCTACTGGGACTCCTGAAATGGCACTTGGTACTGTGGCTGACTGATGGCCTCTGATCAACATTTGCTTACAGTTGCACTAGGAACGGGACGTGGGACAGAAAATATTCTCACAGAGGTGAGATTGGGATGTTATAGATCCCTGAAAGAGAAGAAAAAAACATCTAAAGATAATAAGTATACTTCTCTTCTGTAATATATCTCTTGGGCAAGTAGGCTCTCACTGGAAGTCACTTGTCTTAGCAAAAAGTGGGCCTTACCCTTATGCAGAAAGTGAAATATGGATTAGGGTTCTGAACCCACCTTTGTGCATTGGGACTGTATCCAGGCCTTGCAAATGAATGCAACAACTGACCTTTCTACTGCTTTTATCAAGATTGTTGCTGGTGGACTCCTGCCACAAGAAAATAGAGAAGTGGGTTGTAAAAGAGCTTGCTTAGACTTGACAAGTTTGCTGAGCATTTCTTCCCCAAATTAGAATGAAAGAAGTTGAAGGTAGACTTCAGCTTTCTCAGCTGACACATCTTTGGCTTCAGAGTTGAAAATGTTTCAACATCTCTGTGAATTTCAGCAGATATTTGGGTTCACTTTTAATGTGCCTGATGTCAGTACAATGTAGCTGAAAGCCAAAACTCCCTGCCAAGAAAGAAATGTGTCCAATATCAATCATCATGTACTTAGCAGCCTGAGTCCTGTCTGGACCAATGACTTCACTAATTTTATTCACATATCTGGGTTACTTCTTTTTGATCCCATAAATAGGATGATTGCAAGACATAGCCTAAAATATCTAAAGTGATCAAAAATAGAACTACATGGAAAATATCTTTTTAGATGGGTGTATTTTTCCTTGGCTTTACAAGAATGTGCATACTTCTCCATAGTAAAATTCCAACCTGGAACAAATTATGAAGGGACAACTCTCCATGGGCATAAATCAGCATAGCAATGTCAATTTACAAGGATTTGAACTCTTGAGGTTTTTTGCTTCACCTGAAAATTTACCACTTTCACAGAAAAATATCTTTCTTACTGAGAACAGTTTTAATACACACTGCAATCAGGGTGTTGTTCTGGCAGATGTGGTGGTTTTCCTTTTTTTTTTTTTTTTTTTTTTTTTTTTTGCTAACACACACACACGGAAAAAAAAAAGAAAAAATAAAAATATATATTTTTTAAAAAAGGTCTGATCTTGTAAATAGGTTTACACAGCTCTAAGGAATAATGGCCTGATCTCTGCAAGAATACATGTGAGGTTTTTGGTGTTCCATAGTTTCCACTAAGCATGACATGTCTGGAATGCTTTATGATGACTGCATCATCAAAGTACTAGGAGGTTAAAGAAATTAGAGAAGTCTCTGAGCCTGCGTGTTGACTTGCTTTACCATTTTATTGCGTGAATCATTGTTATAAATCAAATTCTACCTCTCATAGTTTGATGATGTTGTTAAATTACCTAGGTGCCACCTCTGAGTATTGCCAGTGCTTCATGTCCTGGGAGCGTTGTAATAAAGTGAGGGGAATGTTTTACTTCTAAAACAAAGTTGGCCCTGGAACAAGACAAGGATTTCCTGAGGTTTTGCAGCTTCATCTTGCAATTCAGCCTTGTGCTCACAGCCTGACTCCACGCTGCCTCCTCCAAGCCGAGTACCTCTCTGTCCTCATTGCTGCATGTTGTGGCATCCGATCTGGGGAAAACAGAAAAAGATCTTCTCTGCCAATTATTAGTACAAAACTACTAGGCTACCTTTGAAAAAACAAGACTTTTCCCCTTGGGTATTGTAAATGAAAACCTTCTCTATTTTAAGGAAGGTGAAAATGTTGCAAAGGCTCCGAACTGGTGGTAAACTATTGGACACAGTCAGAGCTGTTTGTTCATGTGTCATGAAATCTGTGTTGCCTAAAGGAAAGTCTCCTTCAGTTTAAATTATAGATAAGCTATACTTTTTGGGCAGGTACTTCTGAATACTTTCCAGATAATCAAGGATAATAATAAGATAATACAGCATCGGAACAGTGTCATTTTCAGAAGAGGTGTATTTCTAAAAGCACAATACACTAAAGAATGTGTGTATATGAGGGTATACTTCTGTAATTTGTCCATCTGTAAGTGTATCTGTCCAGACTGAAGAAAAACTCAAAACTGCTTCTTACATTCTTTAACTTGAATCAGATGTGGGGAAATAAATGAGCTGTCTGTTGGTGCTGGATCTTCTCTGTGTCTTGCAGGGTACCTGCCAGCACTGTCCTAGCAGCTCTGACCTGTGTACAAGGCAACATCTGTGATCTTGAAGAAGATGAAGGGAAGGTTTCACTGGAGGTGTCAAACACTTGCCTTAAACCAGAGGCAATGACTGAAGCTGTTGTGCTTGAGACCTCCTCTGCAGATGATGCCAAGAGCTGCTGCAGATGCAGTTCTGAAATGGGGAAGGTGTTTATTCACTCAGGCAGACTTGGCTTTTATGCTGTCTGTGGAAAATGAAGAAAAAGACTGTGATTACTGTAGACTGTTAATGAATTTTGAATTAAAATTTCCAGTAGTTGTTATTGTTCTCATAAATCTTACCTGTAAGAAACATTGCTCAGAGCCAAATTGTTTCAAAAGTATTTCTAATTTACTTTTTTATTAGAAGAAGGCTAGACTTTTGGTTAGGTCCAATGCCAGTGTGACTCAGTGTAGCTGTACGCAAGCTATAGGTACTGTATGTATTCATACATGCTGAAAAAACAGCTCATAGTTCAGAAGTAGCAGAACTTCTCTGTCGGCTCTTTTAGAAAAACTTCTTCCTTCTCCTGACTTCCAATACAATGTTCAAGTATGTGTGAATATTATAAAGAGAAGGGGAAAGAGAGGGAAACATGAATTTCTGTTGACTTAAATAGTATGTCTTCTATTTTTAGACCTCCAAACGTGTATGTTTTGTGAATAGAGATTTTTGTTAGGTATAATTAAATTAATTTGCAAGGAAGTTACTAATTTCATTGAAAGCTAGAGATCCTCCCAATACATGATTCACCATAACTCCAACTCAGCCCTGGCCCGCAGGGATAGCTGACTCCTTTGGTGAGAAGATAATTTTTTTTTAATTCTCATGCAATCATTGGACAAGTTCAAGACAAATGCCAGCTATCAATCTTTATGAGTGAATTATTGTTCTCACTATTAGGGTGTGGTGGAGTAAAGGATGTCATACGTTAGTACCTATAAAGGTTTCTGGATATAATTTTGTGTATAAGCCATAATAAATATAAAAATTATACTTTATGACTTACATGAAAAATACACTTAAGACAACCAAAATTAAAGACTTTGAATAGTATGGGAGATTTTTTTGTTAAAGGAAATAAAGATTTATTTTTTCCTTATTCAAATTAATAACAGTGGGTTTTTTTCAGTACTTGTAACTATTTTTCTGTATTTGCAAATTATTAGTTTTGGTCTTTCCACTCATATATGCCTGGAAGCAACCATGAAACAAGACCAGTTTTCATTATTTGCATCTACTGTTGTATCAGGTGGAGATATTTGAATTTGAGAGATACTGAAATATTCAGGGGGAGTGTTGACTGTGACAGAAATGAAGGACCAGACTTGAAGAGCCCTTCAGACTGACTACATATTGCACTGCAAACTCCACACATTATTGCCAGCATACATAGCAGATTTTGCTAGCATATAAAATGTACTAGACACTGCTAATAAGCATAATTATAGTTCTAATCTTGCCAGTAATTTACTTAGGCAGACATGTACACCCATATGGAGCTCCATAAATTTTCATAGGGCTCCATGTGGGTTTGGATGAAGAAGTGAGTGGTGGCATAGATAACTGTTTGTTGCATGACCCTCACTCCAAGGGGAACTTGGCTGCTCAGACACATGCCGCTCACTACGCCAGGTGCATGCATGCATGTGTGCTTGGTTCTAGAGTGCATTACCTTGAACATTGTGATAACATTTGGAAAAGTCTTTGTAAACAAATTAATTCTGTTATAATACTACTTGGTTGTGGTTTAGTTCGTCATTTTACATCTTCAAAAACTGATGATGAGAGGCAGCAGATTTTTCTCATTTCATTAATGTAGGTATCTGAGACAAGAGCCATTTGTATTTGGCTTCCAATTGTTTTTAATTTTGTTTTTTGTTTGTTTTGTTGGTTTGGTTTGATTTTGTGAAGTGTGTCAAGATTTTTTTTTTCTAGGCACTTCATTGACATTTCTTTTTTGTTTTATATTTAACATTAAAAATATTTGTTACTGGAGTTATATTCTTTGGATTTTCATTTTTGTATTCCTGGAAATAGCTCTTGCTCATGTAAATGGTAATGCAGAACTCAGACAATATTTTGGTATAAGGGTTGTTTGAGTGAATAACCCTTATTTTCTTTTTTTTTTTTTTTTTTTTTTTTTTTTTTTTTTTTTTTTTTTAGTTCCTGAGTTTCTTGCTGTATTTCAGAACCCAGAATTCTATGGATTTTCTCTGATTGTGAACTATAATATTTCTGAATTTCAATGTGATATGGGGGGATTTACTTCATTATTTATTGGCATAAACAAATTAAAGAGTATATTGTTTTTGTAATTCATATCAATCAGTAATTTACAGAAGTATTGGTTTGAACTGCATAAATAGTGTAAAAATCATGTAAAAATATCTGAATTATTTCCAAGTATATGCTTTGGTTGTCTTCTGAATGACTACTTATGAAAAAGAGAACTTCTTTATTTATTAATAGAAAATCATGTAAGTGTTCTTGATTGAAAATTTACACTGATTTTCTTTTGAAACACATAAACCACAAAGAATGCAATGCATGAACTGACACTGAAATTTACTTTGCTATTAATCATATCTGGAAGTCTGCTATCTGGGAAATGTTGTGTTGCCTGCGTTTGCTGTTACATGACTAACAAATGCCATGATCCTCTTGTATCAATATTAGGGTAAATTAAAGAGAAATGAAGAAGCCACAGCTGAAGCTAAGTTCCTTTGATGAATATGTATAAAGTTACTCTTCTCACAACTTGTTTTTAGATAATTTATAAACATAAGACAAGTAATTTCTTACATGCCTAGTTCTAGTATGGAGGCAGTACTGGGTGTTTGCGGTTCTTGATTCTCAGCTTATTAAAGCGTGGAGACTTTGCAGAAATACTGACTTCCTCATCTGCTGGGCTCTGATGTAATTCATTATATTCATCACGTTTTCTATTTCTTATAACAAAGAGGAATCAGGTCAACAGATTCAAGTTGTTTGCCTCAAAGTTTACAGACTATAAACTAAATGTTTCTGAAAATAGTGGTCTTAAATTTCTTTTCACATTCACATTGTAAATGTGCTGAAGTAGAAAAGATCAGGCAAGGGGATGATTTTGTGAACCCTGTAAGCGGGACATATTATTGTTGTGCACTCTGTGTAAGGATCCAGGCCGTAAGTGTTGAGGCTTTAAGCCCGATTTTTTTGCTTCTACTTCTCTAACTCTTAAAGTAATCATGGTTGGGAATACAGTCTGAAGAGTAGAATTCAACATTCAGGAATGGGAGGATTTATTATAAGAAATTGCAAAGACTTTTAAGGATGTCAGGTAGCATATACATGCTAAATGCTAGTAATTCTGTAGAAAGAAAAAAAAGTCCTGAAATTATCTTGGTTCTTTCCACAATTTCTGTTATTCAGAAATAATAATAATAAATAATAATAATAATAATAGTAGTAGTAGTACAAATATTCTTTCTGTTTCCCAAAGTTACCTTTTTATTAATACTTCATAGTATACAGTTTTCTTCAAATAAGACTTTGAAACACAGTTGTTGAAATCATTCACTATACCTGATAAATTTTATTGATGCCGAGAATACACTGAGACACATAGAAACAGATAATGTTTATACTCATAATTTGTGTGTTTTAGTTATTATTTTGGTCTACAGCTCTGTACTACTAGTACTACGGCTGCTGAATATTTATGTGTGTTGACAGGCAAGGAAGTCTCAGCAAACAGAATAAATAATTTTATGAACTTCAGAACTAATGAATACTGTTTTCCTATGAATTTATGGTTGCCACCTCTGTTTGGATTTTTTTTCTCACAATTCAGGCATTTCTGAGGTTTTTCTCCGTTATGAACTCTCAAAGGCACTTACTACAACTTTTCCATGAGTTGGGTAATTTAAGCATAATTTCATATTTTAAGCATCACACCCTCTATGGTGTGACTTATTCTAATGAAATTTGTAGGAACATGGTTAAGAAGTTTGAGATTACTGTACATTTGTCAAATACATTCAGAAGTGCCCGTTGTATTACAAATTACATGAAGGGGTAAAGTCAGGTCAACGATTCAGTCACATAAACCTTATTTCCTTAGGAAATCAAGCTAAAAATGTCCAGGGAGATAGAATAAATATAATATGAGCTTTTTGGTCCCTTCATTTTCATTAAAGATAATTTTCTACTATTCTACTATTTCTACATTTGGTTCCTCTGATTATGGTAGGTCTGTTTCAGCTCTATGCTGATGCTCTAAGCATGCATCTTTTGGAAAGTAGCCCCAAAGAATCCAAACATTAATTTTAGTTTACAAAATGTAAATGTATTGCTTTTATTTTGGCTTAATTAGAAAAAAAAAATTGGTAAAATGAAACCACAAAGGTAAGAATGAATGCTATGAAAAATTTGAGGCAGATCTCAAACGTGTGCAACTCAGCACTCTTCATAGTTCATGTTAAACATTGCAATTTTTTAAAAAGAAAAGTAATATTTCAGGAGTACTAAGCATAATGCTTAAACCACAGATTCTGTAAAAAATGAACTGCATAAGCTATTAGCAACCGTATGCGTCATAAACACCTTAGGCAAGAAAATCAGATCCTAATGCCAAATGCAGCTCAGCACCATTAGTCTACATGGAGCTACACATCTGCAATTTTATAAGATAAATGTCGGTGCTGTTTTATAAGATGAAAATAGAGCTTGGGTGAATCTTCTTATTTTTCACTAGTGATTTAATAAAGGCAAGCTCAATATAAATATTGAAAGGTTGCTAGTATTGAAAATACTCTTTTGCCTAGTAGCTGAAATATGTGAGAGGTTTTTCTTTTCATATTGATCATGATAAAAATAAATAAAAATAAAAATAAAAATAAAAATAAAAATAAAAATAAAAATAAAAATAAAAATAAAAATAAAAATAAAAATAAAAATAAAAATAAAAATAATAATAATAATAATAAAAGTTTTGTCTACACAAGAAGTGAGAATATTTACTAAATAGTGGACTCTAAATATTTACTATAACATGTTATACTTTATATTACATTTGCAGGAACAGGCTTTGTTGAGCTATATTTTATCCCAGCTACTGGGAACTTCAAAACCCATTTTAATCTAAGCTGAAACAGCTCGTGAATACTTGCCTCCTTCCACTTGGTAGAGATTACAGACTAAAAGGGGAGAGATGCTGCAAACTGTATTCTCCTGCACCTATTTTTTTGACACACATCACTGCGGTAACATGATAAAAATAGCTGCATTTAATTATTTTTCCAGAACTTATAAGTTTAAAAGAGAGAAGGTATTTACAAGCCCCGTTTGTGCTCTTTAATCCACTAGATGCCAAAAGATACAGAACATAAAACAGCATCTATTGAAAGTGACCAATTGTGCCTCTGAAAATGTTTGTCTTGTTCTGCATCTCTCTCCAAAAAAAAACACTGAGCATTAATTTAATCATTAAAAGAATAATGAAAATAAGGAGCAATGAAAATGTAATCAAGACAGCTGATTAATCATCACAAAAGTGTCATTTTTAAAACAGTTTAAAATATCTCCTGCACTGCTCTGCTGTGTTAGTGGAATAAACTGACTTTAATTATTTCCTGTTCAGACTTTCCTCTGTTTCCTTGGTTTTAGGAGGAGTTTACCTAGCAAAAACCAATGCTGCTCATTTCCTCAGTGGATTAACTGGGCAATGATGAAACAGAAGCTTCTGTCTGCTTCATTCTTTACACAACCTGGTGTTAAAGAGTGACCTTTCACCCTCAGAGATTTTAAGGATTAAGGATGCTTTTAAGTCTCGGTCTGGTTACTAATCCACCACTTTCACTTGATGTTAAATAAGCACTTCCTGATTTACCCTTTAAATCCTGTAAACATAATAAAACAGAGTTTAACCTTTACCTTAGGATTTTACCACTATCTTATGCTCTGTCAAATAAACCTTTATAAGAAGCAGGGTAGAGAAAACTAATAAGCGGTAGCCTGATTTTCTTTTTTTTTTTTTTTTTCTTTTCTTTTCTTTCTTTTTTTTTTTTTTTTCTTTTTTTACCTTGGGATATGTAACAAAACATTACAATATTTTTAATATATTCAGGTCAAACAGTTGTTAGGGTGCATTGGGGTCCTTACACTGTGCAAATAATGGAATTTTTAAAAAGCATTTATAAGCTATTTGAGATAATGAAATAGATGTTTCCCCTGCATTCAGACTGCTGTGAGCAAACGATACTGGAAGGAGCTGAAATGGAAATATATTAAGAGAGATTTCATAATCCAAGGCTTTGCAACTTTCAAGAATATCATTAGCCTCCAGCCATTGCTTTGTAAAGTCAGGCTCTCATCTGGTGTAAATTGCCTGTAAACTCTATTTGCAGCCCAGGGACTGTCCTGACTTACACCAGACATGAGTTTGACACCATAAAACCTTTTTTTTTTTTTTTTTTTTTTTCCTGTGTTTTTCTCTGTAGGAAAATGGCATCTGGACTGGGAAAATATTCATTGATAGCCACTTCCAGTAGCTGTATTTAACAGTACAAGGTTATCACTACTGTCTGCCAGAATATTTCTGTCCATGTCACAGCTGCAAGAGTGTCTCCTTATCATTTAGTTATATAAATACGTGTATATAAGTAACTTTGATGCAGTGCTCCCAGCCTGGGGCCTGTTCCAGAGACTACAGAGGTGGTGGGTCCAGCAGGGAACCCCTGCCCACTCAAAAGTCCCAGGGGCTGAAATCTGTAGAAAAAAAGCAATGTTGGAAAAGCCTTCTTCAAGCAAATACAGCCACTGCTCACAGAGCATTTTTAATGAGGTTTGTTTTCAGCAAACATCCAAAATACCTCATTTCAAAAATTCTGATTTCTGTCACCTTAGAGAGTTTCTGTCTTTATATCTTATACTAGATAGCAGTAAGTAGAGAAAAATTATCCTATGATAAGAAGTTAATTCCCTCTTCAGAGGCCCTAAAGAATGGGCCTTACTAACAAAGGACTTACAGTTATCTGTCTGAAGCGGGACCTTTCTTGGCTGTTGATATCTTTTTGGGAATATTTATTTTAATTAAATTGAATATCTCCCTTGTATCTTGCAAATATCTGATTGTCTCTGCATCAGCTATTGCCTAAGAGGAAATATAGACGAAGTAATCATTTATACATGCATGATTTTCATACTGTGATCAACAATCCTTTTGTCTTCTTCCTTAATAATGCAAAATATCCTGCTTCTTCCATGTTATCTAATGCTGCTCACAGTGGTGCAAATAATTTAAGTGCAACTGCAAACAGTTGCGCAATAATTTTGAGAGACCTGCTACCTGAGCTGGAGAAGAGCCCTTGTCAAAACAAATTCTGAAGTTTTAAAGGCTCTTTAAATGTTCAGATGTGGTATGGGGGCAGCTGAATTTCCTGGTGTCTGCTGGGGGTAAGCAGGTAACATCTGGAGTTCACAATTGTTTTGAACTCATGGAGCAAAGATTATCTGCAACCTCCTTGGTAAATTATTGAGTTTATTGCATAGGGCTGCTTTTGAGAGAGTTGTGGTTCCCAGAATGGCCTGCTCCCTTAAGAGACATTTATAATGCTGAATCTTTTTTTCTACGACCTTTTTGGACATGAAATATGGTTTAGTTTTTGGGTGATGCTGTGTGGAGCTATGAGTTGGACTAGATGATCCTTGTGTGTCCCTTCCAACTCAGGATATTCTGTGATTCTACTCTGTGAATCTGTGATTCTAAATTCCTTTTGAAGCCAATAGAAACTATGGTAGCATGTGCAAACAAGAAATAGGACAAAGGGAGAAACTTTAAACACAGGAAATTTGATTTCTTTCTTTTTTTCTTTTTTCTTTTTTCTTTTTTCTTTTTTTTTTTTTTTTTTTTTCTTTTCACTTAAATGTGGGAAAGGAGGTGGGCTGGAGAAAATGCTTTTGTTTTTTAGGTTTTCCATCCACCACAGACATTGGCAATGCCTCATTCATGTGTCTTGTGCCAAAGTGGTCCTGTGAGACACTGCCAGTGGGAATAAAACCATCACAACAAATAAGACTGAGAACATCTTAAAGTCAGAACAGGCTTTCATTTGAAATACTCTCCCACAGATGCTGAAGACCTGAGTAGTTCACAGTAATGTGAAAAACATTCCTTCCCATGAAGCAGAATTTCACCAAATTTAGCGAGAACAAACCAACCCTTGGCATAGCCCTGTGAGTTTCATGGATGCTGAAGAGTATGGTCTATGTGGTAAATAAATATAGTCTTCTTTCCATGTGATAGAATCCTCCACCTTTATTCACCTATAGGACATGTAGTCTTTAATGAGAGATCCCATTTACAGGCATCTAATAGAACTGAGCAAGAAGTGTTGAAGTAGGCCCTGGAGTCAATGACAATAACCTTCTTAACTTCAACTAGACTGAGAGCTGACCAAATTGCTATCATCAGCATGACAAATCTGGTGGCAGAATACAGCAGAATACTGTAGTACTTCATTACACACATGTTTAAGCTAAACTGGCTCACTGGGTATTGGTGGTATCTTCTTACATGTCAGGGAACATTTTGCTCAGACCCTGCTCGTCTGAGTTAGTGTTACCTCATGGTTATGGTCACTGTCTGTGAGCATGTTGGTGAGAGGAGGATATCTTGCTCTTTGACAGTTAATCATGTTTCCTAGACAAGCAATGTGGATACCTTTATTTTTGTTTTTAAATCAAATTTCCTTCTTTCCAGAAGAGCCTTGAAAATTGAGACAAGATAATATTGCTCCACCTAGAATGAAAGGAAGCCACTATGTCTTTGCTGAAAGGCCTCACTCACCTAAAGATTTTCCTGTTTAAAATAAATAAATAAATAAATAAATAATAATAATAATAACTTAAAACACGTATCAAAGGTGTGGTCCACACTCTTATCAGGAAAAGAATCACCTTTGTATCAAACTATTGCTGATAGGTTTCAGTGTGAATATTAATTTGGGCTTCTGGTCTTATATGAAAAGAAATTTAAATTACTTTTGCTCTTCTACAGAAAGTAGAAACTCCTTTTCCAAGTCCTTCAGCTGATTTCAAAAGGACTTTGTTCAGCACAAAAATTTTCTCAGAAGCTTTGGGTGACACAGGTTATTGCCATATACTCTGGAGCACCTTCAAAGGAAAGAAACCAATAACATTTAAAAAGGGGGCATGGGTTTAGGGTGTTCAGCTGAAGAGGTTTCTTTTTTATTACTTTTTTTTTCCTTCATTCTGTTAACAAAAATTTATTCTGCTGCTGCATTTGTACTTTTAATGTCTAGAAAAGTGCTTATACATGACTCACACAGTACTTTATGACTTCGGTATGTTTCATTATTGTCATTACTTGCTCAGCTCTCCTGAATGAAAATGATTTAAAAATATTTTTTTCTGGACTCTGGAGTATTGTTAGGGAGCTCACATCTGTATCTGTAACACATTATTTGCTAGGACTTTTAACGATAAAAAAAAAGTTTAAACTTTGTTAGTTTGTGGATTCCTGCTATATGTAATAATACATATGTAGTATATGTAATTCCTGTCTCTATGTTGGGCCACTGGACAGTAAAGTGATTTGACTAGAGTCAGCCAGCAGACCAGTGGTGGACAGAGGTGAAACCTCTTAATCCAGTTCTTCATCCATGAAGACATATTGCCTCAATTAAGTGATCATAGTTAAAACTGGATTTTAAAGGGAAAAAAATGAAATGCAAATATATTCCAAAACAACACTAACATTTTAAAAAGACAGATTTATGTGTTTAGGTTCTTTTCCCATACAATTGTAAAAATTGATTCCTCTATTCAGCTGAGCTGCTACTATAGCACCTACAATTCCTGTTTTGCTGCTGAGGTGGCCTGCAGAAGAGGGTGACCAAAGAAAGGTGACTAGATCTGAGGGATTGTCTAAAGGGGACACTGACAGCAAGACTAAAGGAACTAGAGAGCATGGAAGAATATTCACAGCAACTGGTTCATCTGTCTGCAGCCATATCCTGAACCTGATCTGATGCATTAACAGGGCAGGGACTGAGGATGAGGAAGGGGCCCTGTTTCTGGGCTTGGACAGACACACACAAAGCTAACCTGGGGCCAAGAGAACTGAAGTCAATTGGGAGAGAGCAGCTCCTACAGAAATGGAAAGTGCCCAAAGCTACACTGTGGTCTGTGCTACTAGTTTCAACTCTTTTCCACACATTTAGTGAGTTTATAAATGAAAGAGAGGTGAAGCAATGGCTGAAAAAAACACATTCTTTTGCATTTCTCTGCAAATTTGCAGTAGATGAATGTGGAACCAAACAAATTTCCATACAAAGTATGTGACTACGCCAGATATATGCCAGAAAAGACTTTAATGAAAGGAGTTGTGCAGATTTTACTTAGTTTCCATTCCTTTGTTATTCTGACTGGTCACTGAATTGTCATTGAAATCACCAATAGGCCAATGGTCTTCCACCACAGTTTCCACAGTTATGGTCAATTTACGTCCAAATAAACAACAGAGACAGCTTAGGCTTTGGAAAAAGTCAAGGAAAGGTTTTACTTAACTGGAATTGACCTCCTTAGCCAACAACAACAGAAAAAAAAAAAAAAAGAAAGGAGACGTAAAAATAATACATTTTAATTTTGTATTATATTGGCCTGACACATGTACTATTATACTGGATTACTTAGCATCTCTTAAACAAAACAAAATCTCTTATGGAGCAGTTACCTTTCAAACAGGTTATGGCATTTGTAGAGTAATTAGAAACTGTAAAATATGACTAACCAAATCATTATTTTTAACTAAAAAAAATAGGCGCCTACATTCTTACGTATAAAACATTTATTATAAGCTGTACATGACCAAGAAATATTTTACAACAGGTCTTAAGACAGAGAAAATACTAATCAAGATTTTAAATGTCTGTAGTTACAGTCCTGTAAATGTTCTTGAAAATGAAAAGAACAGCTTCCAGAGGGGGAATAACCATACCCAGGGAGGTGATGCAATGGTGCCAGTGGGAAGGAACAGGCTGATAGGAGAGTTACTGGGAGGCTTCTGGTACTGTGCAAGGCATCCAGTATGTCGGGGAGAGACTAAGGCCATGTTCAGTCTAATAGTTCTTTGGGTCTGGGTCCATGCCTGCAAGTGCTGCAGAAAAGGAGGGGAAGTGACATTCAACTTTACATTGCATTAAAATAAATGCTAGTTAAATAGACTAAGCTTTTTGAATAGAATTACAGTTTTTTCAAAGAGAGTGCACTATGGTTTTGCTAGCACCTTACCAACTGTAAGAGTGCAGTGATTTCAGTATCTAGGAGGAGGTATTTCCCAAGGATCAGTCACTGTGGTTCTTAACAAAGCACTCTGGATTGCTCACCTCGCTTCCCTTTAAATTTACACATCTTAAAAATGACTTCAGCGTCAACCCACTGGAGTTGATCTAGGTTCCCTCAAGTCTCATGAAACTTAGCTCATGTTCATCAAGAGCTTCTCTGAGTTGCAAGTCAGTGAGGTGTGAAATGCTTGTGGTTTGATGATTCACAGAACTCTCACCGTGAGCCTTAATTAATCAATCTTTGCAAGGAGTTTTGAAATCCTTAGATGAAAGGCTCTATAACTGCAAAACACTGTTATTACAATGGCCACCACTTGTATTGGTGGGGACCTCACTTTTACCATTCTTTTTTGTACCATCACAATAGCTTCCCTTTTATGTTGAAAGGGGAAGATCTGTATAAACATGTTCACCAACAAACATTTCTCATGCTGGTGGTTTAAAAGAAACTATACTTGAAAATCAACACAACTTTCCTTACAGCCATATCTATCCAAGCTGTGATCTTGTCAGACTGCAAACTTTAAATGAGGTTGGGCTGGGTCAGCAGTAGGATGGGAAAATGGGCAGTGATGCTAGTGGTTAAGAAAATAAAACCATCTGAATCCAGATTCCTCCATTGTGGTGCCCTCACAAAACACTCAGAGACCATGAACTGTCCTACAGTACCATTGCAGCACCAATGTAAGCCAAAGACTTGCTCTCTGTCAGCAAACAATATCTTAATCCTTTGCACCGTAATATTACTGATTTAGCATACCACCAAAGTACATGATGAAGCGTCACTGAAGGCAAAGAAAACTACCCCAAAGAGTGTGCAATCTGCATCCTAAGCATGGGTGTGTCAGTGGATGTGGCTGAAGAACAGGAGGAAAGGGAGCGGTACGAAGGATGGTATTAGAGTTATGGTGTATTTGTGTCAGATGTGGTTTGCATTTTCCCACGCATAGGATACTTTGCTCAGCTTACTTGTTCACAGCTCTCCATTTCACAGGTAGATCCATTTATTTTGGTACTTGGGCCACAGAGATTTTTAATCATCATGTGCATTTTTATTCAAGAGGGAATAATTTAGAAAAAATAACTGTATAAAATAATTCTCACAAGTACTGAGAATTATTTACCAGAATTTGTGAGTTTCCAGGTTTGCCTTTGATTCCTTGGTACAGATTTTTTTTCATTCACATTACAGGTTAGATGGAAAGGGAAAGAGAGTGAGGGATAATTGATTCATTCTCCAACTAGATTGTCATATCTAGCATATCTGAATTCATATATTCATATATGAATTCTCTGGGATAGAGATATTTTTCTTACTCTGTAGAATTGTGTAGGACAATCATAGTCATTATTGTATTGTCACAGTTACATAAATAACCCTATTTTCTGCCCAGATAGCCAGTGTTTAAAGACAACAGAAAAAAATAATATAGGTTGTGCTGGGCTGCTGAATTCCTAAACCTGTTGAAGTGTGATGTTGTTTTTGGAGTTGATACCCAAGCCCAGGATATAGGGCTTGTCCTTCATAATCTGACTTAGAAAGTGGATGGAGAAATTGCAGTAGGTCTGGGTCCTGGAGGTGGCAAACAGAGACTGCTGGTCATGTTAAAGACACATGAAAGGGGAACATTAAGTGAACAGAAGAATAATCATGCTTTGCTGCAATTCTCTACACAATGCCAATTGAAATACTAGTTCAAGGACATTCTGTTTTACTCGGTGTTCAATGTTAATGTTCCTAAACCTGCTGCAAAATACTACAAAGAAATGTCACTACATAGATTTCACAGTAGGTTTCAACCTCTATCTATATCAGCACATACATGTAAAGGAAGTCTTGTCTGTACAACAGTAGAACATAATAATCTAACTTTTCTGCAGATGCTATCTTCTAATCTTTCCAGTTTGGCTTCTTTCCCACCTAGGCTTATCACTCACTTCTGATGATATCTGGAGGGTTTTTGTAAACATAATTTTTGCATATCAAGACTGATCTAAGATCAGCTTAGTTTAGTTGAAGTTATAGTTTGGTATTTAGGATTCCTGTGTAACTGGTTGTGCAAAAACTGCTCATCTAATCTGGTAATGTGTGATGAAAACCTCAGATGTAAGAAGGGGAAATGCTTTTTGGCTGATCACAACACTTGGGATAAAGCAGAGAAAGGAGGCCCACCCAAGTAATTTCCATGTTGGGGCAGTGAAGAGTTTGGAAAGTCCCAAGCCACATTTGATCCAATTTCAGTGTTCTTTACCCAGTCTTTAAATGATCAGGTCATGTCCTAGCTCCTCAATAGCTCACATGTCTATAAAAAAAATAAATAAATAAAATAAATAAATTGATTTGTTCCAAGGGAAGTCCACCATATGGAAATTATCATCTGCTGTTTCCATTCCTGTAAGTTCCTTTATCTGCCCTAAAGAGCTTCAGTGCCTTTAAAAAAAGGATAGGTAAATACTAATCTGTGAGACAGCATCCAGGATCAAGGTGGTATGGGGAGGAACAAGTCTGAGCAAGGAACTGTGGCAGTCTTGCCGTTTTTTGGCTGCTGAAATCGGCAACCCCTGGCATAACCAGTCATACCTAGCCTTTCCTACATAAGGTTTTAAGGTTTTTCTGAAGAAAGTTGTAGAACTATATTAAGAAATATACATTTCTCATATCTACAGAATAACCTGAATTTTCAATGCAAGAGAAATGCAAGAGAAATGTGTGGATGAGAACTTCAGGAAAGAAAACTGTAGTTTGCAGATGAAATGAGAATAGATTTTGAAAGTCCAATTCACATATTCATGTAGTCAAATGAACACTTGTGATTTCCCTTAAAAATACTTGATTCTGATCTTTAACCAGGCAGAAGTCCACTACCTTTACCTACCACGGCTCCAAGACTTTCTTCATGTCATATTCATAAAATTATTTGTTTCTGGATTTCTTCATTTCTTTCTGGATTTCATTTAACCTCCATTCTGAATTGTCTGTATATTTATTGATCAATTAATTTTATCTGGTAATATTTTAAGCATACCTGATAAACATTTTCTAAACAGAAGTTTTAGTTATTTTTGTATAAATTGCAATGACATTTTAATGTCTGAACAAAGTAGTTACTGAGACTTCCTAGATGCAGCCGAAGAAACATTGGGTTTATATCTCTTTCAACTTTTGTTTCCATCCAGTGAGTTCATGAATTATTACCTTAGTTTCTCAAAGTTCAGTAAAAAATTAAACTTGATTAATTTAATTAAACAGCATTGTCCCAAGGCCAAGTAGCTCAAATGTTCATTTTTATTAAACAGTAGTTTCATTCACACTTTCAAATTACACTTTGTTCAAAGGTCTCATGAAAAGAATTTTTTTTATTATTTTTTTTTCCTGTCCTTCTAAAATAAATGTTGAGAGGATTCAACCTTCAAAAAGCTCATAGAATTTGAGATAGAAATAATCCAAAAGGATTTCCATGGTGATAGGAACATGGTCCAGGCTACACTTTAAGGAAATGGCATAAAAGCAAATGTTAGAGAAGTTAGATTAATAAGTAATCATTTTCACTGACAATAAAATCAAGTGAAATAGGCTGGACATGAGCAGAATGCATAAGTCATTGCTTTAAAAATGGGCTGGGGCAAGTAGTGTTTGCTCAGGTATGCACAGGCTCCACACTTAAGTTTTGGGGCAATCTCTTTAAAAAATCAAGTTAATTACAGTTCAGAAAGGGAACAGAGTGTATTACAGTGCCTGGACGTGAAGGCTCTGCAGCAAAATACATTAAACATGTAACTGGTTAAGAGTCGGAAAGTAAGAACCTGCAAGACTGCAAAGCTTCTGCGATGAAAGAAAAATAGAGGGTTTTGTTTATTGATACAGAGTTTTGTTTTGTAGTATGAATTAAGTGACACACAAATATTTTTATGACTGCATTTATTCTCCATAACAATATGAATGAGCCTCTGAATAATAACAAAGTCCCTTGTGACTACAGAAGGAGGGTGATTAAATTATAATCACATTGGATTAATTAATCTATAATATTTGTTCTTTATATGAAAGAGGAAAATCAGCCTTCAACATAAAGGTTATGTACTCATGAGGTCTGTGTCTTAATAAAGAAAAGGCTTTGGGAAAAACCTTGACAAGCCCCCCAGATATGATATGTTGTAAATGTAGACAGAAGGTTATTACTGATATAAAATACATTCAATGTAATTATCAGCCACAACAAATAATCAGAGAGATGATAATGAATAATTAACATTTTTATTTTTCTGTAGTAATGTGTCTAATAGATAAGTGCACAACATTGAATTAATTTATTATGCTATAGCATTTTAGTAATGAAAACTGTATCACCAAAATATCTCTTCAGTGTTAGTGCAAGATATCAGCCTAAGTAACTGATAAGGCTTATTCCTTTGTTTTCCCCACTCAATTGTACTGAAGATGCCCTGAAAGCAAGAAACTAGCAAAAGAAGCTATAATGATCTTGAAAGAAAGCCAGTAGAAAAACATAAAACTTATGCCTTGATTCTCTAGTCTCTGTAAATAAAAAAAAAAAAAAAAGCAGACTATTTACAAAAATGACCTTTATTCGTATATTACCTTAAATTTATACACATTTAATTTTCATATCACTTTTGCTGGTTTAGTTATCTGACTAACAGATTCTGTCCTTTTTTTTTCCTTTTTCTTTTTTTTTTCTTCTAAATAATATACCAGTAGCAACTTGTAGGTAATAAACTACTGTGTCAAAATCATTTGTGTTGTGAATAAGAGAGAAAACTAATGGCTGAAAGACAGTGTATGTGCAGATTTTAATTACTTAAATCCAACCATTATGTATTAGAAGCACAAATTTAACATGTTAAAGACAGCTGTACGCCTTATTTTATACAGTGTTTGTATACATAATAGTTTTTAATAATAACAAATACTGTTTATTTGTAAATGGAAATAGTTTTTGTTGTTGTTTTTTGTTTGTTTGTTGTTTTATTTTATTATTTTACCTGTGGGTGCAAAAATGATTAATTTTATCATATTGTGTAGAAGAAAGCAATCTGCACAAGTGCCGTGTCTGAAACCCCGGAGCTCTGAGCAGGCACAGCCTCTTCTTTTGAAGACCAAAGTGTTATTTTTTATTTATATTTTTTAAACTTTCTAATAAAGCCCGAGCTGTAATCAGACACCTCAAAGCCCTCAAACCTCAGTTTAGTTCAGTCTCATAGTCTGCAGTTTAGGCTTATCTCTAGCTAATACTGGTGATTAATTATGGTGTATTTTACAGAGTATTGCTCATGCCGATAATATTGTATTAAGGAAAGCTTTGTCTGTATTTCAAAACAAATTTCTTCTGCAGTATTCAGGGACCACAGGTAGAGAAAGAGAGCATGGAGTACAAATTACAAGTGAAACTTAATGGGTTAAAATGAGTGTTTAGGCTTCTGCTGTTTTTTAAACAAGAAGCCACAAAACAGCATAAAACACGTTCTGTGATGGGCACTGGTCCTTGAGGCCTGAAGAGTTTGTAGCTGAAGCAAAACAGAGGCCAAAACTTTGAGTATCACAGTCCAGCAACCAGGTAAGATTGTGGGGAGGGAGAGCACTGCTTGCCCTGTGGTGGGAGGTCAAATCTGAAGTGACTATCAGCACCATCATATATCTCATTTTTACATCAGTTCTCCTTAACCTGCTGCAATGTTGTCCTGAGAACATCTGTGAGGATGAAAGGAGGCTGCACAAACAAATGAAATAACGTAGGTGTATATTGCAGGCAAAACCAGGCAAAGATGGGAGAAGTATCTGGTGCCTGGGAAACCTTTAGAATGTGAAGTGGTAAAAACGTTAACTGTTATTCCTGTCCAATTTGGTATAGCCTTTAGATATGGAGATGTAACAGTCTGGTTAATCCTGTGCTATAAATTACCTAAGTTGTCCTCATCAGTACCAACAGCTGAACTTTTTCAGGGTACTATAAAGGTGAAGAGGAAGTACAAATTTTCTGGTGCAGGGGGGGTGTCACTGTTACATGCACCTGCTTCTGGGAGTATGGAGGGCATGCTGGTTTAGATGTGTCTGAAAACCACTTTGTGGTTTTGTTCTTGCTCATTTAAAAGAAAAAAAATTGCGTAGTGGAGATAAGTGCAGAAAGCCTTTCTTTTCATACATTTCAGCAAGAGTTTCTATTAGAGATGGGTCCCAGCTACAATGGTAACTTTCTCTGCTGTGGTATAAGAAGGCAGACATCAGAAAGATCCTGGGGATTCATGACCCAAGGACTCATCTAATCCATGCTACTCGATAAACTGCTGATGGTAAGACCCACTTTGAGGGAAATTATGTAGGCTAAAAGATATAAGGGTTGCAAAAATACCTTCCTTAACTGGTTATATTTAGGTATCCCATCTGGGGGGTCCTTGGCTGTTTGGGGAATCTGCTCATGTTATATTCAGAAGCTCTGTTGTCTTCAGTCTGTAGCACTCCTCAGAGCTCCCAGGCTGGGTTTTGTTAGGAACAGCTCCATCCGTTTCTATTTCTGAGCAATATTTTAACATTTCTCTTTCTTCTTCTGTTCTTATTCTCCAAGGTCTGCTTATTAAATTATTATGCAACTGTGATACTAAATCTTATCTTTTGACTATAATGCACAGAAGAGAGGCAGATAAGACTTGAAAGGAGGGAGGGACCGTTCATCTATCAGTAGACTGAGATGTAAGAGAAAGTAAAAAGAGGAAGATGATGCTTTTGATGAATATTTGTAGCTGAGCATGACAGTGCACTAAGTGGCTTTTCTATTTTCAGTATGGGAACATACTTGTATTTCTAAAAGCAAAAGATTTTTACAAGATGCTAAATGAAATTTGAAGTAAAGAAAGAAAAATTATAACTCTGCCTTCAGCAACTTGTTATTCCCTGCTAGCCAAATTCATCTCCTGTTTACTTTATTGAGCAAGGTATAGTCCTCGGTTAAGAAAAATTTTAGTCATTTTATTAGGCCATGTCATCAGCAATAGCCTAAGGTAGTTTTCAGGAAGTGATTTTGGGGTTTGTCTTCTACCCTGCCTGTATGCATGTACCTGTGAGAGAAGGTTCTGGTGTTGTGCCCAAGGCACAAAGGTGGTGAAAGTAGACACCAGATATTTTAAAAATAATTTAAATAAAAACTGGAAGTTAAATCAATAAAAATTCTAGCTTAATTTTTGCACCATAACAGCAGTGGCTACTCTTTTCCTGATGTGACAGTGGTGATTTTTTAATTGATTTGGTGATCCAAAAGGCACTGACACTGTCTACATTGGAAAGCAAAGCAATAACGAATTCAGAAGGCCATGGGACAGACTTGAATTTCCATCAGGGAAAGCATATCCCCAGTTCCATACCTGCGGACACAAAGTGCTGCACTGATATGCCCTCACCAGAGGCTGGAGGGCAGCACAGCCAGGGCCAGTGACTGCTCAGCAGCAAAGATATGGGAGGTTTGGGGTGGGCAAGACTGAAACATGAGCCTTGTTACTGCTTCCAGTACCCATAGCAGGTGCAAGTACCTCTGTGCTCAAGGACCCTCCTGAGGGTACAAAGTGCAATTTAATTTTTGTTCTTACTGGCAATGTCACTTTTTCCTTTCTTTTTCTAAATAATTGTGTGCAGCTAGAGCAAGGATTTCAGTATTAAAGCTGATATTTAGTTCTTCTTAAAAAGTATTTGTTTAAGACAGTTTGATGCCAAGGAATGACTCAATTCCCTGTTTTCTTTTTTTTTTTTTTTTTTTTTTTTAAAAAAAAAAAAAAAGTTTTAAACATGCATGCAGATTTATCTTTTGGAAAACCTTATCTTTGAGAAAAGATAGAAAGATAGTTAAATTTTTAAAAAGCCTAACTTCTCCTGTCACCAGGCTAATGGCAGTGTCCCATACACAATCTAACTCCAGTTATTATTGATCAGCTAATGCAATATTTAATTATACTCACAGGGGAGATGGACTTCTTCAATGTGTGATTCATTATCCAGTATGAATGGAAACTTCTCAATCTTGGTAGATAACCAATAAGCAAATGTTATTGATTGTTCTTCAACACTAAATAAGAATAATAAATATCACAACTTGGGGCTTGAATGTCACGTTCAAGAGAAAAAGCTTCATAACCATCCCTTAATGAGATTTTAATCTTTGACCCCCTTGCTAATGCCAGCTGTGGTCTCTTCTTGATCACTGCAACTTTCCTGTCATTGCAGAATGTTTCTGCCTTGGATTATCTACATTAATACAGCCTGGCTACAAGAGAATTTAACTGTATTGAATGGCCTGTACTAAAAACTTATCTAAACAAGACAGATTCCCTTAAAGAAAAATTTTAGCATAGATTAAAGAAATTGTGGGAATAAAATGTGGTGACCTGACAAATAGGTATAAGGAACATCTGTGTGACAATACAAAGAAGAATTTGTCCTATTACTAAACAAACTCCTTGGTTAATTGTGATGATAAACTTGTAGGTGATAGCTCAAAAAAAAAAAAAAAAAAATAAAAATTAACCTCTTGAGAGACTAGAACAAGTTACCTGGCAGAGTGCTCAAACATAACACAGAGTACTCAATAACAGTGCTTCAGTTCATCCATGGTAACTGCTCTTGCCTGCACTTGTACCTCATCTCAACTGTGTGCTACAAGTTAGCAGAGCCTTCTTCACTATCTGCAAAGAAGGCCAAGGTCATTGATTGCATTTACATTTACAGTGGCCTACCTAAGTCAACTGTGTAAAACTGTTATTGATACTCCATAGTTTCTGTTAGTGCTATGCCTGTCTGAATATATCTGAGCTCTAAATCCAGAACTATAATTCCGACTCCCTCCTGCGCAACTACTAAACTCTGCAATCGCTATAGCTCATCCACTTGTATTTCAGTACTTACCAGCAGCTATAGATGCACTTCTCCGGGGCACTCACTACTGTGTGCTCTGCCTCTGGTCAGATTAATCCCAAACTTGTTTTTGAACATCATCTGTTTAAGTTAGAATTTGGTGACTGGGGCAGCAATGTGGGTCTGATACCTCTCAGGAAGAGGAGGGGTTTTCCTCTTCTGTATCTCACTTGAACAAAGGCTTAGCATCTTCTCTGAAGGCTTATTACAGGCCTGTGCTCTCTCATCATTTTGCATACTTCATCATTGAAGGCCAATCTTTCTCCATGGAAAAGGAATTTACTTGAATGAAGTCCCATGCAGATGGAGATGGATGGAGGTAGATGCCTAACGGTCGAATTTCAGAAGATAATCCTCTTGTAACAAAGTCTTTAATATCTGGTGCTTACCCAGCTACAGGCAAAATATAAAATTAAGGTATTCAACTTAAAAGAAATAAAAAGTCAGTTACTGATCTGAAAGACTACATCCATACTGTACATAGATAGGTGCATCTGTAAGCTTTTTATTTTTTTTAGACATATGTCTATAAGTAAGTCAAATGTTCATGGATGCTATCCTGCATAATGTGCTCTAGGTGATCCTGCTCAGCAGGGGAGCTGGACCAGATGGTCTTCAGAGGTCCATTCCAATCTTCAGCCATTCTGTGGTTCTGTGAAGATGCAGTGTTATTGTCTTTTAAACCACCTCAATCTGTTGCTTTATAGCAAATGAGTATAGTATTACAGCTGTTAGGTCAAGGAAGTCTGGGTTCAAAATTAGACAAGATGACCTCTTGAAAGTGAAACTCTGCATTAGTTTTCTAAGTAACAGAACTACTCCAGTTCTCTCCAGTCTGAAACCACTTCCAGAATAGTTTTCACCAAACTGTCTTCTGTATGTTTTCATTCTAAGAATTAATTTGCCTGCAACACAGCTTCTTAGATGAATGATGGACTTTCTAGCCCAAGTACTGAATCTAGTTATCTTTAGTGAACTTGATGTGTTATACTTTCATTAAAAGTCTGCAACAAGTAGTTTGTGTAGATTTACACCCTCATCTTTTTATTGCTGCCAATCTAATTTTAAAAGCTGCCTTGGGACTCTGCTGAAGTGTTTGTGGAGTTATATCCTTGGCAGACTTTTGTCTGTGTCACAGAGAGACAAAATCACCCTCACTATCTAGCACAAATGGCAGACAATGTCCAGGGGATGCTCAGCAGTGTTGGAGAAGGCGAAATAGGGCAGGGCTGCAGCACGGACCCCAGGCATCACTTGTTCATCATATACCTGGAACTAACCCTTGTCACTTCCTCTATTTTCACTGAAAAGTAAAATAATTTAATTGTCCCTTTTCATCCATATTCCTTTTTTAATTACACCTGGCTTTTATATCTGTACTGCTTCAGTCTGGATTTTGCCCTGTTGCCATCATCGTGGCATCTGAGCACTCAGCCCCCTGTCTCTCCTGAACTCCTGAGCCTGAGGCCAGACTGACTTGCAACAATGACCTTAATGAAATTTCTTACTCTTCCATTGTCTCAGTGCCAGCTGTGGCACATAAAAAGAACCTCCTGTATAGTCTTTCTATCTCAAAAGAGCAAATAGAATGTGAAGAGCTATTAGTGAAAAAATAAATAAGAATAAAACACAATATCTTCATGTTGTATAGATCTGTATATATCTGTATATATAGATCTGTATACTGAATAATGTATTTGAAAAACCACAAAACAGAAAAAGGAAATGGTCAGAGGAGGAAGATGAGGAACACAGAATAAAAATATTGTGTTAAATAGTCCAGGGGACTTCTGGTCAAGATTTCTGAGAGGTTATAAAATAAGAATAGAATTTCTTTAAATGACGAGGAGTTGCATAGGAGTGATGGCTTATTGTCTTCTAATCTAAGAATCATGATCTTCTAATCTAAGAACCTGGAGATAGCAATTGTAATTAGTAGAAGGCAAGTTCAGAGCCTACATGCTTTCACCTAATACACAGTTCAACTATAAAGAGATGTCAAGAATCAATGGTAATTGTTTCTCCAGCTCCAAAAAAAATGTGGTTGAATTTGTTGGAGGAGCTGTTCATCCAGAGATACCACCTCTGACTCAGGAATGTGCGAACCGATACACTTCTAGGCGATGAGCAAGTATGGGAGGAAATTTCTGACACATTTTAACTGTTCTTTGAGCACCTATTATAGGCATTTGTCAGACACAGGATCCTGGGCAGGATGGATTTCAGGGCTGAGACAGTAAGGCTGCTGTAATATCCCTACACGCAGTGATCTTATCCAATTGTCATTGAAAGTTCTATTATCAACAGGACAAGAGATATTTGGATTCTTTTGCCAACACTTCTCTTGAGAGGTCACTAGAGCTTTGGTTTTGAAGATGGTAGTTCAGCTCAGGTCTTCTCAAATTCTAATTTCTTATAATTGTTCACATTACTGTCTTATAAATACAAATACCAGAAATCATTAGTTAGCAAAGGAAATACATGCTTGATATTGTCCTATCATTCAGTGTCATTTTTTGTTGCATCTTTCTATCTGACCTTGATTAGGTATTGCATCAGGTTGCCTAATTTTAGCTCTCCTAACCAAATTCCAGCGGCTTCTGTTTCTTTCTCAGTCTCTTCCTTTGGTATTTTTCCCATGCAGTTCCCTGCACACAAGATATTAGCTTTTCAGTCATCTGCCATGTGATCTTTTGGTACAAGTAGATTTCTTTCTGTTGTAGAATTTCTGCATTTACTTCAAAAGCTGCAGGCTTGAGTGGGAAAGGAAGCCCTGCTTTTCTGCACAAAGAAACTACTCCACACATCACTGCTGCATACTAGAAATACCGTATCCAATCATCAGTAGCTTTATATAAATAAAACAGCTCCCTCTGACCTCCAATCTCTTATGTGTTCATAAATATAAAGTTGCGTGAGTAAGCAAGTCAGAATGCTGTGTATACAGAAAAGCCAGATCGATACACAGTTCTGTGCTCCAGTAGAACACATGGAAATTGATAATGGGGTGCAGCATGGAGCTGCTGGCAGGACCAGAGCATTGCTCCTCAGAGCTAGGGCAGGAGCAGAGGACAATGCTGTGGAGAGGAAGAAAGTTGATGGCAGCAATATCCCTGAAGCTAATTTTGGGTCCCCCTTCTGTGCAGACCATAACGTATGTTGGGATGTAGAAAGTTGTTGAGTTTGTGCCATAAAGTGCTGAAGCCTAATGTCTGGTCTGTGAGGCACTGAAAAAAGCCTTACATAGATGTGGACTACACCAAACACTCTTATAAATCATTTCTCTACAGAAGTTACATTAAGCAAACATTTCATTCACTCTCATATCCTTTGCCATAAAGCACTGGCATTAAAAACTTGTGCTTTTCAGTGGTTAGATGATTCTGTTATTTAACTGTACCTGGGTACCTGATGGACCCAGTGAGATCAGGGACTCATCATCTGGGTGCTATACAAACATTCATTTATTTATTTTACTTTTAAATATTAATCACATTCTCTTATCGCACCAATGATTTCAGGCACCAAAAATATCTTCTTTTGTATCATGTGCTTTCTGACCTTTTCAAAATCTTAACAAATATTCATACGGATTAATATTATCACAGTGTCTAAAAACCTTTTTGCTTTGAGGCTGTGTGAATGCAAAAGTAAAAAGCAGATGCTGTCCAAAGGTCTTATGATACAGACATGCGATAAGAGACAGCAAGTGGATACAGTTGAAAAAGGGAGTAAGAAGAAGCAATGAATCTGGTTTTGTAAGAATGAACCAGCAGATGACCACTGTGTTTTTTTTTTTTTTCCAGAAAAATATGTTTTATAAGTATAATGAGATATCTCTGAGTTTATTTATGGTGATAATTAAAAAAAAACTTGATGGAGAGTTCATAAAGTGATATGTGGGCTAGTGATTCAATAATGAGGAAGAGATAATAGATGCACTGTTAGGAGTCTGTGATGGTCTTGGAAACTGAATAAATGTGGTTCATATATGACTCAGGAAAAAAAAGGCACAGTCAAAACTATAGGCTAGATAAATGTTTATTCTGGTTGTATTCTTACTGGGTATGTGTTTGTACTCTATTCAGGCCTGAGAAAATGATACTGCATTAACTGAGAGGTAAGATGATGAGAACTTGAGTCAATTGGAGGGATAGTAAACTCAGAATTTCAGAGATGCTAGATCAGCCAGGTGTACGCAAACCAAGTACCCTAAAATCTAGAGATTATTATGAGTCAACATTAACACCAGGTTATGGTTTGAATCAGACAGGCTGGTGATATTGCTCATAAACAAGCAAGGAACTGAAACAAAGTTTGGAAGGTAAGATTAAGAATTATGTTTTTGCCATGCTGAGCTTTAAGTGATAGTTAAATACCAAAGGATGGTAAAGAGGCAGACCAAGAACTTAGTTTAGACACAGAGATAGGTCTAGAGAGTTGTAGAACAGTGAATTATTAGCACAGAGATGGCAGTTGATGGTAATTGAAAAAGTCATCTTTGAACAGGCTATGCAGGGGTGGATAAGATTTGTGTCATTAGTAGCAGAAGCAGCAAAGATAAGAGCATTTCAGCAAGAATGAAACATTCAGAGTGCTGGGGTTGTAAAAAGTCTTTAATTAAAGTCATGCTGCAAAGTCCATTCATTTAAATTCGTGTTGTTTCTAAGGAGTTTTAGATCACGTCTAAAGAACAAAAAAAAAAAAAAAAAAAAAATCACAACAGGGAGCAAATAGCAGAATTCAAACCAGGTTGAGAGAAGGTAGGAGTGATATTGAAACTATGCCTATATGTAATGTCAGCCTTTTGGGGATCCATTTTACACAGCAGACACAGACATTTCATATGGTTTTGCTATGTTAAATGATGCCCAGGCAGCCCTAACCCTTCTGACTTTAAGAACTCTTACTAAAAAAGTCCAATTAGATCAAAGACTCTGGATAGGAATCCTTCCAGAATATATTTCCGTATCATTGGTGGGAGGCTATCCTGTCACTCAGATAAATGGGGTCAGATTATTGCCCTTCTTTTCATGCTGAACAATATATAGTAGATAAAGTCTGGCAGCTTCTCAGACTATTTTCTGCTGAAATAAACTCAAACAGGTTGAGGTAGAAGACATGACTGCAGTGAAATCAATGGGAATTTTGTCACTAAATGTATCAAGAGTATCACTGTGGGATTTAAATAAAGTCTTTGATAAGAATCATAGGATTTACTTTCCCTGCAGTATATGAGCATAAGATGACTTGTCTGTTTACGGATGCTCAGAAAAAAACTAAGGCAAATAAAGAAAACTTACAATGTCTAGAAGTGTAGGTTAAACTGCTTTATCTGTGTATGAAGGCTCCATCTGATCTAAAGCCCCTTTAGCTGATGTTTACATGGGGATTTGACATGCTTTAATTTATGTCCTGTTGACTTCATACCATTAATGAATTTGGTTTAGCTTTCCCAAATGCCCCATCTAGACAAGCCATTGGTTATAATTGACAAAATAGTATAGTTAGACCCATGGAAGTAGGAAAGCAGATAACATGTTGATCCAAACAATACAGGTCCCTTGAATTTACAAATGCCACTAGATTTGTTTAAACATCTATTACATTTACAATTTGGTCAGTGTGTTAAAGCATTAGATCTGTGACCTAAAATAACACAGCTGTAAGTGTGAGTAACTTTTCTTTGTAAATGGCAGCCCTGTTGAATTCCCACAAGTTTCATTCAATTTTATTTCTGTCAGTGAGGTAGCAAGTCAAGACGTGATATGTTTCCCCTCCCATTCCTTGTTAGTTTGCTGAAAGAGTATAATTTTAACACACCAAAGGACAGGATCTTTGTTACAACTTTTTCCTGTACAGTTGTTGTATTAGTCATGAGGAAAGATTATCTTAAACAATGGACTGAGTATCAAAAAACATGAGTTTTCTTCCAAACTACACGAAAAATTTTTGTTTGCAAAATTGTAATTTGATTGCTGGAACCCAACATAAAGCTCCTAAAATCAAGTCAGTTTGCAAACACCTTTAAAAAATAAATAAAATTTGTTTTTCAAGCTTTTGTTGTTTTGGAGGAATTCTTGCCTGTGAACTTCCTCCCAGACCTCCACCAACACCATTCCCTTCAGACTGCCAAGACACCTGCCGTGTGCCTTGTGATCCATGCTTACATGTAGGGTTTCAAACACACATTCAAGAGTAAGGATGCCAATTTAATGGATAAGATCAAAAGATATAAAACACATTAAAAGGACCTTTCCCTGCAGTCACTAGTCACAGCTTGGTGTGACCCAACTCATAAGTTTGTGTTATTTGAGGTAAGAATAAAGCAAATTATTTTCTTATTCTGGATTCGAGGTGTCCTGGCAGGCCAGGTCCAGAATGCAGTGATAATTTCATCTCCCCTATGTCATGATCAGGTAGAAGGAAGTTGTTATAAGAAAATAAAGTTTAGTACTTCATCTTAACAGACAAAAATGTTTGTTATGAGGTTGATTTATATGTTCTAATGTGTTCCGTGGAACTGTCAATACATCTTTTAATACCTTGCTATTTAACAGGAGAATATTTTTATGATTCATTACTGACAGCTACCATGTTTAGAAGTTAGCATGGCTTGAAATTTTCTTCCAAAATGCTTGCATGTATTTTCTTTACTGATAAAATGTCATAAGTTCTAGGTTTTGGTTCACCAAAAAGATAACTGACAAGATATATACCTGAATGTAACGTCTGTTCATGTTTATACAGCAGATCTAAAAGACTTGGCTGAAAATAGAAGATAAAAAGCTGCATAATCAATATTATTTGAAAAATGAATACCTTGCTTGCATTAATACAACTAATTGCTTGTTTGCATGAACTTTGTCTTCATTTGTGTTAGCTGTCTATTAAGAAGTGGTTAAAAAAGCAGACACATGAAAGTGCAAACAAAATTTATGAAAGCAAGAATTGACACCCTTGAAAAAGTTAATATCAAGAAATAATTATGCCAGTTAAACTTATTCCACCAGAAAGTTCCTTCACAGGGAAGATCATTCAGAATTTATAAACTGATATTAAACAGGAAATTTATAGAGAAAGCAATGGCCCTGTAATATGTTCTGGCAAAATACCATTATATTCACATAATGTGTGTTTTACCTAACTAGGGGTGGTATTTATTGGTCTGCAAAGGCTGCAGCACAATTTTACATAAGAACTCTTGGATTCCAGCATAGCATTAAAGTGTGAGAGTAATTTGTATGGGTAGGAATCTTTCCAGTTTTTTCCCTGCCCTTTAATTTTCATGTCCGAGTGAGGAATGAACTAAGAAGTTTGTGTTTATTTGGATTAAACGAATTCAAATTATCATGAATGAAGGTCCTCCTTCCCGCATTTTGGGTGGCACTTATGTGTGAGATGAGATGCCAGTTCACAACCATTCAAAAACAGAAAAAGCAAGCAAAAACACAATGATGCAGGAAGCTGATGACAGTGTAGCATGCATAGGAGACTTAACAGGAGTTAAGAGCAACAGAAAAAATGTGCACTTTGCCTTTTAACCTGTCAAAGATTTGAGTCTCACTACTTGCCTCAGCAAGACTATGTTGATTTGCACTGTTGAACAGTTGGCCAAAAACTATGGCACAGAACCTTACCTGCATCTTTATATTCCCATATTGGTTTGCCAAAATGAAAGACTGTAGGTGGTGTATCTGTCTTCTCCTATCCATTAATGGCCTTCTTGAGTGACTTCACAAGCTGGTAGGTGATTGGAAAGAGGTGTGTCTTCAGAATTATAGAATTATGTTCTCTATCACAGAAAGTATAATCAGTGCTTACTAGAGGCAGCTTTTGAGAGCAGTTGGATGAGGCAGTACAGAAATAAGGATGAGGCCAGAAGTCCCATTTCCTTCTTAAAAAATACTGGGTTTTAATCAGTACGTGCACACACATTGCATGAGGATACCAGCCTGGGCTCTGCTCATAGGAATCTCTCCAAGAAAGTGCTGGCTTGTGTACAATGCCAAACAATGCTCTTCCTGAATGGCACCAATTCTCTTCAGAAACGAACAAAGCACACAAGCCCTGGTTTGTACCATCTTAAATGTTAAGAATACAGCAAGAATAGTCTCTATTTTAAACACACTTGGATAGTACCTTGACAGCTACAGTGAAATGTCAGCATTTGTTAGGAAATGCTGATGTTAACTAAGTACTTCTTATTCAAAGACCAAATTAAAAATTTAGTCTCTCAGGAACTCTTACTGAAGTCTTGATGGCAATAACTATATAGCAAGCATGGAAGCAATGTTTTCCCATTCTTGCTTTAAAAAAAAAAAAAAAAAAAAAAAAAAAAAAAAAAAAAGACGATATATTAATATTTACTGATTTAAAATACTGATATTTTGAAATAAAGGCATGTTAAATATTAAATTTTGGCTTTTAATCATCAGGAAATATTTTTTGACTGAGCTTGCTATATTTTTGTTAAAATATATACACATATATACTTAGAGAGACAGAGATAGGCAACTCTATACCTGCTTTTCAGTGCAATTTCCCTCCTTGTTGTCTTGTTTTATTTTTGTTTTTTTGTTTTTATAAAGTGTATAGAGTCTTTGTAAATCAAGGCAATGGGCTATTTTTATTTTTGTTGCAAAGGCCTTCCAAAACGCATCCATAAACTTTCACAATTAATGAAAATAACACACTAGGATGTATCTTTAACCACTGAAAAGCTGATGCTCACAAGTTTATACCCATTAAAAAATTGTGCTTTCATTTCCATTTTACAGAAACATGCCAAAGGTTCTAAATAAGTCTTGTTGATTTGACTTTCACTTTCTGTTCCACCTATTTGCCTCCCCCATCCTGCCATTCATTTGCCAGAAAGCCCTGTCTAGCTTATTTACATGTGAAAAAACTTGGAGCATCATGTGGTGAAGTTCCAGGGCAACACTGAATCCCATTCAATTCTCATTTCCTCCCTGACAGTCACCATTGAATCAATCATGTTTTCCATGCCCTCTTCATGACCACCTAGGAGATCCCAAATCACTTTTCATCTGCTGTGTCAATCACACTCAGACCATGTCCACTTTTCATTACTAACACACTGTCATGTGACCAGCTAATCTGTCACTTTCTGACAGTGGTTAGTGTGCCAATTGATTTAATTAGCAATCAATTAGCTTGTTACTATTGGAAGTAATTACCTTTTATAGAGAAAAGAGTGCAGCTGGCCATAGCAATAAAACTGCACTAATAAAACTGCATTTACCTCCCCTTCTCTACATTCAAAGTCACTAGCACTCAAGGGTTAGCAGAATTATTGGTGACATACACACAGCTTGAAGAGTCCTAGGGGATTTCTTTGCTCTCCTGATTATGCAGCCAGACTCTTTCATTAGTATAGTAGTTATATCTTAAGAAGTAGGTCTGATTAAGGTTAATGTTAACATTTACATTGTTTACTTCAGCAAAGGCTTCGGTGTCAAATGTTTGTTAATGAAAACTTTCTTTAATATGGCCACGTATCATATATAAATACTTTGCATTTGCAATGGAAACCTTAAAAAAAATAAAAATAAAAAAAAAATGCACCCTCACAAGCATGTGTCATACTTAAATATGCTGGTAATGTTACTTGCTATTTTTGTCCACTTTATAAAACGTACACAGAAATTTAACTTGTTGGGGAATTAAATGCACTCATAAACCTTGGAAATTCTGGGAAAAAAAAAAAAAAAAAAAAAGAGAGAGAGAGAAGTACATTCTATGTGTTTTCTATTTAAAAATTGGTGTAAAGTTATTTTCTGTTTGATATGTAAAATATCCAATGCACATGTATTTCTAATCTATGATTGTGCCATTTCAAACACCAGGACTGAAGTACATATCACACACTTGTGCCATTAAATTCAACCTGCAAAATACTCCCAAGGCAGACAATGACTCGCTACATTAGCTCTGTGGTGAACAGAAGAGTCAGTAATGAAATGAGTAAGTAGACTTGTACTCCATTCATCATCCTGTTTGCTTCAATATAAGTGTTCTTTTATCAGCAGTATTGGTACTGATGTCATCACACTAGGCATAAATCATGGCACAAGTGACAGTGTCCTATTAAGGGTCATGGTCTAAAATCATTATTGACAAATTAAAAAACACAGTTAGCCCTTTTTCTCACTATACCCTCATTTCTGATATAGTTTGAACCTTCCTAGCAGGCTACAGGATAAATACTCACTTATAGTTCTGAATAGCTGCGTATATTAACTTACCAACCACACTACATTCAAAAAAATGGCAAGAAGCCCAGCAAAGACGAGGATGTTAAATCTTAGGCTGATCCTTGTCATCAACTCACATTTTATGGGGCATAGCGGTGAGGGTTACAGAGAAGACACCATCATACACCAATTTGTAATAAACACTCCTTAGTAATGTCTATAGCAGAGAGGACAAATTCATCATGGGTGTAATTAGCTAGGGCTTCTGCTACAGTTGGGGAAACGCAATGCAGAACACTAATAACAGCACAGGGCTGCTCCTTCCAGAGAATTTATACCTCATGTAGGTTAGGAAGGGAAAAACTCAGCCCCTCTGAACTCAACCAGCCTGAAAACGTCTCTCCTTCCATATGGTGTTATTTTTCAGAGAAAGTAACACTTTCACGCATTTCCAAGTGTAGCTGCTTATAGAAATGCTGAACAGAAGGACATTGCCCCAGGAAAGGTATTTTATTGTCTTTTTTTCAGGAAAGTGTAGAATAAACTCCAGAATGTGCTGTTACTTCAGCCCTTGGGTAAGATGAAGGCTGTAGTTCCTTCTGTCTTAGGAAACTATCCACGATGCCTGCTGCAGTTGTCAATTGCACAGGTCTTTATGGCTTGTTGTGTTACTTGTTGCGCTCTCGTTCTGTTGCTGTTTATCTTAACAAACCTCTCTCCCTGAGATCTTTCCACAGAGCCAATGGATGGCCAAGCAAATTCACAGAACATCTGACTGATGGCAAGAAGCACCAGGAGACTGCATTAATTTAGACATTCATATCCAGCTACTGCTGGTATGGTAGCAGTGGAACTGTTTCTGTGTTTTCTTACTGCAACACCTACCCAAAGCACTGATTGTCATATTATAAAGCCATAATAAGCTTGGACAGGCTATAGTGATTTAGCCTGAAACTCCTCACAAGATTGTAAGGTTTAAAGTAAAACTTGAGCTGCCTTTTGACGCTGTGGTTAGTGATAAATCCCAAGTTGCTTCTCTCATTTGAGAAAACCTCAAACCATTCTGTCATTCAATGATTTTATGATTTATTTTACCTATATACCAAGAAAGGAAAAAAAAAAAAAATGTTCTTTACTGTCAAAGAACCTAAGAAAACAGTATTTGGGCATTTTCAGGAATGTTTATAAATACTCCTTCCAGTACAAATCCTTGTAAACTCCAGGAAAACTTCCTTTTAAGAAGAGGTCTCAGCACAGGATGTTATGCTTCCCTCTCCACTATACTGAAATCCCAAGGGCAACATCTTATCTTGGTTTAGATAAGGGCAGTCCAGATTTTTAGCTGGAGTTGCATCCATTTCTGGCAGGTATGAATACTGCTCTTTTAAGGTAGATGTGAGGGCTGGGGAGGCACTGCCAAATGTAGCCCTGCCCGGGGTGTGGTGGGGAAGGGAGGTGAGGATTAATGACAGCCGCAGCATTATTCGTTCTATGAGGACAATCTTGGCTTTCCAGTCCATTCAGCTATGTAATCTCACTCATTATAAAGTATAACTCTATATAAATGCTTAAAATATTGCCAGGTATGGTGTCGTAGCAGAGATGGAATGAACACTGTTATTAACATGCACGAGTTTAAACGAAGTTTAAACAAAGTTTGTTCATATGGTTCCTATTGCTGTGGTATCTGAGCACCTTTAATGCATTTATCTTTAATGTATTTATCCTCACAACATTCCTGTAAGCTAGTGTAGTGTCATTATCTCCATTTTACAGGTGGGCAGAGCAATAGCCAGGGTACGTCCAGGAGCACAGTCAGGGATTTCAGCAGGGCAGGTTTCTGGAGGAAAAAACATGCCTGTGGTTGAACATCACAGCTGAAGCTTGTAGGTGCTCTGCACTCAGCACCATGCAGGCTGCACTATTTTGAGCCCTGCTATAAGCCTTCAACACAAGCATCAAAATCAAGAGTAAATGCATCCCAAGGGTATCAGAACACTGTCTTCTTCTAGTCTGTGCTAAAGAAGCACTAATTCAAATTGTAAACACATTTTGGAATCCAAGATCTGGAGAGAGCTGTCCTTATATTTGGCACTCAAATAATGCAATATGTGGAAGGAGACAATTTCAGGAGACTCCCATGGTCTGGGCCCAACCAATGGGCTAACGTCTTGAACACCTCACAGCAGAGCAATCAGGGTTTTTTCTCCAGAATTGAGCCCTGAGTATTACTGACAATGAGACCTGAGAACCTCAGTTATAGATCCTCACAGAAAAACAAAACAAACAAACAAACAAACAACAACAACAACAACAACAAAAAACTGGGGTGTTTCAGGACAAAGTTCCAATTTTATCTCATTTCCAAAATATGTATCAGGCTTTTGGTGTTCTGAGTTTGAATTCTTTACCTTAAAGTTTACTATGGATGTCATAAAAAATTCCCCTCCACAGTGTAATGATTAGCTTCAAATGACCCCAAGGTCTGGTTTTAAGGATATTCCTAATGCAGAGATAATTTTGATGAGAAGCTTCTGGTTTAAAGTGAAACCTAAAACAATGTAAATTCTTATTTTAGTGCAAACATTTATGCCAAGAGTTGATAGGATTTTATTTTTTTTTACTACATATTTTATGGGTTTTGGATTAAAAACAAACAAACAAACAAACAAAAAAAAAACAGTTTATCATAATTGAAATTTAATATGGGGGTGTAGCAGTTGAAATAACATTTTTATAAGGTGTGTCACATCCAAGAAAGCATCTCAGGTCAAAAATGAGAGCATGCAAGATATTATCCATATTATCCAAGAGCAACTCACTACTTTGGACATTTACAAGTGTTTAAATCCAGGTTCAATCACCTGAGCTGTCTGTTTCATGTCCTAGATGAGTTCCTTAACTATAAAAATGTTGAATTTCCAGTTCCAAATATGTCTTCAAACAGAGACTAACAAGAAAGTCCAATGACTGAATTTCATAACTGGCTTGTGGAAAACTCGGGCTTGTGGAAAAATTTTGCTCTGACATGAAACAGAGACCTTTCTTTTAAAAAGTGTTCATTGCAGAGGCTGGAGAAATTGTTTGCTGTTCTCTGTACTTGTTATTGTACATCTAAACTTATTATTTCACATTTCTATTACATTGTGTTAGAATGTATTAAAATGTGGGGTATTTTGAACTTTGAGCAATTTGTAAGGCTCTCTGATTTTTGAAGTTATAGGTATAATTTGTTTGCATTGAAGGTGCATGAAAAAGAAGTCTATTGTTTGTTTAATACATTCTATATATCATTTTTAAATTTTTAAAGGACTAGATATTACAGTAATCAAGAGTTCGACACTAAAAGTAATTGGTAGAGAACGCAGAAAAAGAAGTATACAGGGTTACTAATATACACCAGGGCTTAAGCTGACATGAATTTTTATCTTAATTATCGGACAAATTTGTACTCCCACTATTTAATTCAATTTGCATGCATCGGTAGACACTTATTAAAGGTAATATTACATCTGTCATTTTAAGACTGGTGAGAATTTTATCATAGGAGCTGCACGAAACAGCCACTCTATTATGTATGGAACTCTTTTGTAAAGCTTAAAATAACCAGTATTGCATCCCAATTAACCATTTGGAGGAAAAAGTCTTCTTTGTGGTACAATTGTACATAACATGTAATAATATGTAGGTCTTTTCCTATACTAGGTTGTATATGGACATAATGAATTCTTTCAGACACCTCCTGTCCTCATTATCAGACACAAAAAAAAAAAAAAAAAAAGCAATTGCAAGGTAATTTCAAATCAAGTTACTGAAGAAGGTTATGTGTCTGCTTTTGCAGGTTTTGCAGAGCTTTTCTATGAAAACTGCACTTTATCAACAAAACATAGTTTTCAGGTCATCACGAGCTAATAGCTCCTAGCTCATTGTTTTTCCTTGGGACAGAGCCTTGGTGCATTATAGAAAACAAGTAAGTAGGGAGGTATTCTCACCGCTGAAAGTCAGCTGTTCAATTAAAAAAACAACACGGTAGTTACCATGGCACCAGCCTATGATGCTTTGTATCAGTACAGAGGCTTAAATGCTTCATACAAACAAACATACTTTTTAATATAAAAGCATTTTAAGGAAGTCTCTTTATAGTTCTAATTAATGCATTGTCAGGCAATTTTATTTAATTGGCATTTTGTTAGGAATAAGATGTGTGGAGTTTCCCTTGGGGAAAAAAAAAAAAAAAAAAAAAAAAAAAAAAGTCACTTTAAAAGCAGCTGTGGAAAAAGAATTTAAAAATTAACCTGGTAAGAAAATAAATATTAAGAAATGGAACAGCAGAGCAATGCACTATTTCCCTCCAGCTCTTCTGCTTTTCAGCTGGTTTTAGACTAAAATAACATTGTCTTTCTAACTCGATTACTATAGTTGTGACTTGCAGCCATTGACCTTCTGATCAGTTGTCATTATAAAGTCTGCTTTCCTATCCAGTGTTTACTGTGGGTTGCCCTAACAAGATAATATAAGGAATGGCTTCTAATGGAAGGAGTAATTTTTCAACTGTGAAGAATGAGGGTCTCCCAAAGTATTCACAAATCAAGACATATTGTCAGATATAAACTAGCATAATTGCCTTGGATTTTTAAAGAGTGGAGAATTGGTTTAATGGAAGTTGAGATATTTTTAGTATTAGATTATTTTCTATTGCAGAATTAATCAGAGCATTACTTATTACTCTGGGAACAGAATAAAAAGATGATCTCAGCTTCAGAAATGTGCATTAGAGCAGAGCAGATCCCTGTACTTCCACAAGTGCACTGCCACTGTGATGACACTGGGAAGATGAAGACCGGCAGCTGGTACATGCTGTCTCTGAATTATATTACCAACTTTGTTGCATTTTCACTAATAGGGCTTGCAGGACACAGCCGTGACAGATACAAATTTTGATGCATGTTGTTTTTTGTTGTTGTTTTTTTGTTTGTTTGTTTTTAATTGGATGAATATTGGAGTTTGATATTAAATACCATGGTTATTGTCTTTGCTATTTTGAGGTGGTTTTTATGAATTGTTACCTCACCTTTTGCACCAATTCTTTTCTAAAAGTCAGGCATTTGGCATGAGGTGTTGTTTTGCAAGCAGTTGGATATTCGCGCTGCTCCAGCTGAAGTTGTCTTTTATTTTGCTGAAGAAAGAGAGGAGAAGGCTGAGTAATTTGTCTCCTCTAATAGGAACTTCTCGGTAACTTTTTATTGTTGCTATTGTTGAATGGGCCTCAGCAGCGAGAAACAATCTGGGAATTGAAATTGTCGCTGGATGCCGTGTCAAAGAAGAACCCATCAATCTCAGAAGAAATTTTAAGGGAACAGGTTTTTCATGCCTGTGCGCTGGTAGGAAGCCAAGAGTGTGTTGCCATTTGATGGTAAAATCAGTGTACACCTGTTCCAACCAGCTGGCAACATAACCTATGTCAGAGGGAGATGTCACAGCCGCACCAGCCCAAACTGCCGCCGGCGGCTGCATGACAGTCAGGGACGACAGAGAAAGGAACTTGGGGACCAAAAGAGGAGGAGTTTGCAGTGCCATTTCAGGGACACAGATGTGTGAGGAGTGTGATAAAAGAAGGAAACATCGGAGGGAATAAGCTCAAACAAAAAAGCAAATGTCATTTGCATGATGTAATTATGGACAACCATTGACTGCTTCGTAATAACACTCAGTAGGGCAATGTTAAACCTACTGTGAGTGCTAAAAAGGCCTCAGCTTGAAAAAAGGTCAGTGTGAATTAGTATATATTTGCAGATTAATTCTGAATGTTATATCATAAATTTTATAGCCTAGCGGTTACTGGTATATAGTGAGGATGACACTAATGCAATTCAGACAGAATTAATTTGGAAAGGACTAACATCTAGCTTGTCACTTTAATTTGTGGTGAATGAAGAAAATGGAAATATGTTAATACATGTGTACATTGTGTGTATGTAGCATGTGCATGTCTTAGACATAATTGTTCTATCTCCCATTGCATCACATCAAATTCACAAGCAAAATTACAAGCCACTTTAAAAATAGAACCACTATCAAGTCTGTTACATTTAAGCTAACTCAATTGTTATTCAGATGTAGTTTCTTTCTCAGAAAACAAAACAAACAAACACACAAATCCTGCTAACCCTTAACTGGTGTAAATATTTATGTCAGTGTACACCAGCTGAGGATGGTGTTGCTTAATCTATTGAATAGGTGTGATTTAGTATTTCTGCTCCCATTGTACATCTATATATGTTTTCAATTGTATGTATTCTGGGCATTCTATCTTCAAATTTCAAGACCCAAGGCTAAATGTTGATGTTGGGTGTCCAGGAAGAGAAGCAGGAATTGCAGGACAGTGAGCACAGAGTTGTGGTTCTTGGATGTTGCTGTGGACTTGCTGAGTGCCTGTGAACGTGCCCCTGAGGGTTGCTTTTTTTTCCTTTAGGGCAGGGAATTTGGCCCAGATCCTCAGTGTGGCAGTTCAGGGCAATATGAAGGACATTTACAACAGTAAGCCTGAAAACTCTTTGCCAGCAGCTGCCTAGCTCTGTGGCACCCACATTCCATGAACTCTTCATTCTGCTCTGCGTGCCTTGTGGCCTGCAGGGGGGCAGGAAGGGGAAGGCCAGCCTGCGCAGTGCCTGCCTTGTAGCCATACTGGGTCACGCACCAGAAAGGGTATATTTTTCTGCCCAAATTGTTTGGACCACTCACTCCACCAGGGTCAGCTGTATCATGAAAGTATGCTACAGGATACACTTCATGACAGAGTTCCATTTCAATACCATGTCATTTGACTGTGGACAAAAGCAAGGCCGAGTCTCTTGTTCCTCCAGCCAGAAGTCCAGCCAAGGCTGTGAAGGACAAGGCTGGGGGCTCCACCAGTTTGTGTTTTCTAGTCCCCTCTCCAATTTTGGCACAGCAGGCGCAGGTGCCTACCTTCAGAAGAAATTCCAGCTTGGGACCAAGAGGACAAAACCCTCCAGAGGGTTGGAGCTCATTTCTATATTGAAATTGTTTCTACTGTAAACAGATGAATTCACATGCTTCTACTGTAAGGAGCTGAATTTTTGTCCAGATATTTCACAGGGAGTCAAGCTGCTTTTTCCTGCATCTGGAATCTTAATACCTAGCTACATCCTTTATTAAATAGAGCCTTAGTCTTATTCCTAATTCCCTTCTGGAAAAATGGACAAATTATATAAAATTTTATAAGTATATACACATAAAATGCAATTATATAAAAATATAATTTATACTGTCTTACTGACTGAAATCCCTCACTATAAAAATTAATGTATGGTATGTAGCACAATATACAATTAATGGTACAGGAAGAAGTTATTTTTAATTTCTTGTGCATCTTTTCATTTTTCAATTTTGTTAGAGAGACATGAGTTCTGAACTACAGATTCCTAAAGTAATTACAGAAATTCCTTTATGGATTTTTTTTTTTTTTTTTCTAGTAGTTAATATATGCTGCTTTCTGTCTTTGACAGGCTAGGGAAGGTCTGAGGTATTGCCTACACAGCTAGGACACCTAATTTGCATTGTTATAGGGGGAGCAAATAAAATTACCAATATGCTTGAGACTACCGGTAGATTTATATTATTCATTCAGATGTATTTTTCCATAATTTTGGTTTTATTCCTATTATTATTTTTCTGAGATTGGATGAGAAATTATGTTTTAATGGAAATAAGAATTTGCATGCATCCCTAATTCTTTGGTTTTCATCAAAGAAAGAAAAATTTAAAAAATGATTTCCTACATTGAAAAACTATCAGAATTCAGCCTGGAGAATAAAAAAGAAAGAAAGAAGATTAATAATAATAGCAATAATAATAATAGAAACAAACCAAAACAAATTCAATTTGCCTGGGAGAGGAAGAGAAATTCCTTCTGACCTGTTCTCAAGACCCTGTATTTCCAAGTCAAGGCTTTCAGAGCCACCATACCTTCATCCCAAGCTTGTTGTAAAAGAAACCTTTTCAAGCAAGTCACTGGAATGTGTGAAACAAGAGTTTCAGCCCATGTGCTACTTTCTGTTAGGCCAGGGATACCTTCCCAGGTTACAACATAACTTTAAAAGTCATCCTTGATCAGCATGATCCTTCCAACATCAGGGATCTTCAGGGCATCCTCTGGCACTTTTTACTGCTCAGCAGTTACACAGGAAGTACCAGGTAATCATCTGGTAAGCTATATCCATCAGCCAGCAGACTGAAAAATGCCCTTAGTGTTGCAGCTCAGTCTGGACTGGGTTGGAAGACCCTGTTGCCCAAATGCTGGATTTTGGTCTTTAAGATCAAAATATAATGTAACTGTCATCTGAGACACCACCAACAACTGAAGAAACTCAAGTACTTTGGACATCAGCTACATTTGTTCCAATACTGGGTGAAATAGTGTTTCTTTTGGGTAGTCAGCAATAACAGAAATAAATGCCTTGAGCTGGGGGAGAGGAGAAGAAACTCATTACTAGCATGTCTTAGCTACAGCTGCTGTTTGTACCTGTCTCTGAGATAGTACACTGAAGAGACAATAATGCACCCTGTAAAATGTAGAGTGCTCTGAGGAGACACGACTAGTTGCCACTCAGACTCATGTAAGATCTCTGCTTGCATGGAGGACCTCAGTGCTCCAGACACGAGCGGGATGAGCTGTGACTCATACTTCCCTATGATAAATGGATTCTATCTTACAGAGTTTTTTTTTTTCTTTTTTCTTATTCTAGAAAACCACAATCCTTTCTAACCTGGGAATCCCTGAGCTACTTATATAAATTAATGCAAGATGTTAGGTGATACAGCTTCACTCTTAATGCATGTGAGAAAGGGTTTGGATTTAATGTCTGAGAGTCATGTGTCTGCATGTTGCCAAACAATAGTATTTATATTTTCTTAGACTTGTAATATATTTATGCATTCCTAGACCTATACCAGCAGCTACCTTGTGCTGCGTATCTTGTTATGAAAAGGGATGTTTCTCGCTTTTCCTCTTCTCTGCAATGACATGAACATTTTTGATATGCAAGGGAGAAGAGACCCTTTTTTTCCCTTGCTCCAGGACAAACAATAACTGCCTGATGCCCAGTTAGCTGCCTGCCTTACATTACTTTCTTACCCAAATGCTCTATTCACCAGTTTCTCACTTCTTTTCATTCAGTACTGAAGGTTGCAAGTAATCTGGTTTGACCTAAAATTTGCACTATTTATCTCACTGGCAGCAGAATTTTCTAAGAAATCCTGAAAAGTTCCACAAAGACATGAATAAAATTAGAACAATACTTTGGACTAAAAGTTAAAGGTTAAAAACAGTGCTTCTGCAAAGTTGCTCGGATATCATAATGGTGTCTGATATGAGCCAGAACTGAGGAGGAAACTGGAGCACTCTGAATGTGAAATATTTAAAAATAGTTTCATGACTACATAAATACCTTTGGAGTCAGAATTTAATTGAAACTTAAATTCTTTGAGAGTTATTAGTCATTAAAAAGAATGACCCTCTATTTAATTTTTAGATTTTAATCTCATATTCTTTTCTCTCCCATTAGCTCAGAAATCAGCTTCTTACTGCCCCTTAAGGCTTTCTATATAATTAAATATTCCTGAAACTCCAAATGCCAGCTATACTGGAAGAACATGAATCAGAGTAAAGCAAGGTTATTTACAATTTTTTTCTATTGAGAGTTTAGCATGTGAGTCCACTTTTACTCATGCAGGATATGGGTCATAATTTTCTCTCACAGAAACAGGAATTTTTGTCACCAGCCTAGTGCAGACACGACTAGGTACCACGTGCCTGTGAAGACACAGAACTCTATAATCTTAGAAAGACAATGAAGATATTTCTGGTGGGAAATGTTAACAACAGGCAAGAGGTAAAAACCTCCAGGTCTTGAAACAAAGGACCAGAGCTTACACTTGATAAAATATAGTGTGACTGTGGGCATGTGTATTGTTTTATGAGCAATGTAAGATTTATGAAGTCCTTAACTATAAATGTCCTTACTTTTAAGTGCTGGATTCTTTTTGTAAATGGGGTGTTAGATAAGTAGACCATGTGGTGGATGCAGAATAAGTATTTAATAATCCAGGAATATGGGGATATAATATAGCAAACAATGTATGTAGTTGACAGTGAAGCATAGTTCTAGCATATCGATACCTGTATTACATTTTTATATGTCTAGGTATTGGAGAAACCAGCAGGAGAGCAATATAATGACTAAATAAACTCTCAAAGTAAGGCAAGAAATGCAAGACAAAGGTCCACTTTCGGTGCCCAGGGCAAGACTATACAGCTCTTTTTTTTGCCAGCACTTAAAAGGTCAGTGGGAAATTAGACATTGAAAAAGGAGTCTTTGAAGGGAAAGGAAAGCTGTGAGAAAGCCATTCATAGACCAGGCAGGAAAGATTCAAGTCCTCCTGGCTGTCCAACGCAAACTTTGTGGCTTCTAGAGCATGGCAAACCCAAGGGATGGCTAAGCCAAATGTAAGCACGATTGCTGCAGAATTGGTTTATCTCTTGAAGGAGCTGCTCCAGATGGAGTGGAACAGAAGCTAAGGACATGCTGTGGAGGTGGTCAGTGGTGTATGTGCAGTGTAAGATGGCCTTTGGGAGCAGTCTGTTCTACACCCTGACAATAGGGACCTACAGTATAGGTGCTGCATGGGGTTGACATGCACGGGTTCCCTTCATTCCTGTGAAATCACGTGGAAGGCCTTGGTAGGACCAAGTAGTTTGGATGCTCCTTGGTGCTGTAAATCCTATGGGAAGAGAATGTTTCTGGTCAGCTTGAATTTTCAAGCAAATTGCCTTCAGGGGCAAGCTGGTTTGAAATTGTCCAAAGGACTAATTAGGTCCCAGGTTTAGGTACAGAAATAAGCAAGGAAACAAGACAAGGTGAACAAATTCTGGATGAAAGCTGAGAACGAATGAGAAACTACTGTTAGTAAATAATGGTTCTCCTTTTAAATGGAGACTGAGGCCTGTTCTGAGTGCTGGTGACTTTTATACCAAGTGTGCATGACAAAGGGAAAAAAGTTACTGGAGAGGCCCATGGGAATAGAGGTCAGTTCCTAGCTCTGCCAGAAGCTACCTTGGCTAGTACATGAATCTGTACAGAACTGAATTTGATGGGCCCTGGTCTTTGTTTGAAATGACCAAGTTCCATGTTGATACAGGAAACAGCAGTCATGATAATCTACCTGGTTGTGAATTTTTTTTTTCTTTTTTTCCCCACAAATTCAATCATTTCCCACATTCCATGCCTCTCAGTTTTAGATTGGCACCAAATGCAAGGAGGATAATTATTTAGGAAAATTCAGGTGGCAATAGCTACCAAGCTTTGTGTTTTATTGTTTATATTTTCTGGAATATCTGAGGATTTTGCTTATTTTATGATTGAATATACTGACTAAAACAAAACAGTGAAACAAGCAAAATATTATGAAAATATTTTACTGCTCAGTATGAAGCTTATGATTTGTCCTGTAGCACTAAATTAAATATAATATATCTTCAGAGGTTCGTTCACTTGCTGCTACAGAAGTTTAATAAAGCACTTTGCTATCTGCCAATATCCAGAGCCAAACCCAGACTAATGAGTTAGTACTGTTGATTTGGGTGAAGGGATTATTTTGAAAGGTTTGAGCTACCAGAACTGTACCGACTCTATTGTGATTTTGAATTAAAATGAAGCTTTCCAGCTGTAATGTTATGGATAAAATTATGTTCTGTATGAAGAGTAGTTGGCTCGTATGTGAGCTGAGCACATCAGCACATCATCACATATTAGCTGGAAAAAGAGGACATTTGGACAAAAAAGATCACTTTTTATGACTGTCCCTTGATAGCCAAGATGGTATGCAATCTTTCTGGACTTCAAAAGACAGCTGGAGCCAAAATTGTTTCTGTATTTAAAATTTACTGGTAGACTGCATCTTTTTCTGTCAAATGAGCTCAGTGGTACAAGTTTTGTCACCCATCTAAATGAAAACAAGCCTCTGCTTTGTCACTGTTTCTGAGCTCTTTAACAATTGTATCTTGTTTCTTTCTTAATCATGAAATCTTGAATTTTATTCAATTCAATATTAAAGAAAATGTCTTTGCCAAAAGGAAAAGCAATATTCTTTCTCAAAATAAGAAAGACTGTATCATGGTGGGAAAATATATGAATATTGATATGGGAAAATATATTTACTGTGTAGAATGATATACTCAGTAACCCAAAAGATTTCCTTTGAAAAGTAAAATGTCCATATGCTAATTTCAGATTTGACTGCATACTTCTGCTGTCCTTTCTTTAATCCTCTTTCTTTCCCGCATCAATGGCATTTATCTGATTCTCAAGTAATTCAATAATCATTCTCTTATGTTTGTTCTCACAACATCCACATGAAGTACGCAAGTGCCGGTGCTTTCACTTTACAGACTGGGAACCAAGAAGCAAGAATTAAGTGATGTGCCCAAGCACACTCACATGAGGACTGCAGCCAGGCACAGAGTTCAAAATAAGCCTTCCAGCTCCTGGACAAGCACTGACTTTTAGTGCTACATCACCTGACTGCTCTTAGCTCTCTTTTACAGCCCTGAAGACAGGGAATCAATATTAGAACTCCTCTATCTCAGTGCCAAGTACATCTAAGCATATATCTAAATGTAAGTACTAGCAAGTAAGCTCTAGGTGGGAGCTTCTCATCTAACTCAAGAAGAATGTTGGGAACCTCATCTGAGTTAATTGTCTTGCTACCTCTTCAGTCCAGAAATAGAAGATGGTTCAAAGGTGCTTTTTGTCCAAGGTGGGCAAGGTAAATCACTACTGAAACTTCTCTGTCAGCCTGTATAGGGTGTTGGGACACCTAATGCAGTGCACAAGTATACAGTGCACAAGGTAAGAGAAATCACAACAAAGTTTGATTACAGTTTCCAAGTCAGCACACATGTTTGCTCTAACATTTCTCCTCCTTCTCTATGTCCACTATGAACACCATCAGATTATTTGAAAGGACAAAGTTGCTGCTGGAAAAATATGCAAGCAATGACTGAGTAATCATGTAGTATGGGGCAGATTGCTTATACTCTAAGCATTGCACTAATGCTTTGCTCAGCAAAGGTTTTAGTATATAATAACTCCAAATCAGAAAACACACTGAGTAGATCAGGTGGACAGTGCTATGGCTCATAGCAGATCAACAGAGTAAGAATCAGCATATTCTAATTTTTATTCAACTTTTGTAATTAATTTTTGCCACATCTGACAACTAAAAGCAAAGTCTACAGCCCAGTTTGAGCTGCCGTAATGATTTTCATTTATAAACAAGTAACAGTTGATCTAAACTTTGAATGTCTTGCTTTAATTTCTCTCCATCTTGTTTCCTTCATTGTAAACTATGTAAAAATATACTTATTTTGGGTATAGAGTATCTTAGACTTTCTTCTAATGCTTCACAAGCTAAATAGCTCTACTGATCACTGATTGAAGAAGGCTAACTTAATGAATTATACATTGGCTTGAGAGCATGGCTTTCAAAGAAGACTTTCGATGTAGGGTTGCCACGCTGCTCACCATGATTTCCCAGGCAGAAATATGCATGCATGCATTATGGAGATGGATTCCCAGTGTGCAGTAAGCCAGGCATATCAGGTTTATTGTGCATGTGTTGACACTTTTTGGCACATTCATGAACACATCCAACTCATTTTGCCTGCACCATGAAATTGATATGTAGAAGATGTCCCTCTGCCTTGGACTTGCTGATGTCCAGAGTTCAAAAAGAGCTACTGCTACTACAGCAAAGCTACCAGATATCCAGGAATGTCTACTGTCCTCAGATCCCATAAAAACAAGATTTCTGGGTGAAAGAGGGCATATCTGAATTTCCTGGTTATCCTTATTCCATAATCTTAAAAGTAATTTAATCTCATTGCGTACACATCCATGTTTAAGGTAAGGATGTTACAATGCTGAGTTAAAATAAATGATACTATGAGATGAAACAGTGTTTGTAATGAGCTATTTTTTTTTCTCAATATGAATTTTCAGGAGCTGTAATCCATGAAAATACATTTTCATTCATTTCAGACATGTCTAAATTTCAATAAAAGTTGATGGGCTCTGACACATCCCTAAAGGAAATACAGCATGGAAGGGACACCAAGACTTCCTCTTCATTCTTCTGTTTAGATAACATGTTATTTACACCTTGTACTGCTATAAAGACTAATCAGGTTTTTGGCTCATCCCAACATAATGATACAAACAGGAGTTGCTCTAATTGGTAGAAAAGAGATTGAGGCAGCTGATTTAGAAGAATAAATGTTGACCACAGAGGCATCAGCTGCTCTTCTCTTAGACAATTCTTCAAAGCAAGCACGGTAGCTTGCTCTGATTTCCCATCTGTTCTTATACTCCTTTGTTTAATGTCATCCTGGGGACATTGCTTTCCGTCTGGTAGAGAGCACCTCCTCACCTTCCCAACCTCCAGCTATTCTTTCCTGATAAAAACACTTGAGCATGCAGAGAAGAAAGTATTTGCCCTTGAGAATGTTTGCTCCTAGGCTGAATTTGCCCCTCACGGCATCATGAAAATCTAACTGCATCTGAATCTCCAGTTATATTTATAATTACATGAAGGGATGTGACAGTAAAGAAAAATTGTGTAGGTTTTATTTTATGTGATTTGTTTATAACTTAACGTGGCACTTAATAAAAAAGCTGTATAAATCAACTGATACAAATAATCATTCCTTTATCAGGAAATTACATGTGCAAAGTATTGGTTAGTGGAATGAGTCTTAATGAAATTCAGTCAAAAGCTGCAGATCTGAGAATGAACAGGGGCCTCTTAATAGAAGAAGGTTCCATTTTTTCCTGTAAGGTTCAGAGATTCAAACAATAAAATAGTGATTTAATAGACTTTAAGTCAATCAAGATGATACAATAGTGTTAATTAGCCTTTTGTGCCTAATTCACAACTAATTCTGTTGTCTACTTATTTATGTTCTAAAGTGGCCCTGATGAAATTTTTAATATTTCACCTAAGCTGAGGATTCATTTTTATGCTGGCTGGTAATTTTCTCATATATAGCTTGAAATTGTACTCCAGATAATTTTGCATAGTAGTATATCTACATGTCAGGATCATTGGCTGCTATGTTGAATGGCTCTTCAGAGCTGACAACTGGATAATAGCTTTACTTTCAGCCAGCAGAGGAAGTCAAGAGCAAAAGTGTAGAGATAATGTGAATATAATTCATTATTCAAATATGCAAGTGATGAACTGAAAACAAAGAGGGAAGAGTAATAATGGTGTCATTATTTTTATTACTCTTGTTTTGCAAACGTAGCGTGAAACATTAAAGTAGATCTTTGAGAGATTCTCAACTGTACAGTGACAAATTTACTTTCTTGGTAATATTGATAAAAGGAAAGTAAAGCAGACAGGTTTCTGCAGAAGGTATGCTGTGCTGTTAGTTGTACTATTAAATATTTTCTTGTTGCCTTTTGCTCTTTAAAATTCACATCATTAGTTACTCTTTAGAAGCCTGATCAGTGACTGGAAGAAAGTGCGTTGTTGTTGTGGCTCTTTTTAGTTAAGACAATCTTCAAAGCTTTTAAATCTTTGTAGCATGACTAACAAAGGCCAAATAGGTAGGTTATGTAAAGCTTTCCTTGAAAAATGAGGAATTTGCATGTGATAGGAAAACACCCTCCATGAAAGCAGCACAGATACAGGTTTCAGTGGAATAAGGAACCAAGGAGCATCAGTTTGATAACTGAAGTGTTTTTTTCTTACTGTCCAATTTAAACCTCTTTCTTTCATATCCTCTGCTTACTTTTCAAATGCCTGAGTGAAGGTTAATTAAAAAAAAAAAAAAAAAAAAAAAAGTTAGTGCTTTTAAGTGTATGTACATTAACATAGAGAGATTTTTGGAAACAAAGATGAAAGATTTTTTCTGCTAAATTTATAGCAGGGGTAATGAAAACCCCCTGCAAATATCATGTCCCTTTTGCATAGGACAGTGTGGAAAACACCCTTCTCAAGGCAGCTTATGCACCAGAGAAAAAGAGATAAAACATGGAGGAAGCAGGGAGGTCTCACCTCTGCATGCACAAGTAATGGAGAGCAAAGCAGCACATCTGGAAGTGCCCAGGTACAGGCTATGGCACTCCCTATCTCAGTTTAAAATCTCTTTGTAGCTGCATAGGAAGACTTCATAGATTATTTTTATAGTAACTGCAATGTGTGCCTTAGTTGTTTATCATATTGCGAGAGAGTGCATGGCACACTTTCATGAAAACTCTCCAGAATATATTGGCAGATTTTGCATGCAGCTGTTATGAGGCTACAGTTCTGCACAAGGCTCTCCAAGACAGCTTGAATAGGTGCTTTTCTTCAAGGAGTTAATTTGGGTTAAGGAAGAGGGGGCTCTGTTAGTTAAAAAAAAAAAAAAAAAAAGTATTACCTTTGCATTTCTAAAAGTTAAAAAGTTAAAGTATGCAAGGCAGCCAAAGCCTGGGAAGAAGAGGGTATTCTTTTCCTGAACACATAAATGGGAGACTGAGACACAAAGGAATTAAAGGTTTTGCTCAAGGTCAAAGCAGCAGCATGCAGGAGAACTCGCCTTACTGTCAGTCCAGCATCATTCCCCTAAGACTGTCTTTCTCAGCTTCACAAGCAATTTTTTTGGCCTCTTAAAATAATGGTCTATTGAGAACTGATAGAGATTAAGTATTCAGCTCTAAACATTTTATCATTTTCATGGTAAATTAATGAAGACGTGAAATGCTAATATGACTAGTCACTACTAGGCATTTTATGACTACTAAAATATTATGCAAACGTCAAAGGGTTGCATATTTCAGGTGGTGATGGATTTGATTGTCTTCAGATTTACATTATAAATCCAGGTAGATCCCAATGTTTTCTTATTTACTACAGCTTAATCTGTGGGAGACTTGAAGTTTAACTCCATTTATTGCTAATTCAAATTTTCTCACATTTGCCTGACTTCACATCATATATATCTTATACTCAAGCTTAAAGCAACATTTTTACCCAAGTAACTGAGAGAGAAATTTTCCTGTGACCCTCCCATCTGAGAGCCTAACAGGTTAGCAGAGTTCTCCAGAGATACAGTTTTGGAAAGAGACTGTGTAGAGAAAGGATGAAGGCTGCAATATGAATTGGGATCTTCAGGGGCAGCTCATTCCACTGCTGTTATGACCTTGAAAGAGTCACTTAGATCCTGATTCAAAAAACTATATAAGCACATGCTCAACTTCACTGGGACAGAAGCCTGTGCTTGCAGAAGCATGTGTTTAAGCACTGTCTTGAAAAAAATATGGTTTCCTGTATCAGGGCTTTTAATCTCTCCATTCTCCAGTTCTCCATCTGTTAAAAAGAATTAACAGGTGGCAGAAAGGAAATGTTGTTATCTGTCTTCTGTTAGCTCTTTAAATGTGCGTGGAGCCACTACCTCTGTGAGCCTTCAGCCTCTCTTGAAGCATCTGTGTCATACTGTAAAGAAAATTAATAATTTACTTAGTTACTTAACGAGTATATTACGTGGTGCTGAGCTGCCCAGGAGAAAGATTTTGAGGAGCTGGGAGGAACAATTGTAAGCATACGGAGGACTCTGTGTATTGCATTTTGGCACCAGAAATTCACTGGTTTAACTATTCTCCTGGACTCTGAACAGGTATTGGTGATGTAGAGGTCACACAGACAAACCTTTTATTGGGCTTCCTCTGAAAGGGGAGACAAGACCCATCTGAAGACATTGCCTAATGCAGCACACCCTCTTCAGCAAAAACTAAAGCAGGAGGGTTAACCTACAGAGTACAGTTGCTTTGAGGTGATGAACTTAGGTCCGAGAACAGTGAACTACATTGTGAGTAATATGGCCTGGGACTGGAGAACTAGAAATAGCCAAGTCTGCAGAGTTTCAAGCTCCATTCCTCTATCATTGATAAAGCCAAATGCAGAAAAAAATTACACTTGGATGTTACTAGCATGCTGAGCTCCCTGGCTTGGAAAGACTCATAGTGCAAAATAATGTTCTTTACTATAATTATTATTATTAGTTAGGTGCATTGTATTATGAGGACCCAATATGCAATGCAGAGTAAAATAAAATTCCTGCTTTAAGTAGTTATAATCTAATTAGATGAAACAATTAAGAATGGAGAAAATATATAAAAGATCGAACAAAGGGATAATTAACCAACATTACATTAGCTCCAATATTTTTCCTTTTGTTCAGCTCTTGGAAATTTCTTCATTGCTTATTTTTTAAATAATTTATTTTTAAATTAGCAAAACCATTTCAATTTTCACTTTGGCTCTGTGTAAACTGGAGAAACAGCTTCTCATTAGAAATATATTAATTAACATGATAATAAGCATGATTTCACTTCGTGGATAAAGGCGGGTCTTTCCTATTAAAGGAGTGAGAAGGATGTTGTACACTAGCTGCTAAATAAGAGTGGAACTGATCAAAGCCAGACCCAGTCAAACTAGGCAGTTGCCCACACTACCAAAATCAGTTTTTCTTTCAGTGCTGTTTCCTACACTTGAGTCACTAGCTGGGGCTGACCTGCATGCAGCAGCATTGCTGTGAGCTGCCCCTGTGGGGAGGGGGGGGTTGAAACCTGTGCTGAGCGCTGTGCTGCGGCAGCCGCTTGGCTTCCAGTCTGCAAACCAGGCAATTAAAGTGAGCTTGGGTATGTCTGCAAAAGTAGAGGTCAAAACTTTGACTGAAGGTTCACATACTTAGCCTAGCCTGTGCGTAACACCGTGTTATGTATTCCCATACCTTTCACGGTCAGCTTGGTTGTTTTTCTGGTTGTTTTGCTCACCATTTGCCAGGGAAATTTCTGTTCCTTGGAAGGTCGGTCATTGTTTTGACAATGGCTGGGGTGTCAGCCCTTCTCCAGCCTTCCATAAGCATGTCTTGCTGACCATTTTACCCTGAGATGAAGGGCAGGAATGACAAGGTACAGGCAGAGAGGTAGGAGCGGTAGGCTCTGGCCCCTCACATGCAGTATTTTTGCAAACTCCACAAGCCCAGTAGGGTTACCCATTGCTAAACACTCACCCTGTGTCTGCTGAGTTCTTGACCAGCTCCAGTGGCAGAAGTAGAAGTGTAGAGATGGTGAGAGTGTGATATGTGAGTTATTTTCACAAGTTAGAGATGACCCTATAATTCATAAGTGGTGGAGCGGAGCCTGCAAGAAAGGAATTTCTGTCCACCACTGACTGTGCTCACTTTATTTACTGTTTGTGGTGTACCTCTCTTCATCAGTGATGAGAAAACTGGTTTCTGGGTGAAGCTGATGCTTTCACTTGCTGGCTTCTGGGGCAGAGGCTATCTCCTTCCCCCCTCTTGCCTGTAACTGCAAGATTTTTACATGGGTAACACATTTTCAGGTGGGTTCTGAGTGTGCTGGGTTGTCAGCTGCATGCAACACTATAGACAAACTTTTCAGTGATAAAACAAATTGACAAGTGTGTGTGTGACATGGCATCTGACTATCAGATGTTAGAGGAATGCGAAGGGCATACCATCGTGAGGCATATAATTCAGTATGTGTGTGTGTCTGTATATATAGAACTAACAATTTATATTCTAATCATCACAAAGCAATCATACTGTGAATGCATTTTTGTTATTAATACTTACTCTTTGATGCATAAACAATCCCATTTGAAATTCCTGGTACCAACTATGCTAATCTTTCACTGGAAAAACTTATTTGCAGAGGAGGAAGAATGAAGGGTAGGTAAGCAAAATGTATTTCATCTGTTCAAAGTAACTGCAAAACTATCAGCATTAACGGTAAAAATCTTTAATGAGTATTGCACTAGCCAGCACCAAAAGTGGTGAGATACAGAATTGCATTTGTTCTGTCACAGACATGACTGACATTTAATTATTGTCTATTTTTGTGCTGATAACCTCATTCTTATCATTCGTTGTTAAATCCTTTAGAACCCCAAGAAAAAATGAGATCAAGTGACAAAAATAAGATAATGAAATCATATGAAATAGAATAAAATTATATCTTGTAGGTAAGAGATGATTCAGGAGAGTAGGTTATTTTATAGGGTTGTATAAGCTCTATAAGTGATTATGAATTAAATGTGTTGAGCTCACAGAAAAGCTTTGGAAAAGAATGTCTGGTTGCAAGCTAAGCTGACTTCTTGGTTGCCATTGTGCAGTGCGTGACTTATACAATGATATAAGATTGTTGTAAACCTCAAAAGATGGTCAATTTAAGCCTTGTTGGGGAAAAATATATATCTTTCCATCTCACTTCCCTTTTGCCAGTTTGTACTCTTTGTGCTGTTGTGAAGCTTTTGGAAACCAGTTTGTCACAGTGACTGTAAAATCAGGATCTATTTTTATCATTCTTAGCTTTCAGCCAGAAAAAAGCTTCCCAGTCTTTTGCCAAAAACTATATTGACTACATAGCCCGATCCAAGCTTTTGAGTCACTGTATATGTCTGTTTGCAATATGTAACAGGAAAACGCTTCTAGCTGAAGTTTTAAATGAGGTAGGAAATCTGTTGCAAAAATTAAATGAACAATGAGTACTGCTAAGGGGAAGTCAAAGGCAACATTCACCATTTATTAGTCTTTTCCAAAATAACCTGTTAAGTTCATTGAAAAATGACTTTGCAAGTTGTATGGTGGTGAAAACAATGAAGGTTTAATTTTGTTTCCTGCTAACCTTTGAATGATGTAGTGAAAATCTGGAACATGCACGCTAAGAAAAAAATGCTGACAAACAAAAGTATATAACTTATAAATGTGCTAATTTACTCAACGGGAATATTACTTATCTGAGCATGCCTGGTAGTGACCACTGCAGTGTCTGGTTTTCTGCCAGCTATCAAGTAAGTTGGGTACATAACTGTTTGATGACAACAAGTGTAACCGGCGGAGAAACGTGCGAATCTGTTTTTCCTCCTTCACAGGGATACCTGTGACCTAATGATAAAATAATAAGTTGGGAGATGGAGTATATTCCAAATTCCATTACTGACTGTCTGTACAACTATAGGGAGATGTCTTGAAAATTCTGTCCAATAGTTTCTGCCTTGTAAAATAATATATATCATGATGATAAAGAATTTGGACACCTCTGGGTGAAAAACATTATGTGAATTCAAAAAGCTGTTGTCTCCAGAACTTGTCTGTAAAGTGTTAATACCTCTACCTGTACAAGAGGTGATTAGCGTGGAAGAGGATGCATGTTACCAATTTGTACCCAACTTCTTTTTCCAGAAGTAGAACTGTACATTTTATGAAAATCGCGGCTATTTATAAATAGCCAGCTGCCTAAGCTTTGTTTCTTGGAGGAATAACAAGTGGAGTGAATCTAGTAGCTGCTTTTCAGACGCAACATTTGAGAAATTCTCTCCGCTTTGTGTTCTAGCTCAGATAACCTTCTTCGTATGGGGTCCCCTGTGGCTAAACAGCGGGTCTCCATTCTCTTCTTCACCATGGAAACTCAAAATGGAAACCAGGCAGGATGCTTCCTGCTGGCCTGTATGCTCACCCTCCACAGGGTGATTAAGAGCTCCTAGATGAGATGCTTAAAGTGGGTAATATGAGTATCTCTGTCTCTAAACCTGCATACTATTATTTTTGAAGGTGTCTGAATTTAATATTTGTGTATTCAAGCTCAGGTCAGACATAAACTCTTATATTCCCCTTATCTGACAGCCTGAAAACATTAAAAGGTTTTAGTTATTGGTTAGAAGAATTGCTTTCACAACCAATCTTCTACCCTAGCAGTAAACTGTAATTGCTTCTTAGGTTTACACCGTCCATCTTACCAACTTGGCCTGAAACACCCACTTAGTGGCTGTAATGAATAGCAATAATGAATGCAAAGAAACAATGTAATTTACACGACTGTGTAGGATGCTGGATCTCTAAAGGGAAAAAGCCAGAGCCAAGAGTAGGCCTGTGCAGAGGAAAAAGCTTTTCCAGGCCGCAGTTCCTTCCAGACTGCTGAGAACAGGTTGCTCCTCAGCTTCTTCCAGTGACAGAGCAGAAACTTTCAGAAATGCATATCAGAACTTAGCAAACACTTCCAAATTTTACTGCTCTGCCTAAGAAAAACTGACAAAGTTTTACATTTATTAACCTCATTTGAGAACAGACTTTATTTTTTAGTAGAATTTGTGCTATTTTTTATTCTTATTTGTTCCTAGAACAGAAAAGCGTACTTGCACCTTGTTTTCCATATTACACTTTTTTCAACCAAACGCAGACCAACAAATGAGCAGAACAGAGCAACCCCACATGATTGGCTGCATAGATGTACATGTAATGTTTTCTTCTATTTTTTAAAGAACTAGAGGACTAGTTTTTACCTTGAGTTTTATGTTGAATCAGCATTCCTCAGTGAGCTCCATAGCTGTCTGAATTTGTGGAATGGACTGAGGAATGAGTGAAGGAAACGATCACATTTTACCAGGCAATTCCTCATGTCCCTCAGTCATGCCCAGTTGTCTTAGCTCAGCACTGACATCCTAGAGAGCTATCTGCATGTCCTGGATGTGGGTGCAGTAATTGCATAGGTATCTCTTACTCAAAACATTCACAAGCACAAGAGGAACAGATGACACACCATGGAAAGTTCAGAAAAGCACAAGTTAAGGCTCGGTGCCTTGAAGTAGTCCACAAGTTCTGCAAATTCTAGGTAAGGACAGAAATGTTCAAAGGGGGAAATTGAGCTCTCAGTCTCTGTGCTGTCTTTGTCCTATTCTGTAAAATCTTTGTTTACAAAGGAAAACTATCTTTTTAAAGCATTTGTGTTGGAAAAGTATGCACAGTTTCATATAGATAGATAGATAGATAGATAGATAGATAGATAGATAGATAGATAGATGTGCTTTGGACAAGTGTAAGTATATGTTAGCAACATACCACCCTCAGGCAGTATTTAGAGATGTGATTTGGTAACCTATTAATATTTACATGTTTATAAGTGTTAATATGACCTACACCAGCTGCTTGTTTTGACAGGGGCTGCTTCCATACACCCAGTTTCATACATAAAATCTGCATTCTTGATTTAGTGCTCCAGATTCCCTCTAAAGAATTTCTAACTTTGTGAATTGGAAAATAACAAAGAATAGCATTCAAACTGTGGTTTGGTCTTATGTTTCTTTTGGTTGAGTTTCCTTCTAGTCATTCTGTAAACCTCACTTTTAGTGACCAAGAGCATTTAATCTGCCTCCTTGCTGCCTGACAAATCTAAATAAGCAGTTGGGCCTGTTTGTACCTTATGCTACATTTTTATTCATGCATTATACTGGCATATCCCTTATGGTAAGAAAGAGGGGAAATCAAGCCATTTAGCTCATTTATACTTACTAGATGGAGACTTTCCTAAAAAAATACAGAGAGCACAACTGCAGGTTTAAAGTAAATCATATATTTCCATCTACAGTGTTACTAACCTTCAGTGTAATCCTGCACTGAATTAATCATGTCCTTTTCAAAATGTAATGTGAACAGAGGCTGCAAAAGTTGCTAACTGAACTGGGAACCTTTGAACATCTGGCTGCAGGCTCCACAGTCACTAAGATTGTTGTCCTGTTGTTATACAGATGGTTCTACAGTGGCAAATGAGTAATGTACAAACACTGTCAACCTAAATTCATATGTATAAAAATTTGTGCTAATTTAGATTATGGCTTGGATCTAGAATCTATTGACCTCTTATGATGCCCATGGGAATCTTTCCCTCGATACCAGTGCACGTGGAAGCAGTTATTTGACCAGTATCAAAGCAACTATTATTATAATATTTATAGTTAATGGACATTTGTGAATTTTAGTCTATAAAATGAGGTAATATGTAAAATCTATACTCTGTTCATAGCGCTAGGATAATAGATATAGCTTACAGACCCAGTCAAAACAATTTACCAAAGATGATATGCTCATTTTGAAAAGCAGAGTCTATCACATAACCATCTGCAGACAGTAAAGTGTCATGAAGACAGATTTAGTGGCTTGGTGGTTGTTCCCAGGGAGCTCCTTCTGCACAGGAATGGTAGCATGAGAAAAAGCGCTAGGATAATTGCTGGAGGACTGAAGAATGAACATTTGTATCACTATCAGAGCGGTGGCAGAAGCAGATGTTTCAGAGCAGGAGAGGTGATGACTAGGCTACAGGACTTGGCCAGGGGAGAGGGCACGTTGCTCAGCAGTCATGAGAGCCAAGGAGACTGAATTTGCTTTACTAGACATCAGTGCAAAAAATGAGCCACAACGATGGCTTACAGCTTGCTCTTGTGAGAACCTCTGACACAGATGGTTCCCTACAACAAATAATTTCTTTTTGCTATAACATAGAAATGGGAAAAGATTAATGTAAGTGAACAGTATAAATAGTTCCCAAAGTCTAGATAAAGGCTTCAGACAAAACACCCTACATGCCTTTATGTGTCTTCCGTCCCACAGATGGTGAGACAGAGGCTTCACAGATAATACTCAGGCTGCAGTTCAGCCTCGGACATGCTGAAAAGCACCCATTGGCTGGGCCCAAAGCTGGTCCTAAGGTCTGGTTATGGTGACTGGTATCTCCTCACACATCCCACAGACAACTCATCTGCTGTTTTTCTTCTCTTCTTACTCCATGCCTTCTGTACTTGGCAGCTCAGTGGTGCTGCTTTTCTCAGCTTGTCCTGCTGAATATTCCTGGATTGTTTTTCTTCTTTTGATTATCATGGTCTTCTAAGCAATAACATGTGGCCTGACCTGTAAGCTAGGTAAGTCATGATTCAAGGAAGAGCCATGGCAACTGGCAAATGAAAAGAGAAAAGGAGTATCTTACAAGATGTTATATGGCTGCCTTTTTTAATAGCGTTCCCATTCTTTTACTTCTCCTATGTTTTATTAACAGACTTCATTTTTGAGGTTAACATAAAGAGGGAGACTTTTTAGTTTGGCTGGAACCATAATTACATGCACAAAGAAAAAAAAAAAAAAAAAAAAAAAAAAGAAAGGAAAAAAAAAAAAAGAGATGCATGCTATATGCTACTTGCTCTTATATTAACCATTACAGAAACAGAGCGCTTTGCACTGTCAGACAGTTAAGTTCAGCCTCAGGGGAAGCAGCAAGCAACATTGCAAACACAGGTGGAAATATGTCTGTTTGGTAGAACTGTTACAAGTCTGCAAGACGTTTGTTCTGAGGAACATAGTATTTCTGCATGTGTTATGTGTTAAGGAAAAGGTTTCCAAGCTGGAGGCTCTGAAGTATTAATGTCTTAGGCTGTAACCCAGTGATCATCTAATCCGACCTAAGAAATGTTGTGAGGAGTCCTCTGGAATAGGCATAGAATGAGCCCTGAAAGCAGGTATAGTCAGATACAACTACAGGGAGGTCTGCGCTGCCTTCACTGGGGTGATGGTCTAACATTAAATGAGAGTTTTTTAGTCACCCCAGGAAGGAACCCCCATAACAATGTGCTAGTGTGTGTTTGGGAAAGCAGGGGAGGGGAGTAAACACACAAGGAAGTTCAAAGTTTGAATGACTTTCCTATCTATCCTTATAAATAAGGGACAGATTTTTCTCATTCAGTCAGGGTTTATGAGAATATCACCGACACTGAAAGAGACAGGCATATTATTTCACTCTCTATTGTTCCATATTCCACTGAATATGCAAAATTAAAAACAGGTGATTTCAGTACGTGTGTGCTTTTTTTTTTTCCTTTTGGGGGGCAAAGAAACTTTTGATCTTCAGTCTGTACAGAAGCATCCCAACTTTAAAAAAGAGCACCGTCAGATTTATTATAGCACTGAAAAGTAGAGATATTATGCTTACCATTACTCAGTGACCTCTTTAGGTTTGCCATCATGGTCTAAGATTTATTGCCTTCTGTGCTTTAAATGCAAAAGGATATGTCCTGTTAATATTTCTGGTTTTGCTGTGAAGCAATGACTTCCTGTTTGCTAGTACCACAGGTAAAGAAGACACAAACCACAAATGCCAACACTATGTAATTTTTTGGTCCTGAGTCCCTAATTTCTCAGTCATCCAATGTGTTCTGTCAAAATGCAGCCTGAAAGTCTAGACCAAGAGATATCTATGATAGAAAGTGTACATCAGTATTTCAAGCCCTCTAAATTTATTCTAGCCATTTGACAGTTGCTTGGAGATACAATCTCAATTTTTTTGCAGTAGCCCCTTCAAGTGGATATTTATGGCAGATACAACTGTAATTATTTACCTGTAACAAAGTCCAGGTCTGCCTGCTCCAGGTGATACAGACAACAGAAGGACACAGAGAAAATATTAATCTTCTTTCTGTCTAGATTTTGACCTTTTGCACCCAGCTTTTAGGTTGTTATGGAAATGGTGCTGTGTTTATATATTTTTTGTTATTGTTTACAGTTTTTGCTTCCTTACTCCATGAGTGTATCAATTATCAATATCAGTGACTAAATTATGGCTAAGGGTCTGAATTCCCTTGACTTGCATTTAGTCTTCTTACTTACTTGCATTATAAAACACTGAAGTCAAACAGGACTATTCATGCGAGTTACGGTGACTCCTGAGTGAGCAAGTTGCACATTTTGGGACATGGAGTTTTGATTAGCATAACTGCAATTTGCATAGAAATAGTTTATTTGAATAAAAAGAAGTGAAAGAGAAGAATGACAGAGAAAATAACTGAGCCACAAAAAAAAAAAAAAAAAAAAAAAGTGGGAATCAGTATCTAATTCTGGTAAAGATGCTAAACTTGTGCCTGTTTTTAAAGGGATAAATAATCCTATTGATTCAGTTGAGGCTATTTATGCTGTCAGGCAAGTGCTGAAGAAACTACATGACTCAGAGGCACAGCAACTAGTAGTATATATATATATTAAATGCAACAGCAGTAAAACAGAATACTTTGTGCACTGCATAGTGTGGAACAATGAGAGAATAATAGGAGCAACAAATTCTCATTTGCTTTTATTCCTTCAACAGAAACAAGGAGTGTTTGAATTGGCCGTGTTCCCATTGTGCTCATGTTGCTTGGTACACAGAAAAGCCTTGGCTGGGCTCTGTGCCATTTTGACGTGCCTCCATTTGGCTTGGCAGAACCAGCCTCTTAACACCGCTTGCAGAAGTGCTCTTCCCATGGTTTCTAGAACTGCTTGTTGAATACACCACACAAAATTTGTCAAATGAATGATTTCATAATATGGCAACTATAGGAAATGGTTCTTTTACTTGCAAAAACATTACTGAGAAGAGGTTTTAATTACGTGCTTTATTTTTCCTTAGTGTATGTCAAGTGAAAATGTATTTCTTTTTGCTGGAGGGTTGCTGGAGGGTTGTTGCTTGTTTGTTTGTTTGTTTGTTTTAATGGGAAATTGTTTAATCTTTGCCCTGCATATTATTAATTTAAGTTCTAATGTGTTTTTCCACATTATCTATTGATCAGCCCCTTTTACAAAATTTCTAATAATTTGCATTCTCATATTTTTGTATAAAAGCTCAGTGATATTGACAGTCAGAATAAATCATATGAAAGCAAGTATCACAGAACAGGCATATTAACAATTAGCAGCACTTAGGTCAGTAATCCAAGTACAGTTGAATACTCAAGTTACATTTTAAATGTGAAAATATTCATGAGAGCATTAAGGATACTACATAATACTGTCCAAAATCACTGTTAAGATACATTCAGTTTCATCTTTGTTTTTTGTCTGTGTATATCTATTACACTTTTCTTTAACTGTGTTTTTCAAAGATATTCCACCTTTACAAACCTTGCAACTAGTTATTTTCTGAAGCAAGAAAACAGACCAAATTCTCTATTATTCTAATGAAGGCAACATAGTTGCATGTTGGATGTATTGAGTCCATACACTATTCTTTCAAAGAATTTGTTGGCATCAGGATTTTTCAAAATTGTTGAAAATCTAACTATGGCATACCCACTAGATATTGTGCAGGATTACTGTGAACTGATTCCTTTGCTGCTTGGTTCACTGAAAGTATCATTTAAAGCAAAAAGTAGTTGTCATATTAAAGATTTTTTCACTACACAATAGGCCCAACGAAAAGGAATAGTTCCCCAAAAGCATACAGGCATATTTATTTTCCAGTGAAGGGCCAATCTCCCCAAAACTCTAATAATCTACCCAGGACTTTAGAGGAGCAGGATTTTTGCAGCTGGCCCAACATGGAATTTACAGGAATTGCAGATACGACCTTGCAATCAAGTCACCATCTGAGCTGGTTTGCAGAAGTCATTCTAGTCTGCAAAGAGATTTTAGGAAACCCCACCGTCTTTCCCACCATTCTCAGAAGCAACCGGTCTGCATATTTCCCACATCCCTATGTGTGATATACGCTCTTTAGTGTATCTCTAAAAATAAACATACTTATATTTGATTCCAGTGCCTCAGATATCAACATAATAGCTCTCCTGAGCACAGAGGATCAGGATCCAGTGCAGGCAGTGTTCCCACACTGTTATCACCCCTATGTTACCAGCTGCAAAGCAATATGGAATTTCATTCCTTTTCTGGTATGCAGCTTCAATTCTTGAAAGCTATGATGAGATGTTCATCTTTACTGAACTCATTTCAGCAATGTGTCCACTGCTTTGAACAATTTGACACACAGAGCTGCATTTTACAAGTTGATTTTTGTTGCTTTCTTTTTGTTGACATGATTCACTTGTCAGACAATGTACTTGGGTTTTCATCGCCTCTTCCCTAGTGGAGATTGCATATCTTCATTTTGGCAGTTTCTGGATTCCATCTCAAAATGTAACTACTGTACTTTGTTGTCTTCAGTGCCAGAATCTCTGGAGATTTTTTTTATTTTTTTTTTCTGTCTTGAAGGGGTTGAAGGTTAGTGATTTGGCGACAGCCTTGCAGCTGAGACCCAAAACTTACTATTTTGTTTTATTTTTATAATACTGTGTATTATTACAGCATCCAGAAGCCCAGTTTTTAGTCCTAAAGGCATGATGACAGCAGATACAATTAAAAGCAGCACATACTAAAACTTGACTGGATCAAGTTTGTTTGCAAACTTACATAAAGTTTGATAAAATTCCCTAAAGTAAAAGAATATATATATGTTATATAGATACATACATAGATAGATAGATAGATTTTAAATTATATATATATTATTATTTTTTTTTTAAATAAATGTGAGCTGGTTCAGAACTGAGTATACAGATTTGCGATGGCATTGGGAAACCAGGAGAAATTTGGTGATTCATTTGAGCTCACATTTTTTGAATTAGAGCACACAAAAAAATGTGAACATAGCTCAAAGGCAAAGCAAAAGCAGAGTTTGACTGCATTTTCATGATTCTGATTTATATGAATATTCATGGCGTTATGGGCAGAAGTGTCACTAAATGATCTAGTTTATTCTCCTGAGCATCACATTCAAGAGAATTTCATCCTGTTATTCTTCCATTGAGACCAATCACTTGTGCCTGATGAAAGCAATTTTTTTTTTTTTTTTGGCAAAGCATCATTTCCAGGATTGAATATAGTTTTGTTTTGTAGACATCAAGAAATTAAGAAACCCTCAGTTCTCTTGGCTCCCACTGACTAGAAGTTTTGCCCGTTTGTATTGTTTTAAATATTCTTAGTTTTGTCTGATACAATTTTTAAATCATTGGTCTTTCATATGCCTTTTTATGGTAAATTAAAAATCCTGTGTTACCCCCAATGATATTTTAGATATTACAATTAAATTATAATGTAATCAACAACATCAAGTCTGTCACTCAGAATTTTCTCTATGCTTTGAAAGTTTTCTTATAGTCTTCCTTTTCTTATCAGTTTATTTTCCAGCATCCTTCAAAAAAAGGACACCAGAGCTACAGGCTCTAAAGACTCAAGGTAGTATTTCATAGGTGATATTGCAATATCTTTCTCAGACAAAAATCTGATTAAAAGAGTTTTACTGCTGCATTTAAGAAATCTACTCAGTGTAAAGCACACCCCACACCCTTTCTCTCAGTATGTGTTAGCTTATTCACCCAAGAATTTCCACAGCCCTCTGCCACAGGACCGAGCTAGGAGCTCAGTTTGAGTTGTTCATGTGTTATAACCCAGAAATTTCTCAAAATCACCATGTTCTGTGACAGAGGTCCCCATTTTCTTGTTTGTTTGTTTCATTGTCTTGTGTGTGTGTTTGTTTTGTTTTTGTTTTGTTTTGTTTTCTTGCAAGAACTGCATCAAATTCCTGTCCCAGAATGTCTTTGCATTTGGGTTTGTTGATATGTGTTTTGTTGAGATTTCCTAGTCACTAAGAGGAATCTCAGTCACTGAGAGGAATCTCAGTGACCATCTCCTCCTTGTTAACGTTTACTGTTCCACCACTTTTTTCATAGTATTCTATTATTTCTCTATATATATTCTATTGTATTATTTCTATACACTTTATTGGAAAATATATTTTGTTTTTCTCGTCACAGTTTTGATGAAAAGGGAATGTAATTATTGCTAGAAATGATTCATGTAAAAATTCTATAAAATAATCTTGTTTGGTGGTAACTAAGTATTATTTTCTAGTCATCTTCCAATCAATTGTCTTCCTTTTTATATCAGTATATTTTTTGTAGTATAAAAGTATGTGACATACTCTTATTGTCTATGAAATGTTTATTTTGTGATTTCAGATGAAGTTAGTAATCCCCAGTTGCAGCAAGTTCCCTGGAATGATTATGCATCACGTCAGGAGGTGTTCCCTGGTATGAGTCATATATTTCTTCTAGATTGAATGAGTACACTACGCTCTGATGTTTAGAGGATTGGTAAATTTTATAGCTATAGAAGGAATTTGTTTTTTTAAAACTCAGACTTGGTATAATGAGCTTGCTTGAATATGTCTTGGAGAACTGTATCATATATTCAGTTTATTATAGCAGTTATCATAAACAAAATATTCTGATTTTCTATGTCAGTTAACTCCTCCTTTGATTACGGCAAGTCCTGCTAGAGGTTATAATGGAGTGTTTTAATCAGAGAAAGTGTTTCCACAAAGCAAATCACAACACTGGACCTCTTAGTCATGGCACATGCATGTTCAGGTCTGGAAAGTGTGAAGCAGGATGCTGAGTTACAGATTCACATTCAGGATTTGCCTTCAATCCTCCTCAGGCCTGAAATCGCTCCTCAAAGAATAATGAAGTAGCTGAGTCAGGATTAGGATGGTTTTCATTGCTTTTTGTTCCCATAAAAATCATTGTTCTTTGTTATGCAAACAATGTGAAAGTGTCTGAGGCTGATCTAGCTTTAATTACTTAGTCTACTGAGAAGTAAAATCAACCCTATGCCAGTAGTTTAGTCAAGATTTGAAGGTTTAAATCTGGTTCTAAAGAAAATTTAAAACCCTTGGCTGGTAACTCCTGAGTAAAAACCACTGGAATCAAACAGGTTTCCTTAATGAACACTTAGGTTCCAAATAACTTCTCTGAATTTTAGTCCTTCAGTTACTGAGAATTTCCCAGCAAGACACACAGGTATGTAATTAAATTGGAGCATGGAAGCAGTGGTGGTACCACAAGCATCTTTAATACCATACCATATAGTCCTGAGAAGAGCAAAAAACAAATTGTTCACATACTAATAATTAAAGATATAATAAGATAATGAAGATAATAAAGTGTTTTGTTTTGTTTTGTTTTGTTTTGTTTTTTTAGCTAGAGCAAGACCTAATGCCATCTTTTTCAGAACTGATAAAAGGTAGTTTGGCCCAGTATATTCAGATGTTTCTTCCAGACAGCTTCTTTCAATTTTCTCACCTTTTTTTTCCAACTCAATGAGGAACCCTCAATGAAGCTAGGTAAAAGGAAATGAATTTTCATCATTTAGATTGGTATTGAATATTTACTGCAGTTAACTCAACAGATAGACATCTCTGCTGGGAAAACCACTTGTTTTTTGCCAGGGATTACTAGAGTGGAAGAAATAAAACAGTCAATGTAATTGTCCTTGCTAGAATTATCAACAAACCGGGGAAAAAAAAAAAAAAAAGAAAAAAGAAAAAAAAAAAAAGCATTAACAGACCAGTCTCTGTTGTTATGCATCGAAAGGAATAACAGAATTGCTCTTCCATTAACAGCTAGGAAATGGGCTCAAGCATGCTTCTGAGCTAAAAGGCCACTCTGTAAAGGATGGCATTGTAGGGTGCTCCTGTGACTCCAGATCAAATTTGCTCATTTTAATGGTGAAAAGATTATTTTCCTATCCAGCAACCCTTCCAGCTAATCCTGCATGTGAAAGTTGAGCTGCACTCTGTCTGATTCACACTTCATCACCTGTAGTAAGGATTGGGCAGCTGGAGCAGGCTTTTGTTGATGATGGAAGAGAGTCCCGCTCCATTTCCATTAGCTGGGCTGTGCTATGCTAAGTACAGCAGTAAAATCTTATTTTTACCAGGAAACTCAGTAGATATGGCACAATTTAAATGAGTCTCAACATTGAATGGATCTGTTGAGTCAATATTTTACTAACTACAGCTGCATGTTCATGCAAAGGCAAGAAGTAATGCCAGTGCTGGGTTTAACTAGGTGAATTTAAGGGATCTAGGAAATGCTCTCTTCTGAGCTCCGATAGATGTACAGAAAAAGGCAGTAAAAGCTGTGGGAACCATCCTGTGTTCTCATTCATGAATCAGAGATGTGGTGACATCCAGACAATCACCTCCTGAAGCCAGTGAAGGCCACAATTAATTTCCACTGGGAAGAGTCCCGCTGAGCTCACTCAGCCCAGATCAGACCCCAAGTGGAAGCAATTCATCTTCCGACTAAGGGTCAGCTTTACAGCCATGCAACACTTCACTTCCACTCTAGCATTCAAGTTTGCCCGTACTTACCTGGTGCTGAGCTGGCAGCAAAGAGCTAGATTTCATTCAAGTTCAAGCACATTTCTTTCATCACTTCAGCACAAGCCACTTTCAGCACTTGGGCACAAATTGTCCAGTTGATAGGGGCCTGATCACCAAGAGGCAGAACAAGCTACTCAGTACCTGGACTGGTGATCCCAAAAAATACACATACACAAACCACACAGATTTGGGTTAACAAAAATGAAGTTGAAACTGATGAAAACAGCTCTGAAGATAGGCCAAACGCCTCAAATCACAGCTGGTTAGCAGAGGAAGTGGATGTGATTGAGGCCTTCACATGTAGGCATGGATAAGGATCAGAAAACAGATGACAGATGGATAGCGATTCTTTAATTTAAAGCTTAGATGGTTAGACTGATCCCAGTTTAGACTTTGTTCTATAGCTTACTTTTTAAAGAGACATTGTAGGGTAGTTATAGGTTCCAACTTTCATTTGTTGTCAAATACATATTTGTATATTTGTAAATATTTTGTGTTGCTCTTTTCTAAATATTCCTAAGAATCATGCAAAAAATAATACCAAAAAAATAAAAAGGGTGCATTGCATTTCATTGAAAGATAACTCAGTTTTATAACATGTTATAATAACACATATCAATACATCAATACATGTGGAAATCCATTGTGTTAGAAGCTGTAGAAATTTCCTATGGCTCTAGGTCTTACTGACTTTCTAAATTTCTGAGAGTATCCCAACAGTTTTTAAACAGTTTGATAACATTGTTTACATGAATAAATGTATATACATGACACAATGAATGTATGTGTGAAGTTATTTAAAGATTTAAGAGTTTGAAAAATTAAATTTTCATTTTATAAAGAGGTAAAAGAAATGAGAATAGAAAATGCAGTGGAAGAAAACTATGCACTGGTTATTTACGGCTGTGAGTTGGGATATTTCCCCATTTTATCGCTTAAGGGAATTTTTTCTTCCTGAAGGAAGTAGACCCCAGCATAATGGGTTTACTTCAGCAATGTGTTTAATGCATGTCTTATTTAAGGGTATGAGTTAATCCTACTAGCTTTTCTTTCTGTATGGTTTTTGTTTGTTTGTTTGTTTGTTTTTTCCAAGCATTTTCCTGTGGCAATGTTTAGGTTCTAATAGACTGGAAACTAGGTCACATTTTAGGTTAAGCAAAGCAAAAGTGAACTTGATTCATTTGTAGTTTGTACTATCTAATGTTTTAAAAGACCAGGTTGAGGAATTTTTCTCTTCAAAATGCTGTATAAGATTTTTATCTTAACTGTCCCTTATAATCAAAGCCCTTGATTAGAGGTTCCCTTCATGAAAGACCAGTAGCTGCTGCAATTAAACATATAATACTTCCGCTCCTGTTCCAATTTAGGCTTTCTTTTCCTTAGGAGACATCCTTATCTGATACTGAGTTTTAAGGAGAGCAACTTATCATTCTTTTTCCCCCCCTTCCCACTCCCAAAATAACATATTCTCAGTTTCACTGTCCATTCACTGAAGGAATTTTGATAATACTTAATACCATTCACTGACCAACTATTCGGAAAAAAAATGCAAAAACATGTTGATGCTTGTTTGACAATTAAAGGCACAAAAAGATAATCATCAAGGGGAAATGACAAAGAATAACAGACTTTGAGCCAACGTGTAAACAATGTGAGTAAGGATGGTCTGAGGAGTAAAGTAAGCCTTTTTGGCACAACTCAGTGGACAGGTGACATTGTGTGAATCAGCCTTATCTACACAAGAGTATCTTGGTATCTATGGGATTAGTTCTTATAAACGACGATTTAATTTAGGGTATAGACAAAAACTCTACAAACTCCAGATCTGGCAATGAGTATGTCTTTAGGACCACCCCCAAGGGCAGCTAACTGTGATATGCTGTGTGTAGAGCCTACATGAGTTGGCTGGGATAGAGACTGGACTCTCCTGCACTGATCCCTGCAGTTGCTTCCTAACAAGAAAGTAATCTTTGATAGAGAATCTGGTAACAAAACCCAAAGCTTAGTTATCATCATATTAGACAGATGTCCAGCTTAAGCTCATTTTACTTAGAATTATGAGAAGATATTTCTTTAACCTGGCTTATTTGTGTGAGATAAAATGGGGGGCACTTAATCCTAATTTTTTGAGTGAGTTTAATAAGAAGATTAATCTAATTGAATTATGATTTTTTTGAAGGAGAGAGAAGGGAAGCAGTGAGTGGAGACAGACTTTCCTTTTTCTGAAGTTAATGTTTGGCTGTGGGGCAGAAGACTAAAGTTCTGGCACTGTGGCAGTGAAATCTGGCCATTTTCTTGCATTATCTTGGCACCAAAGAGCACATCTTCCTTGCCATCTGAGATACTGACAGAAAGGGGAAGGGGGGAGGGTACAACTCATTTAATTATTTCACTTTTCTAAAAAAAAAAAAAAAAGATAACTGTAAAGTGATTGGAAAAATCTGGGATGCCTTTTCATTTCCTTGAAATACTCTCTTCTGCCTGCTGGAGTCTCACATTCTCAAAATTACAAGTAAACATAATTACAACCCATATGTTATTCCTGATTGAAAACATACTCTGTGGTGGTAGCAGGTACTTTAAAAGACAGAGAAAAAGAAGTGCCACAGAATGAAGGGGAAGGGGAAGGGGAAGGGGAAGGGGAAGGGGAAGGGGAAGGGGAAGGGGAAGGGGAAGGGGAAGGGGAAGGGGAAGGGGAAGGGGAAGGGGAAGAGAGAGAGAGAGAGAAAGAGAGAGAGAAAGAGAGAGAGAAAGAGAAAGAGAAAGAGAAAGAGAAAGAGAAAGAGAAAGAGAAAGAGAAAGAGAAAGAGAAAGAGAAAGAGAAAGAGAAAGAGAAAGAGAAAGAGAAAGAGAAAGAGGAGGGGAAGGTAGGAGAGAAGAGAGGCAATTCCTTCTGTAAAAAAAAAAAAAAAAAAAAAAAAAACCTTCAACCTGCTTTTGCATATAACTGATTGATCTTCTTTTTGTTATAGATGTATAAATGTTGATTGTTGTTATTTGTGAATGGGTCCAATAGTGTTCTTGTCTTATTAGGCTTTGCATTCACAAATTCTTTGATTTCACATATGGGAAGGACATATATGCATATATGTGTATACATAGATGTGTGTGTGTGTACATATAGAACCAGCCCCAGCTGGAAAATTGTTCAATGGGCTTAACAATGCAGGTGCTCAGAGGCATCTAGTGCAGCAAAGTCTGTACTTTGCTTTGCCTTTGGGGAAACTTGGAGGTTTCAATATTAATCTGTAAAGTTTAGCTCTTAGGTGTCAGAGAATCTGTTTCTGCCATAGCCCCATAGTAGTCTGGGCTGGTTGAGGTACCTGAAGCTGATGGTGCCTCCGTTTGTACAACTGACAAGTACTGAAAGCATATTGTCAGCAAAAACCCCAATGCTGTATTTTGCTTTTCCATTTCTCTCAGTGAGGCTCACTGTGAGAATCACAGTTTGCTGCAAAGCTGTCAACTGGTGAGGCATCCAGACACTATGCTAATAGCAAAGTTTATAAAACTGCAAAGCAAACCAAAACTAAATTCTGTGTGTAGCTGGACTGATGGAAGAGGTGGCCCTGTGGATTCATTGAATTCAACATCCATGTTTTCATAGTTTCGGTGGAGCCAGAATTACACTGCAATGTACAGTTTGTCCTTTAATTATGTTGATTATTGTAAACCTGATTTTGACTCACAGAAAGACCCATTCATCCTTTTGTCTACGGTGAGACTGCATAGAGATGCACATGTGCTGTATTCATAGAGGGATCCATCCCAAAATTTCTGCCCATATGCCTAATACAAGGCAAGCAGGCTGAGGCCCACAGCTCACCTGTGTATCATGGGATGTGTCTGACTCACTCATAGCTTTGCATTGGCACAGCTGCCACAACTGCAGGCGCTAATGGGAGAAAAATGGGTGTGCCCAGGCACATGGAGCTGCTCTCACTTCTCCCACACAGCTTCAAAACCTGATCAAACTTCAGGCATAATGATCATTGCCATCACTGATTAATAATATCAGGTGACAATCTCCACACAGAACAATAAAGTAACGTGTCTATATTTATGAAGTGGTGCTCAGTGTCTAAAAGTCAGACTTCTCTGTGAGAGAGGAAATTACAGCAGATACAAAAGAAAATCTGTTTTGATTATCACACCTGATAAGCCTCATTGGTTCATCATGTTCAGTATCTGTATCACCTAAAACCTAATGACTATGAGTGAAACCTCTCTTCCTCCACAACAAATTGCATTTAGAGGGTGATGAATTCCTTTGTCTTTTACATCTTGGACAAAAGATGTAAACAAACTTCTGCAGAAGTCCTACAAAGAAAATGGTCTTTTTACATAAAAAAGGGGGTGGGGGGAAGGAAAAGAAAAACTACATGGTCTGTTTCATGCTCTTATGGAAAAATAAGACTAAAAAAATGAACAAGTTTCTTCTATGGAAAGTGAGAGGGATTTTTTAAGAACAGCCATTTCTTCAATCTTCATTTTGTCAGTAGTCAATTAAATATTTTGCAAAATATGACTTCCAATTTCTACTTTGTTGTGCCAGTGACTTTTAAATGTGCAAAGTACCTACCTCTTCTTTACACTGGTAACTTGTTACTTACATGAGTAGTTTTACTTGAGGCATTCAAGTAGCTGCCTATCACAGCATTTTGGGAGCCATGGATCAGCCCCAGAAAGGCAAGTACTCTGTCCGAGAACAAATGAGGGAATTTAGTAAAATGTATAAGTCCTTCCCATGCTACCTACTGAAACAAGCAGATCTATAGTCAATTTATTGAGCATAAATTACTGCCAACCTTCGCTAGAATAATTTATACTCCTGAGCCACTTCAGACAGGAAGGCAATAGGGAACTGTCAGGATACATGAGGTTTTATATAGAGATGAACGAATAGCTCATTATTCAAAGTCAAATGATATTCATATTTAGGGGTCAGAGAATTTGGGAAATGTTTAGACCCTCACCTGAGATTACTGTATGAATCCTCTTTCCCCATAAGGTCTTCTCAAAATAAGTGCTGGCTTTTCCAATCCTACTGCTTAACCAGAATAGTTAGCCCAGGCAACAGTTGGATGAGGAGAATTAATAATGGTAAAGGAGCAGGAAAATGAACAGAGGGACTCAGTGGCATAGGATTAAAGAAATGAGTGAAAAGAAGATGGGAATAAAAGAATGACAAGGTATGGAGATGAGATGAAAAAAGTGGTGGGAAGAAACAGGGATAAAGAGCCTAACAGAGATAACAGCCCCCAAAAAGAAAATTATATCACAGTGTTAGTTTTTGGAAAGGTATTGTCCCTGTTCTTGTTGCGTATTATTATTACAAAATCTTTGAGCAATGCAGTACAAAACATTCCTCTACACTTCTCTGTGCTTAGCCTAGAAAGCTCAAGCTGTAGGAAATAGAGTGCCATCTTTGCCATCTCTTCCAGAATTTATCTTAATATCATGAAGATTAGCTTTCAGACAGTTACAAACCAACTTCCTCATAAACTAAATAAATCCAGCTTGACATTACATGGGCTACATCACACTTCTTTGGAGCAAAGGAGTTGCAGTAGAAGATAGACCTGTTACTGAGTTTCAGGCTCTGGCTTTCCAATCTGCTGCAGGTTTTGCTGAGCACTGCTTACCAGTTGGCTGCCCTTGCCAACCTTGAAGGCAGACTGAATTCTAATAGAGAAGGAAGGACCTGGCTCTTTTTTTGTCCTTTTCCTGCCCTACCCCACCATTGCTGCATATGGGACACCATGCACTCAGCCAAGATGACTCAGTCCCCAAGGCTGAGGGGAGGCAGGAAGGAAGGAGATTTGTGAGTGATGCAAAAACTACCAAAATGCAACAGATAATTTTCTCTATGGTATCTCCATTAATTCTAAGGAAATACTCATGTTCAGTGAACTTGAGTGGCATAGTCACAGAGAAAGTTCAGGGTATGTTTCACTCCAGATTTCCCTAGTGCTGCCAACTCCCCAATCAGCCATTATGTTAGTTTACTAAGTCATCTGTACTCACCTACAGATCCTTCACTTCATTACTCCAAGGCCAAAATCTCTTCCGAAGGCTCTTCTGACAGATTTATATTCTGAGCATCAGACAGGAATGTGGTTCTCTGTTTTTCCTTTACCTATACTACATAAACATGTCCGGGTTGCTACTCTTAGGGCTCATCTGAAACAGCTAACATACAGGGTCTGAGGCTGAGCAGCACAGCTACCTATAAAGATGCCCCTGAGCTCCCCAGCTCCCTGCATTTCTTGCCACAGTTCTGACTTCTCAACATTTCACACCAAGTCTTGCCTCTGTTTCTGGACTAGTTTCTTGACTGCAAGGGCTCTGGTCAAGGGAAGCCACAACAGGGAAACATTTCATAGCATTGTTACAGTGCATATAACTATAACATATAAGTTTCCTATGATGCAGCATCAGTTCAACCAGGTGGAGTTTCTACAGCTCTATGGGCTATTTCAGCTTGTTCTACAAATCAATGGGAATTTTATGGGTACATATTTTATAAACTAGTTTCTTATATCACGCAGGAATGACTACAAAACCCAACCTCCACCTGTGTTCAGGCAATAGTGGCTTTTCATAGCCTACCTCTTACCCCTTTTCCCCCAAGAAGATAGAGCATACAAAAGTACTGCTATGGATAACAGCTTTTTCCTTTCATAGATCAGTCCTCCTGTCTCTTGAGAATGTCAGCCATGAGAATTTATATTAAATGAAACTAATTAGCTAAAGGTTGCATCAAAACTCTCACAAAGACCCAGTGAGATCAGATTCCTTTCCTGCTAGTTATCTCCTCCACAGATCCCCAAACAACAGAAGGCATTGTGGAGACAATTGTACAGATGCAGGTATGAGACCCACTCCAGTGATGAGGGCTGTTTCAGTGGTACAAGCATTAGAAGAAAAAAAGAAGAAGAAAAAAAAAAATTCTCCTCAGCCATTTTCTGAAAATACTTCCAGCATCCCTTTGCAGAACTCTATTAATACTGAATTGAGGTTCCCCAGTCCTGTAAAGGATTTTCACACACAGAATCACACAGAATCACACAGAATTTCCTAGGTTGGAAGAGACCTCAAGGTCATCGAGTCCAACCTCCAACCTAACGCTAACAGCCCTCCACTAAACCATATCCCTAAGCTCTACATCTAAACGTCTTTTGAAGACTTCCAGGGATTTTAAATCATCATTTTAAGCTTTGTCCAGCCACGTGGTTCAGATCATTAATAAATCACTTCCTATGGAGGCATTATTTCAGTCTTAAAGTGCCTTTAGGTAGACATGAAATGTATGCAGAGATAAGCAGCCTCACCTGGTATTTTTGGCCTTCTGGCTACTCCAAGAGAAGGAAAATGAGCGCCAGTTAAACACATTGCCCTCGGTCTTGACACGAAGGAACAAGCTGCTCACAGCCAGGTGCTGCCAGGACGGGTGCCCACACAGTGCCAATAGGGGGCTCTGCCAACGGTTGTACAAAAAGCTGTGTGTGGCACACCGGAGCCCGGCCAGAGCCCATTCGAAGCAAAGAGCAGCCTGTCAGTCAAAGCAGGCAAGGAGGTACGGGTATAAGTATCTGGCTAATTGGTAGTGAAATGCATACCAGTCGCTAAAAAGCCAGTAGATGGAAACAGCTCATTCTGTCCAGTTCTCTTGCTTGTATAAATAGGTGCAATGCTATTGAAAGTGCCAGCTTATGCTTGCTGAATTAGACTTGTCTTGAACCAGGCTTTGAGTCAGAGGATGGGGAATGATATTGTGTTACCCCCACCTGTCCCTGTGATGGATGTAAATCATACTGGTAGGCTCCGAAGTATTTAGTTGGGAAAATGAACTTATAATGCACACACATGCGGACGTGAACATTTCTTGTCTCAGCTATTTTTGGTATTTAATTTACATTCTCTCAAGGTGTGAAGCACCTTATAAATATGTTCTTTATGCACAGATTGATGCTAAGAGCAATAGTTTGAAGATCCCTGTATACTCTAGAAGAGAGGTTTTCTTCTAATTCCAGAGCTAGAGCATTTTTAGTTGCAATTCCTTGCAACTAGAGGGGGAAAGGGAAGGGAAAGGGGAAGATTTCTGTGCCGTGTATTAAGCATTACAACAAGGTTTGTTAGCTTGATATTTTGAAGAAATATAGGTGAGCAAGGCAAGATAAATCACAGCAATTTGAGATGTCATTTTGCTCTCCTGTAGCATTTGAATTTCTTCCATATTACAATAGATCTTCTCTCCTTGTGCCAGCTAAATTGAATTCCTCTTTTTGGGCTGTTTCTTTGAAGGGCTTTGGATAAAATGTCTCGTGCAGTTCAGTTTGGAAGCTTCCCAACTCAAAACCCCAAACCCTACATTTTGTTTCAGTTGTGGGGAATGGGAATTCAGATTGTTTTTTACCTGTTCATAAGACATCTGCTTTCACTATTTGGCATAGCGTGGGGCTGAGGTTAGGGGGGGAAGGAGGGCTGATTAGCCTCAGAGGATTTATTACATTTGATACATTGAATGTCTGATTTTGCCTCCCTTGTTCTCATTCGTTCACAGCCTGTACATTGAGATACACTGCAGATTCCTTTTTAAACCATTTAGATTTAATTTTCATCTCTTATTTAACATTGAAATATCCAGAAAGTAACTAATATCTGTTGTTTTTAGAAGTTTTGCCTGGACTACGCTTCTGGACTCAGCAATAGAAAACACAGAATGGGAAGCTGATTTACAAACTACTTTTAAATCCACTGACACAGGCTAAAGTGCACTGAATATTCACAAGCCCTATATTAGCAGCCCCTACCATTCTGTGCTCCCCATGGCTCTGGTTCAGCTGAGGAACACCCAAAGTGATCCCAGATTTTAAAGTCTAGGTGATCCTGAACAGAGAAAATTTCAAATTAAACCAGAATGCTTTCATATGCCTCCTTTATGTGGATATCACTTGACTACACATGCTAAAATTTGTGTTTTCTGAATGATACGTTTTATACAAATTTGCATGAGAATGAGACTGTTGGTAAAACATGGCATTTTGTTGGAAACAAAATATTTGAAGATACTGTCGTATCTTCTTGTAGGGGCAAAAAAAAAAAAAATGGGCAAAAGAACTTAAAGTGTTGTGAAAAATAGCTGAACCTAGTCAGAGTCAGAATTTGGCTTTAAGAAAAGCTGGTCAGAAACCTGATGAAATTAAGTTTCAGTGGAAATGGTGAGATCTAATGAAAATGACAAAGTTCATGGTGCCTGTTAGGTCGAGGGAAATATTGCCCAATCCAAGGCAGAATTTGCCCATGCCCATATAGATGTATGTATATGTATATATATATATACATATATATATATATATAAAGATAGGTGTATATATGTATACATAAAAAGATAATTGTATTTTTTTCCAGCTCCAGTACCCAGGAAACAAAACTCAGATTTTCACCTGGAGTCAGGCTGTCTCTCAGCTGTGCTGCAGAACAAGATTAGGGGTCTGGGGTACAGCATCCATGTTTGGGGCAGAGCGAGGTTGTATCCTGATGCTGCTTTCTCCAGGTAACCTTGCTGCCAGTTTTGCTGAGCATTCAAACAATGCAGGGAGACTGGATTGTTTAGAAAACATAGTGTTTTGATTTTCTGAAATGAAAATTTAGCAGCCTTTTCCCAGGTAGGGGATTTTTGCTTTGCTCTAATTCAGCGTGAATCCAAACTGTGGAAAAAAATAATGAATCCTTGGCTGAATTCACAGTTCTGTCTTTCAGGTCCAGTTGTGCTTAATGTGCCTGTTGCAAAGGTTTTTCTGTAAACACACCCATATGTGCACACCCAGACACATACACACACTAAAATGTGATTTCTGAGTTGCATTTTAACATCAGCACATTATTTGCTCTATTACTCTTCTGGGTGGCCAGTAAAATGGCAAACAGCAATTCAAGAAGACAACAGATAACCACTCATACACAAGCACACTGAGCTTCCTGAATGGCCAGCTCAGCCCAGGACAAGCAGGCAGATTTATATGCTTCGATTTGATGCAACAGTGAAATAATGACAATCAATTACTGTGTGTTTTTGAGTTTTGTTTTGTTGGTTGCATGAAATTTACCTTAGGTTAGAGCCATCTTGATTTTGAGACGAGGGCTTGAATTTTCACCTGGTGAATATTAGCTCGTCTCCATCACTAAGAGTGCAGAGATTACTAAATCATGACTATTATGCCTCAAGCAGAAGGCACTTGGCCAGCTCCTTCCCTGTGTTAATGATTTTTGTACATTGTGCAGATTTACATCAGCCAAAAATCTGGCTGAATGCCTCCTTTTTTTTTTTTGCTGAGATTGTAGTCATAGCCCTGGTCTATATATTCTTTGGATATTATTTTCACAACTGTAGCTTTCAAAACTTTGCTTTGCCTTGTTCTCTTTCTCTCTGCTTTTAGTCCCATTTCTTTGCTTTATAGAACAAGGGAAAGATTTATAATTGCTGATACCTCTGGTTAAACTGATATATTGGTTGTTTATGCAGAAGATGAAAAGGCTGCAGGATGCCTTATCAATATATTTTCATTCCTATGAGGATGATGATGGAAAAATAATGTGAAAGTGCCATTCCATGAAAGTAGGAGTGCTCTACCAGTTTATGCTTCTCATCAAATTTAAAGATACACATTATTAGGTTCAATAATACTCCAAATTGAGAACATAGATGGAGATGAAGATGGAGATGGAGATGATGGAGATGGAGATGATGGAGATGGAGATGAAGACATGCCCTACCTAGAAAAGTAAATACCGCTGTGTAGCAGATAAAGAGGAAAAGCATATAAATATGTAGGTAAGTAGGTAGGTAGGTAGGTAGGTAGGTAGGTAGATAGATAGATAGATAGATAGATAGATAGATAGATAGATAAAGTGTGAAGGAGGCTGGGAATTATAAAGCTGCTGGTGATGTTAGACTGGTAGGGAGGGAGAACCAAAGAGGACTTGAATAAATAGGGAAGGCTTTAGTTAAAAGAAAATCCATCTCTGGCCTCAGACTTTAAAAGTTTGAAATTTTAACTTAAGGTTGAATTTTTAGATTTAGCCCAGTTCTTGAAAAAAAACAAAAACAAAAACAAAAACAAAAACAAAAACAAAAACAAAAACAAAAACAAAAACAAGCTAATCTTAATTAGCCTAGTCCTTGTGAAGGGAAAATCATTTATAAGATATGTAAGTTAAAATCCCAGTGAACATAGTTTTCATATAAATACACACATAAAGATGAATCCTAGGTTCTCACGTTGTCTTTTTTTATACCTGCTTACAGTTATGCCTACAAAATTCCTTATACTTTACTAGGGTGTTTTATACTAATGTGAGTTAGAAGCACACCTTTTATCTTCAAAATGCAAAAATCATTTCTCACTATAGCCAGATAAATTAAAACTTTCTGAATAACCTTTCTGTTTTTTGGTGTTTTTGTTGTTGTTGTTTTTTGTTGTTTGTTTGTTTGCAAACCATTTAGCAGAGTCAAAAAAAAAAAAAAGTGTTTTGCATTGAAAAAATCATTCCAAATTTAAGAATATTTTTAAAGCAGCTTTACTTTTTAAGTGTATTAAAGGAAATTTCAAAACAAAAAGTAATTTAGATTTCAGGCATTCTCTTTTTAAAATGATGAAATAAAACATTGCAGTGTTTTCAACATTATGTGTTTGTTCCAGACAATTTGGCAAAGCTACAATGAATTTAGAAAACACTTCAGTATTGCTAAATCTGCATTTTTTTCAAAGAAAACAAAAAAATGGTCAGAGTTAATGTGAATCCTTTGTTATGAATTTAATGAATCTGTGTTGCGTTTTGAGCAAGCTCACTCTTACCATATTAATCTGTGTAGAGATTAGTTTCATTTCAAACCACCTAACACGATGCAGTTTTGTAAGCAAAATTTGTTTGCAAGTTCATTAACATTTTAGACTCTAGGGGTTTAAGCCGGTGTGAACTAAAACCTTCTTTCTCTCAGCTCCAGAAAGAGTATAATAAATCACAAATTCATTGCAGAACAATATGGCAATCATTCTGTATGCTTTCATGTATTTAACTGAGACAGAGTTCGTCTTTCCTCTTCTTTAGGAGCTAATGGTTGATTTAATCCAATGTTGAAATCATCAGACTTTCAGTCAGATTTTGTTTTAACAATGTGCCTCTGATAAATAAACTTTTAGATTGAATATCCCAGTCTAACGTGGGCTGCTATTTGTGTTTCACTAAACAGTGGCAAAAATGTTTGAGTCAGGGAAATGGAACTATGTAATAACAAAAGACAAATAACAAAATTTTGGCTCCCATCAAAGAAAGAAAAGGCTGCCAGTTTACAGCTTATCTTTAAGCATACATAAAATCCCTCTAAGGTACACTGCAGTTGTATATCATCTCCCTTCAGAAATACCTCAAAATGCTTCACAAATATTGAGCCAATTTTTAATCATTCTTTAGGTAAGTTTCCCAATGTTCTTTGCTAAGGCCTGGGGTATTGTTTTGTCTACTTCTTTCTCTGGCTTCAGATTTATCAATGTCTTATTTTACACTATTTATTTGAAGGTTGCTTTTCTGTTGGTGGTGGTGTTTGTTTTTGTTGTCTTTTAAGGCATTAAAAGACAAGAAAAGAAAGTACTATCCCCAAAAGAATACAAACTGAGTTGTTCTCTAACCAACATTCCCAGAACTGTGGGGACAAGTTTGAAGGCTGTTTTATGAAAATATTCCCAGGAAAACAGTGCTTGTTCTTTTATTCAGAAAACATATAACTAGCATATTTTCTCACCACCCCTTTCCCCACATCCCCATACCCTGGCTGTTGTCCTCGTCCCTCTCTCCATTCCTAAGAAAGCACACAGTGAAGAGCAAAGAATAATTTCTCCTCACTTAGGTACTGGCTTCATGAGACGGGCAGGCAGGTGCGGCAAAGCTCAATGAAAGCTTAATCAAACTGGCTTGTCAAATTTCCTGCTGTTTACTCACCCTGTCCTTTTTCCACACATGTACCTCCAACAGCACAACAGCAGTCAATGGGAGGGTTTGCAGTAACTAAAATAAACAAGCAAACAAATAAATAAATAAATAAGAGCCTGAAGGAAGCGTACAACACAGCTCATAGAGCAATACATCTGCCTTCTGTGTTATCTGCAACTTTTTCTTCTATGACAAGAAAAGCTCCAATACAATGTTTTGCTCTGTGCTGAACCTCAGTGTGTTTTCTGGCTGCTCGGGGTAAGAGAACCTTCCTTTTTTCCAACTTCAGTGCCATATGTACAATACATTAAGTGCACCTTAGCAGCACAGCTTAAACAGCTTGAAATCTCCTGGTCTAGAAAGACAAGTGAAAAAGGAGCTCTGAGTGTCTGACTGCAGAAAGGCAGAAATAAGTCTTTTGGATGATGGTTTTACAGAGCAGAAACAAAACTGCTGATCAGGCTGCAGTTATGTAGCTCAGTGCCACAAGCCTGCAACCAAATTTCTGGGGACAAACACTTGTGCTTTAGCAGGAAGGGGCATTGCCATGTCTTCTGCAGCATGAGAACATTGTCAGGTGGCCTTGGATGTTGGTGTGGTCCCCATATTGTGTTTAATCATAGGATTAAACACAAACCTGCCTTGGACTGCCAAGGAAAAAATAAAGAAAATTAAAAAAATAAAAAAAATCCAACACCATTGTGGTGCCTGCTTGTAACAGATATTCCCCCATATTCCTCTCCTGCACTGACTGACAGCGGCTGGAATTTATGAAGCCCACTTGTGCTTTGCAAGTTCCCTGGTTTTACATTCAGGAGAGAGAGAGAAAATGTCTCTGCTTTGTTCCATGTGTCAGGCTGCTTCCTCCTCTGTGCCCAAATATGCAATGTGTCTTACAAAAAGTCCCTTCTTAAATTACATCCCAAAAGGTGAACTGGATATGTGCAAAAGTCATTTCTCCTTCAAACAGTATGCCACACCTGTACAGGATATGTGACCTTCTGATGGAGAAAAATAGTCAAAGGTGCCTGTGTATTCCCACCTGGCTATGTTCCTGCACTCAAGAATTTCACGTGTCTGCTCATTGCACATTTATGGGCTGAGTCCTTTTGCATGCTGGAGTTGACAGAAGATTTCATTCTGATGGCTACTGCAGGGGGTAATGCAACAGAAACTGGGCATAAAGCAGGTCAAAATATAACTATTGCATCTTCATCACATTCAGAACTATCTGTCTGAACACACAGGAAATGTGTTTGATACTCCTTTTTTCCCTCCCTGACATCACTCCTCATTTCTAAGCTCATGCGCACGCTCACACACATGCGCACACACACGCATATTTCTACAACTGCAAGTGACTGCAAGCCATCAGGCTTTCATGATGGGAAGGCAGGAGAGAAGGGAAACAAAAGCTCAGCAGTATTATTTCCCCTACTTCCTTGCCAAACCTCTCTCACTGGAGTTTTGTAGGCTCTCTCCTCCAAATTATTTATGGGAGAGGGGCAATCCACCAGACGCTGTATGTGCCATTATCCCCAGCTATTATCCAACAAGTAGTTAATGTTGTTTGAAGCAAGCATGATTTCTTCTGAGCTCCTCTGTGGCTGCTACTGCATGCCTAGGGCCTGGTTGTACTCCCTTAAAGTCGATGCTAAAACTTCCCAGCCTCACAAGGTGGTTGTGAGGATAAGTTCATTAACGTTTGCAAGGCCCCCAGATATCATAGAGCTGGGAGTAATATAAGTATCTAGATAGCTAGTTCTCAAAGACAGCATCTCTGAGGGTCAGATTCTGCACTAGAAATTCCCTTATGCCCATCAATTAACATTTGCTCTTGAATATGTATGTAACATGATGTTTTCCTATTATACATATTTAATTATGACATATTCTCCAATAGCTATATAGGCTATGGAAAGAAACCACCAAAGCTAGACTTTCATGTATTCCCTCCAGAAAAATAGGTTCTGAAAATCAGGAAGAGTCTTGGGTTTTTATTTTTGTTTGAATAGCTCCATCAGTTACCATTTCTCCAAAGCAAAGAGTGGCTCATCCCCATTGTGACTGTAAATGTTTAAATATCCCTTATTCCCTTATGGCTTCCATTATTATTTATTTCTGTCGCAAGCAGAAAGATGTCTGGGTCACTCTTTCAGCCAGGATGAAACATGCAAAACAGGACAAAGAAAAAGAACAGTAGTACTCCAGAGAAGTTTGCTTAAGGGTGTATGTTGGGCAATCTGTTGACTGAGTTGAAAAAGCTTGGATCTTCTTGAATTCTTAAAAGATTTTCTCACCTTTTTTTCAATGCAGTGGGTCAAATTCATTGCTGTTGAAATTTCATTGGCTCTGTTGTCAGTACTAAAATCATAGAGTGTGTTATAACACTTAAGCATTTCCGTTTTTTTGAAACATAGCAATGGAAGTCAATAGAAGAAATCGTATGCATAAAATTAAATGCACACTTCAATATATTTCATTGGATTGATGTTTTAATCTGGTTTTATGACTTTAGTAGCTAAACAGAATCATTTGACTAAATTAAAAATAAATAGAATTGTTGAGAGTGCAAATTACTACCAGATACAGTATTTGTAACTGCAGGAGGAACGCACATACAATACTGTTAACTGTAAAGATTCAACTTCTTAATTTTCCTGAGGCTTAGCCTTTCATTTAAAATACAGCTGTTCCAGTTCCAGGAAAAAAAAAAAAAAAAAAAAAAAAAAAACCAAAAAAAAAAAAACACCCTTGGAGACAAGGCTTAAATGTAACCAGTTCAGCAACGTTGGTTTGAGTTTGCAGAGAGCCTGAAACCACATCCATGACACATGAATTTCTCTACCAAGTTCTGTGTATGCTAAATCCAAGAAGAAGCATGCTATTTTAAACAGAGATGTAGCTAGCTAATTTGTAATTCATTAAGGCATTTAAGAAATGCAATTGTATGACAAAGATCTCAGCATTTTCGAAGACTAGACAGGGAATTTCTTGGAGGACAATGCACAAAGCGTGGTACTGTGTACACAGAAGGTGAAGCTGAAGGCATTAAGCTGAACATGTCAAACAACTAGTTATTTGTTTGTAGCTACCTATAACTCCCCGGTTTTTGTCTTATACTTGGGCTCTAAGTTCTCTCAGAGAAGGACTTTTTGTTCTGCATTTGTATAACACGTGGCAAAATATCCCTTACTGCACAGAAAAGGCCGAAATCTAATACAAATAATAAATAGAAATAAAGATGCTATTTTCCCTAGGTAATGGGCTTAGCTTTGAAAAGCTTAAAAATTGCTCAATTTCAGCAAAAACATAAATCTCTGTTGTAAAAATAATAATAATAAAACCAATTATTTTTAAAATTAATTCATTCCATTTGATCACTTTCCTTTCAAATAGTTTGGCTGTTAATTGGATGCAGGCAGGACACACAGACAGAGCACTCAAACTTCGCAGTTGCCTCTGCATTTCCATGTGGATATTTTGAGAGACAGGCATTGTCTATTAAATGGAAGTTGTGAAACACAACTACGCTGGTCAGTTTGAAAACTTTTCAGTTGCCTTAGGTAACTAGATAATGTTCCCTCAGTTTTTGCAATATTCCCTAGGTATTTGCTGCACTGTATGCCAGGGAAGAAAGCCCTGGAGGGAATATTAAGGGCAGGATGAGATGGAACTAACAATATACAGAATATTTCTGCTGCACATAGCTATCAGTACAGAGTTTGCCCTCAGCTTCCATGGTGTGTCTTAGTTACCATTGCTTCAGTATTCCCTGGGTATCCCTTGTGTTATGAAAGTCCCCTCTCTTCAGCAGGGAGGGGAATAGCAAAATAGAAAACAGAATAACAATGAGAGGAGAGGAACAAAAACTAAACAGTTATTCATGAAGCTGGGTTCATAAATCAGGATAACAGTTCCCTGAGCCATACCACACCATAAAGTCTGTATGCTTTAGTGATCTTGTGACCTATATGGCCACGGGATCTGCAGGGCTCACCCAAGCTGGAGCTGGGGCAGTTGCAGGGCTGACCTGAGAAGAATCATTTTAAGGTGAATCTGCTTTGTGTGGCCAGTTTGCAGTCTCAGCTGTCACTTTACAAAATCCCTGCCACTGCTGCAGTGCCAGATGACCAGCTTGTCATTAGGTGGACTTCTTTGTGCAGCTCATCGTTTAAATGTGCTCTTCATTTAAAGTCTTACAGTTTTCATATGGCGTAAACATATTTGCATCAGTGGAAGAGAGCTGGAAATCCTATTGTCAGTGTGGTACAAAGGTCTGCGATTGTTTGACTGTAGTAACTGTGCTGCTTATTTCAATAACCCAGCACAGTAGGGACAACATTCTGCCATTACACAATAAAAAGCTTTTCCAGGCAGGACCGACACACTCTGAAAAGCAGAACGGATAGTGCCGTCGCATCCTGATGAAATTAGCAGGGGAGAAATACAAAATTTCCACCTTCCATTGCACACGTTCATGGACATTTGGAATCTGATCCAAGTACAAATCTGAATTGTTTTTTTTCTCTTTCTTCATCTTAAGACATGGATATTTACTATATAGTACACAGTATTTCCTAAGACAAAACAAGTGTTGTATTAGGAAGCAAAGAATGCAATAAACATTTTAGTCCCAGGCTAATAATCATATAACAAGAAAACTTGATGAAGTGCCCTCTACTCCTTTTTTATATGTCAGCAGGAATAAAAACCGCTTTACTTTTTACCTCAGCTTTGCTGCTTTAACCCAAGCTGATGGCAAGAAGCCTAGAGAATATTGCTAGCAGCCTGTTCTCTTCTGACACCCACCCTTCATCTGGATGTAATATCTCAATATTGCTCCAGAAGATTGGATTTTATTTAGTCTTTTAGCATGATATGAAAAAGTGAACCAAATTCTTAGATGGCAGAGGCTTTGTCAATTATAGGAGTCTAGTTTACTGGGAGCCAGTTGAACAGTTGACTTTATCATATGCTGCAGATTAATGAATGCTACCGCTAGTCAAGGGAAACACAAGGTCATCCAAAGACTACTTTGTTTGCTCCTTTGGTACTTTAAAAAAAAATGTTTCTTTAATATTTTTATGCAAGCCTGTTCAGCACTATAAGGCACACACTGGCCAGGCAATCTGCAATACACACCAGCCTTGAGGATCTCTCCTAGTTCTCAGGTTTGTGTCTAAAGAAGATTTGGTGACATCCTGGCTGGCCAGAGCTGTAATTTTTTTGACACAGCTCCTGTTAGGAGAGTTCTTTTCTACTGCCCTCCCATTCCTAGACACCCAACAGTTTTGTGGTTTGGCACCTACCTTTATATAGAAAAAACTTCAAATTAAGTCTTTAGTGCAAGGTTTTGAATGAGGGTCACTTACTGTACTAGAGCAGTGCAAAAAAACCATCTGTTTGCTTTTTTTTAATGAAAATTTCTAAAGTTCTCAAGTTCATTCTGCATCACAGTGAAAACAAGAGCTGGAACTTCAAAACATTTCAGCAAAGTGGAATGCATTCGTTTTTCTGGGCAGCTTTCAGCTTGAGGAACAATGACACCGTGCTTGCACAGCACCCACCGCAAACCAGGCAGGGCTCACAGCCACAGCTCCTCCAGTGCCAAAGTCCCAGCAGGTCACCAGGGCTTGGGAGCAGTTGATGCCTCCCAGGATGAGGTCTTTGCAAAGTTCCAGGTGCCATAATTCCCCATTCCCTCTTATAGAAAGATGTTGTCTTCTAAGTGCACATCTCACTTTATTGAGGGCAAATTCCCCTCCCATCTTCATATTTCAAAAAACAACTTAAGCCTTTGCAACTAAAATTAATTCATAATCCCCTACTCTTCTCAAAGGCAAAAATAGATGCTTAGCTAAAGACTCTACAACTATAAAGATACAAGTTTCCTTTAATCCTCCAAACACAAGAATAAATCTTGACTGCAGTGGAATATTTATTTTCCCATCTGGATGCACAAGAAGTAAAAAGTCTCTTTGCACTTCCGAGTGAAAATTTACATCTTTGCTGGCCAGATACTTACAGAAACAGCTTATGAAAGAAGTGAGGACAGTAGTCTAACTTTGCTCCATCCTCACAACTACTAAAGGAATAGCTTAAAAAAATAAATCCATACTTTATCATTATTTTTACCTCCCACTGTAAACCACTAAAAAGGTTTATATGCAGTCCTCTTAATTGGCACAGCCCCTGCTGGAAATAGAAACATGCCAATGAATTGCTCATTCATATTAGGCTCCCAGGAATATATTGTGCTGAGAGACACTCACTTTTATTTCCTGAATTGCTTTAACGATGAGCACTGAGCAACACTTCCTCTACTCCCTCCCTCCCAAGTACCCTGAGCTGCTAAAGCCAGGCAGCAGGAGCTAATGGCAAGAAATACACACACGTAAATACCAAAGCACACCTGTGAACTGTGAGTCGGCCTTCAGGTATCACATTTGGCAGCTAAACACATAATTCTCAATTAAGTGAGCAATTACCCATTATTGTTTAGACCTTGAAAAGCATTGTGCTGAATCTATTCTCTGGCAGCAATCCCAGTTAACAAGCAAGTCATATATCTAGGGTAGAGATTTATATTCTCTGGTAGAAAGGCCACTAATAGCACTTTGAAACAGGATTCACAGGTAAACTCAAAAGCCTTCAAAAGGTTTTAAGCACCTTCAGCTCCCACTATAAACAGTGTACGTTTCCAGAAATCATTATTTCCCTTTTCCTCTAGCTACTTACTCATGCAAAAGTGTCTTCTCTGAAGTGATAATGGCTACTTTTTGCTATTGTGAAGAATGGGAGACAAGAGTATAAAATTCAGCCAGTCTAGGCTCTAGAACAAGAGACAATACAGTGCCTCTGGGAAACAACATCCTGAAAAGTTATAGTGAAAACAAGCATTATAGCCAGGGAAATGGGGACAAGATCATTTTACAACAGGGCTTGCTTAATAGACTTTCTTTGAAGAACAGATGAGGCCTTGTTTTATTGAAGAGCTGTAGACATGGATATCTTAATTGAAGACTAAAGATCCTTAATCAATAACTCTGAACAAAGATTTTCTAGCAGAAGATGAAATTTAGCTGAGAAGCAAAATCTGGTTAAGTTCAGAATAACTGGTAGAAAGGTTTGAGGTCATTCCTTTTGTGCTTTATGGACACTTCCTAAAATGTAGAGTAGAAAAATATTTCAGAAGAATGTGAATTAAGACTAAACCCCAATTTTCTATCAAAAAAATAATTGACAGAAGACTTTCAAGCAGTCTCAGCTGCAATGCAGACCTGTGAGCATTTATAAGCAGACCACAGCTGTTTAAAGCTGTATACGTGGGATAGATGAAAGGTTGACTTCAACCTAATGGTATTTTAGCTTGTAGTTTCTGGAAACCAGATATATACATTGGTAGGTTGCTTCTTCTCTTCTTATAAGAAAACAAGTGTCTTAGATAGCTTTTTAGCTCATCAGTCCTGCAAAAGAGAAGAGGGCAACAGAGGGGACTGCAAGGTTTGGTAGGTTTTGGAAAATCTTTGAGAAAGGATTGAGCATATTCAAGGCACAAAAGAATTTCAGTAGAAAATAGAGGTTTAACTCTCACAGGCTGCATTGAAAACCCCACTTTAAGTTAAAGGGTTTACCTATAAACCTCTTTACACTCTTATCTGTTATGCGATAAGAATGACCTTTGCCTATTGTTGTGCTCTAATTATCTTTTGCCTTTGGATTGGGAAACTAGCATTTAACCTGGAGAAAAAGGGACATATTTTAAGCTTGTTAAAAGTTAACTTACATGTTGAGTTAGGTTTTATTCAGTTCTATCTTCACCAGCACCCAACTTGTGCAATACAAATCTGATGCCACTTGTGATGGATTGCACATAGGACCAATTGGAGCCTTACTAGCTTTAAAATTGATAGTACATAGACCAACAGTGGTGGTGCAGTTTTTCATTAAATGAAATGGAAAAGTGATTTAATAATTCTTTCTGTCTTAAATTGCTTAAAAGAATTTTAGACAGTTAAAAATTGCATGGATTTTAAACCATATGTGTGAGAGTGGAAAAAAATAAGGGTTTTGTTTTTCCTATTTTTAATATGAGCCAGATGAAACAAGAAGATTGTTTCCTTGCAAACTATAGGTCAAGTACCTATGTAGGCTTTGAGATGGCTCTGTAAGTTATCATGTTATCTTTCTTTCTTGACAGTATACCATTATGTGGTGTATCGTTTCAGCATTTACTATCTTTCATGTCCTTTTATCTTCACACTAGGATTTCTTTTTAAATTCCAAGACGTGCATTTGGTTTCATTATATAACACTGGCTTTTACAAAACATTGGCTCTTCATATTCTTTGGTTTCATATTTGTCGGCATCAGGCTGAAATAGTAAACCCACTGCGTCTATTTTATCTTGTTAAAGATAAAAACAGTATGGCAAATGAACTATTTGGGGAACACTACTTTCAAATTAAAGGAGGAAAAAGTATTAAGTGTCACTACTGAGTTGAACTATATTGAAATCTTGAACTGAAGTGATTTTTAAAAAAAAAATGAATAAAAAGGTGACCCAAAATGTTACAACTGTCATGCAGGACTGTGTTATCTTAAATTATTTATTTAACATCTGGTAAATATTATCCAAGCTATAGTACAGATAAATTGAATAAAAGAATACCAATGCCAGGGGAAAAGAAGAATTGCTTAATACTGTAAGTATATAGAACTGTTCCACAAAGCAGTTCATTCTCTCTCTGCAAGGGGAGATGAGAAGCATGGTACTGGGGTAAAATGCATCTGCTTCGTTTCACCCAAAGTATGAAGCTATCAAAGCAGTTTTAGGGATTTAATTTAATCTCAAACACAAATTCTATGAAAACAGTCTGACAGCGACATGAAATTTTACATAACTTCTTTTACCCCTCCCCCTTTTTAATGCAGCTTCCCAGTTGATTCATTTTATTTTATCCTATGCGTACTGGGGATCAGATTGAATTTTCTTTGAGAAAAGAAAATAATTAAGCCATCTATAAAGGTTTGGCTGGGCATGAACATAGCAGCACAGGATAGAGTTACTTGGAGGGGGGAATGAGGTCAAAGAAAAGTACTGCAGGGGAAAAAAAAAAAGAGAGAGAGAGAAAAGAAAAGAAGCATCAAGTTCTGCTAGTTGGGGAACAAAATAAAAAGAGGATGGAGTCTGTGAAGGGGGAAGGGGCCTTGATTCCTTGTCAGTTTGTGGGTTACAAATGGAACAAAAGGCTTATCTTAAATATATGCAGGTTTGGAGATTTTTTTCTGGAAGCTATTGAAAGCTAATTAAATTGCAATCAAGTACTGAGCATTTCTCTGGTGCTTCCATAGTCAGTTTCTGCTGAGTTCTTCTTGGTTACTTGATACTGCTTATGAAATAAAGAAGATTGATTCCTAAATATTTGTTCTTATTCCCTCTTTGTGGATTACATTATACCACTTTTCATTCTTACAGTCTTTGCTTAAGCTGCAGGATATAAGGGCCCTATTCAGGCTGCCAGCTATAGCATCCAAGATTAAAAGCCTGCTATCGCACCTAAGTTCAAGAGGGTAACAAGCAATTCAGACCACCTACTGTCTACAGCTGCCAGATCCTGGCTCGTGCACATTCAGTGGTGCAAAGGAGTCATGGTACCGAATGTATATGCAGAATAAAGCACCATGATTACTTCTCCCCATCCCACTTCTCTCTTACTGTATCAAAAGACAAAAATTGGCAGCCTGGGCAATGAGCACTTCTTCCTCAGGTGGCCATAATAGCTGATGTAGCCCTCAGCCTCCCATCCTGCTCCAAAGGACACTGAAGTTAACAGGAAAACTGCAATTGACAGTACTGGTATGAGGATTAAGATGTTATAATCCAGAAAAGACTACCGGTTTCATACCGACTTTTACATTCTGCTCTTACAGTACCAAACTTTATGTTATTGTACCCACCCACTGCTACTTATTTCAACCCCCTTTCCCACCCCACCCCAGCCCAGTTTCTGGTCTTGCTAGCCAGCCTCCACTATGACAATGAGAGGGAGAGCTCAAAGATACCTTCTACCCACAAGTTCAAGGAGAAGGGTTGGGCAGACAGGAGTAAGAGACACAAACCAGTACCCTTCTCTGAGGGACGGCCTGTGGCATGGACACAGTGGCATTGTCAGACACCAGAGAAGGCACACAGGATGGCCCACAGGAAACCAGGCCCCAGGCTGAATGGCGTCTTGGTGGTGTGCTTTCTGCTGCAGTAACATTTGCTCCTGGGAAAATGGCAGGATCCAGGCATCTTAAAGAAGAACCAAAACTTGTATACATCTGGAAACTGCAGATGCAAGGCTGCATTTTATCTCCCTAAAGATCCCTTTAGCACCAGTTTCCCTATCTCCGAATCTACCAGCCCATAGCGGCATAGGGTATTGTGTCACCTGCCTCAAAGCAAGTGGTTGAACCTGGTGCTCGAGTACCAAGTAACCGCTCAGGCTAGTGACTGTTGTTTCTGAACAAAGGACTTTTCCAAAATGCCCCAGGCTGCAGCCACCAAATTGATTTTCCAGAGCCTGCACTCCTGGGCCCTGCCACCATTACTGAGCTCAGAGCAACCACCACCTTGTTCCAGGCTGCCCCTCAGCCTGGGTATAAACAGGCAGCCATTTGAGAAGAACCTGGTGGCTAATAGCTGAAAGCACACAGAGGAAAGTTGAGGGCCAAAACACTTACCATGAGAAGCTCATTTTTCAGTTCATGGACAATGTGGAAAGTTTAAACCCACTCATGGTTTATGCAAATGGATAATCATAAAGATTAAGCAAAATATCACTGAAACCTCTAATTCACTGAGCCAAAAACCTTTCTCTATAGCTGTTCCAAGGTAAAGCATTACTTGTAAGAAATAATTTTCTCCCATACCTGGCTTTTTCTTGCAAACATGGTTAGTAGCAAATCTGAATCTGTCAGCACAGTAGTATAATTTAAATAGTACAATTCACAGCTGACAGGGGATTTCCACAGACTTCACTTGGAAAATATGTCATTTGCTAACTCTTGTTAACAAGTAGTAAGGAATCTGTTACTTGCCCAGGGTCACATGAACCAGCAAGAGACATTATTGAGGAGAGAGAGAAGAGAGAGAGGTTGACAGCAACAAACTGAATACAGAAACAAAGCTTAAAAATGTGTATAAAACTCAGGGGAAAGGCCTGTTAGTAAGTTGCTGACACCCCAGCTCATCTGAACTAGATATGGCAATGTCTGTAGTGAAGGTCCTCATTCCAAATGCTGACCAAGCAAGAAGCAGAAGATCTTTACATGACTTTCAGCCTCATCTCACTCACATTAGAAGTGAAGTCTTCCTAACACTGCTAGTAAAACTGTCAACTTGGGCAGGCAGAGTCAATGCCTCCTTGAAGGGGAAAGAGCAGGATGGTTTGGCAGCTGAAGCAATATACCAACACTCTTGTCTGATGTATTGTACCCACCCTCATCTTATGTCCTGTTGGAATGGCATATTCTGCCTATGCAGTAATCAAATTAGCTATCCTTGACCTGGCACTAGTGCAGCCGGATAGCTGGGTTCCATGCAGTCATAAAATGATGGCTTGAGAGAAACTGGAAGACAAGATCTTTTCTCAGGTAATTGCTACTGGAATGAATAATCAGGATAAGTCTTTGGAAACAAACAAGAAAAAAGAAAAAAAAGAAAAAAAAGAAAAAAGAAAGGAAAAGAAAAGAAAGGAAAAGGAAAGGAAAGGAAAGGAAAGGAAAGGAAAGGAAAGGAAAGGAAAGGAAAGGAAAGGAAAGGAAAGGAAAGGAAAGGAAAGGAAAGGAAAGGAAAGGAAAGGAAAGGAAAGGAAAGGAAAGGAAAGGAAAGGAAAGGAAAGGAAAGGAAAGGAACGAGAAGAGAAGAGAAGAGAAGAGAAGAGAAGAGAAGAGAAGAGAAGAGAAGAGAAGAGAAGAGAAGAGAAGAGAAGAGAAGAGAAGAGAAGAGAAGAAGAAAAGAAAAGAAAAGAAAAGAAAAGAAAAGAAAAGAAAAGAAAAGAAAAGAAAAGAAAAGAAAAGAAAAGAAAAGAAAAGAAAAGAAAGAAAAGAAGAAAAGAAAAGAAAAAACTACAGAAAACAGAAAACTTTTCACTTTAGTCTAGGAGTTTGGAATAGTATTATTTTTTTCAGCAATGCTTTTGATAGGTGATTTCTAATGTGTCCAAACTCATACAACAACACTGCTGATGAACGAGAATCCTTAATAGCTTTCATAGACCTTTCCATAACCTAACAGAATTAGGAGAACATTTTTTCACTCATTGAAACCACACACTGTACCCTCTTCCACCTTCATTTGTAAATTGGGTATACCTATTTTGCATGGCAATCTTCCCAATACTGATATTGGGAAGATTGATTGGGAAGGTTGATACTATACACGATATATGATATGATACAATATACTATTTAATGGGAACATCTATATACTATTTACTGGTAAGGTGAGGTTACACTCAGGAACACAATTGAAACTGAAACAAACAACTTATTTCAAAAGTTTTTCTTATTCATTACAGACAGTTTGTTGTTGTTTTTTTTTTTTTTTTTTGGTTGGTTTGTTCTTTTTTTTTAGACAAAAAAATAAAAAGGAAAAGATCTGGTTTGTAAGGTTAGAAAATATGGTCTAGAATTAAGACCACTTCCTTGGTACATTTTGCCAGAAGACACGTTCTTATTGGTGTAGACTGTAGAAGTTGTTAAATAATGTGGTTTCGTGCTTTGCTAGAGAGATTTCTTTCTTTGAATCTACTTACAAATTTGTCTCTTTATTTGCCTTCAGGTGAAGTATTTAATCTGCTTACCCATCTTATTAAAGAACATACTTGCTTTGGAGGGGGATGCCATGACATTTAAATCACAGATTATTGTATTATTAGGTAAGCTTAGAAGATAGTTGGAGAATTGCATAGAAATTACAGACCTTATAAATGAGTCTGTCAAACATATCTGAGTCTCATGTCAGTTAGACTTCTCTTATGTTCTCCCCATTTACATCCTTAGGTGGATTATCATCATAAATATTACAAAAAAACTTTTATTGGAAGAGAAGTTTGAAAGATTTTTCTCATGCTTTATAACAGAAAATATACAAACAGATGATGAAATATCTTAGGGTGCTTTGCATTCTAAATGTTACAAAAGAAATAACTTTTTTTTTCACTTCTTTAAAATTTATTCCTCATTTAGCATCTTTAACTGACAAGAATTGTGGTCTTCTGGTAGTTTCATGTTTCTTGTCTTCTCTGCGGAGAGCTGCATTATGATCTTTTTACTGTACATCTAATGGAAATGTCTCTTATACAAAAACCTGAAGATATTCCTAACTTTGTCTCCATGTGTTGAAAATGAGTTCTTGGTGATGTTCTGAGCTTCCCAAGTAGCACTTTTTTAGTTGTAGCTAAACTAGATGTAGTTGTATGTTAGTAGAAGATATTTGCCTTGCAGAGGTGACAGTTACACATCAGATTTTGAACCCGGAATGGTCCTTAAGGCACATACCAGCAGTACACATGGACATTCCTGTAACTGCAAGTTTGTTTATCTTGTTCAAAAATCCAGTAAAAGCATTTGCATCTTTGAATTTCTACCAGCATATTTATGTCAACCTTAGCCAAATGCTTGTACTTTAGCCCTGGTGGATTAACAGTGTTTAAGCAGTGGGCTAGCAGTTTCAGAGGTGAAAGCACCCATTAGTGTAAATATGTAGAGTAGGAAGTGAAGGCATGGATTTGAGTTTTGGTGTTAGTAGATAAAATAATGAATTTGCTTGATTATTTTTCCTGGTTAGCCAACCAAAGTCTAAATTCCATGCCTTGTGAGAAGAGGACTTCAGAAAAAATCATGCCCTAATTTGGCTGTCCCCCACAGGAAGAAGGTATATGCCAGGTTATATCTGTATTAGGTAGCTGCTAGCTGCAAGGCAAGAGCAGGTGTGTGGTTCTAGTATGGTTCCTTAGCTTCATTGTGAAACTATCGTGGAAAACACAGTGCAAAAATCTTACTATAAGCAAAATATATGACAGTAACATCTTCTCAGTTGCCAACAGCCTGTTCTCCAAAATGGAAGGAGATCGTGGAATTATAGACCACCCAAATTAACATGAATTCCTGGAAAATTCCAGAACAAAGAGTTAAAATCCTGTTTCAAGCAGATTTTCCAGGTAAGCACTTACAATATAGCAAAGGGATGAACAGAGTCCTACATAGCATATGGCATGTGATGTATGAGATATCACTATTATGCCAACCCAAGCCAACTTCTGTGACAGGACAACAGCATTTGTGGACTGCAAGGAAAGTTTTATTGTCATATATTTTGATTCTAGTGAGAATTTTTGATATGACTCCTGTGATAGTTTCATAAGAAAGCAAAATAAAAGTGGTATTCACATAACTCCTCAGGTGGCCCAAAAAATCATACTCTGGAAAGGGCTGAGGTTGTTCAGACTGAAAGGAGAAGTGAACAAATGACCTGAAGTACAGTCTTCAAGTTTCTGTTGTACAAAGGAATAGAATAACCTGCTCTCCACATCCATTGTGGGCAAGACAAAAAGTAATGGGTGTGTATTTTAGTTATATAATTAGGTATTAGTAAAAGTTTTGCAACAATAAGAATAATGAAGCCCAAGAAGACTGCACTGTCCCTTCCAGAAGGTCTTTAAAACCAGGCTAGACATACATGTGTACATGTATCATGAAGGGTTGCAAAAGGGTTGCTGATCTTGCCTTGAGGTGGGGAAAAGGTCAAAACCCCCTCAGTGTCGTCCTGTCCTATGATAAAACAACATTCTTCTTTCCCAGAGCAAAGCCGTTTGCACACCAGGACCCACAGGGCAGGCTCTCCCTCCTCTTTCTATTCAGGTGACCTCTGACATTTGTCCACCGATTAATCAGTTATGGTTTGAAAAGTGAGCATATTTCCAGAAAGCACTCTTGGGGAAGTGACAGTAGTAGAGTATCCAAAATACACTGAGACACACCCACAAACTGATGAAAAGGAGAGCTACATCCTCTGTTTTGCAGTCTTTCCAGAGTTTTGCCCACAGTCCCAAGTGACTGCAATAGTTTTCCATAGAATTTCTCACTGTTGCTATGCTTCAGCATATAGCCCTGCATCTGCAGCCTACCCACTTCTTATAACCTATTTGGACCGTGGCTAATATGGACTGTGCAGTCCATGTGTGAAACACATGTGTTCTGCCCCAAAACCATGGGAGCTACATAAATTACACATGTGAAATATGTCAAACACATGTGGGCATGCCCTGAATTGTCATGCATTTTTGGTAAGAAATAACTCCAAGAGTGTTTATATCAACTATTTATTTATGAGGAGGGACTATGTGTAATATTCAATTTGCAGAAAATGGAAGATTTTATTTATCACTGTGTTGTCCAAGTTGTAAAGTTGGATGCCAATATTTCCTTCCCTTCTGTGAGTTCTACTCCTGCACATTTATTACTGTGTAGGATTCAAAACTCTTACTGAAAAATGTAAATTAAGACAACACAACCCTATAGTCATCTGAATGTTGCTTTAGGCTGTATCTCTACTTATCAGCACTATTTACTAGCAGACATTTAAAGCAAATGGGAAGTGAAGTGTCTTTAATCTTTCTTGCAACACATCAGTTCAGCTTCTTGAAAATATCAAACAAATTAGAGGAGCCAAGACTGAATTAGTACACCGATTAGTCCAGTTCTGCTGTTCTCAAACTCTGAAGACACTATTTACACCTGATAAAGCAGGATACCAAATGCAAAATCTGAAGAGATGAGTTTCAAGTGTGAATTTGGAAGTCACTGAAATTGTCATTGGAACAGGCACAGGATTTTAACTACCAGCCTTTTCTTTGCCCTCATAATGGTAGGTGGGATTGCTGACTTCTCTTCAAGTTAATGCTTCTTCTTGTTACCCTATAGAAAGATTTTTTTTTTTTTTTTTTTTTTTTTTTTTTCCCAGGACAGGAAAACAGGCTGAAAGAGCTGGTAGGGCAAAGAGACCACTGTGTGTAAAAGAATGGTAACATCTGGAAAATAGCAAGTTTTGTTTCCTTTCTTTTTTCCTGCATTACTCAGATTTCCACCAACTCTAACCAACAACATAACTTTAGCCAGAATGAAACAGGAATTTGAGATTTAGATCTTATCTAACAGTATTTTATTATTAAATATTGGATCTTTGGGCTGTCCTAGTAGGGCAGAAGGACATCAGCTGAGACACGGAGCAAGCATAATTCCCAAAAGCAAAGGGACAGTCCTATTCCAGGAGTTCTTCAAATTCATTTTAAAAGGCTGCTGTTACAGAAAGAGTTATAAGCACAGCACTTTGTTTCTCCGAGACTTCTTTTTCTTCTTTGTTTCACTGATCTGAAATAAAAGTTATCCATTCTGTATTGACCTTGTAGTGCAGGACTTACTGTGTCCCATTGCAGAGTTTGGATTAATGCACAGAACAGCTGGTACCACTAATACTAATGGATTTCCTGGTTTTAGTTCAAATACGGTCAACTTTTAGTTTAGTTCACACTAAATCTGAAGATAGGTTTTTCATATTTGTTTTTCTCCAGCGAGAGTCATAGGCTTTAAACACACTTTTAGAAATAAAAATGAAAAGAAAAAAAAAGGAGAAAAAAAGTACTTTTTGATATGTTGGAGAAAAATGTGTACCATTTTCTTTCCTCCCTGCATTTTACTCCACTCCCTTGAAAGATCCTAATCAGAACCCTAGAACTGACCAGATGATTTGTGAGACCCCAGTGAAAACATGTACAGGAATGAAAGAATTTAAAACTTAATTATATACATTCAAGAAAATATCTGTCAAAACGGCTTCAAAGATTTAATTAACTGTATATGGAGTGTGAAGGGGTCAAACCAGCATCAGCAGAGCACTGTCTGAAGTTTCGTTTTCCTATAAAATGGGAGACTGCAGAGGAACAGGCACAGACCTAGGACCAAATCCTGCCAAGGCTTGGTGACAACCCGAGACCCATGGGAACTGGGGGCCCTTGGTTTGTCAGACCAGCTGGACATGGACCTCTCAGGAGAAACCTCTGGAAGATGTTTAACACAGAAGAGATTCAAAGGTGCAGGAGGCAGGGAGGTGTTTTAAAATTGAGCTAAGGCATTTAGGTTTTTGCTTTCCTACTATTTCTTGTGCTCAATACTCTGAGTCTAATTTAAAGGCAGGGAAGGAATACAAGGTCCCCCTTTCTACTTCTGGGTAACAACAATATTTATGTATTCCTTCTCTATTCAGACAAAAGCCAGGCTGCAAATATTTTTGATTTAAAGGACAGCAAGAACATTTTTGTGTAGGAACAAACATAAGCCCAGCATGAGCTCCTGAGCTCATCCTGCTCAGGAGCAATTGCCCTCCTAACAGCACAGAGCGGCTGGCACCACCTGTGCTGGGCAGTGTGCTCCCAGCACTCAAAATGCAGAAACAGATGGGTAAGCCATGTACAGACTGCTTACATTGAGTTAGCTGTCTGTTTCACTATTAAACTGCTCTTCTTAGTTTAATCATTTTATCCCAGGCTCTTTCCATCCCATGCTCAATTCATTCTGAGATGGGCATTCAGCTGAACAAAACCACAAAGTTGTGAAGTGAAAGTTCTTTATTCTGCACATCCTCATCCTGAAGTGACTATCCCCAGAATCCTACTCAAGCATCTGGTCATTGCACCAGAACTCAGAGAATATTACACCAAGAACAAAATTCTCACGGATATACAATGATTGGTTTTATGACTTGTTCTATTTGTTTATTTTTTATGCACAAGGGGTTTTTGGAAAATCATCAGTCTCTATAGGTACCTCTACCACTACTGATCTAGTTTTGTTATGCTGCCATATAAATCTGTATACTGTGGACTCCTTACCAAATACAGAAGGATTCACCTCTCACCAGAAACACACGTGCTAACGTGATAAAGATTAATTTCAAGGCTAGAAGAGAAAACTACCAGAATGGAAAGTCAATAAAAACAAATATGTTCTCTATGGGATTGAAACCGTGGAGGGAAAGTTTAGCACCTGGAAAGCAATTCTTTATGTAGTCAATAAACTGAATATAAAAAAGATATAGTAGTCTCAAAGCATTAGGTTGCTCACATTAAGTATGTTCAAGATAAGTTTTTCTAAGGGATCTTCAGGGAACATTATTTAGCAGGGCATTGCTGAAACAGAATAAAACTATCCTCATTCCATATGAACATTGTATTCCTGCCATAATGTCTTCATGGAGAACTGTCCCTGAACAGTTTTCAGTGGTTTACTTCATATGAATTGTTCTCATCGGAAGCAATATGATGATCATTTCACAGGCTCTCTAGCTGGGAGTGGAATGTGGTTTCAGATGAGATATAAAAGCCTTTGCCTTCCTCCTTTGTCTATGTAATAGACCCCCACGTTAGGCAGCAAAGCAATTTTAAGGTATTTTGTCACTGTTTTTCAAGAGCATCATAGACACTCATCTCCAGCTGCACTGGTGGCCTTTACTCACATCAACAAACTCCCTTTCCACAAGACTTGAACCTTTCCCCAGTGTGGGCAGTTTGTTTTTTACCTGATCTCCCAGAGAAGAACCCTTTTACAGTTTTGTTCTGAGTATTTCTTGGGTTTCCCTGTCCTTCTGAGAGAGCACCAGCTCTGCTCTTAAGCTCCAGTAAGAGAGAAAGGCAAAATAATAAACATCTGCCTAGCACGAACTTGAATTGTAGCCAACTTTGATTCTCGTCAACATTGCCTTTAGTACTCTGATTATAGCCTCAACCCACTGCTTTCTTTTGATCTTCTTTCTGAGTATTTCTCTACCTTGATACACTGATGATGGGACAGTATTTGTCTTAAGCACAAGCAAACACTTAATTTGGGTTTCTGGCATCAGGCATCCTGCCGGCATGCATTAAAGCTATCAAATGTCTCTGCTTCCCAATTGTCGGTTCATATTTTGGTGTTTATTTTCAGAGACTGATAAATGTGTTTTTCGATTATCAGTCACCTACATTTTGGTATCCAAACGCTATTGGGACTGAGTGTTTATTACTTCCTGCTGTTCAATTACACAAAACAGCTATTTTAATGGAACTAAGTATGGTTCATGATTAAAACCTGGCAAGTGCAGATTTAAAACAATGATACACATATATGTGCTAAAACCAACCATCTGATAGTGCCTGCATACGAGGTAGTTTTATTCTGAAGATAGACTAATAAACCCTTAATGTATTAAGTGTCAGTACACTCTCATATTTTACTACATATTTTAATAAGCAGCTATTTAAACTTATATTTGTGCACATGTTGACTATTTAGGTAGTTGATCCTTGAAAATGCCATAATTCTAGTTTATATACAGCAGTATCACTTTTCCTCTTCTTTGTAGGCATGGAAACACTGTAAATATCAAATTTGTATGCATTATCTTTGATCTATATTGTTGCTGTTTAATATTAGGCAGGAATTAGGAAATGTTCCAATTTGTGAGAATACTGGAATATGATTATGCAATGAGAAACTTATTTATGGTAGACTCTTTTCTAAAAAATAGTGTCTGCTAAATTAAAACAGAAAAATTTGATGTTCCACTCTTTACTCCAATACTCTTAGCAGAGAAATGAACTCTATGGTAGGATCTTTGGAAAATGCTGATTTTTCCAACAACAGCCATTGCATCTGTGTCATGTTAGTGTACATACACACAAAGTTGTGGTTTTATTTTGTTTTGTTTTTAAGTTTAATGATCTTTAGCATCCCTTTGAAAATGTTAGGAAACGTCAGGCATTTCAAAAATTCTGGACATAAGTTTTGCAACACAGCAGCCTTTTACATTCAGACTTCTTTGTCTTCATCAAGTAACCTTCTGGAAATGAAGTAGCTAAAGGGTTTGCAGAGAAAGAGGAGCCCTTCAGAGCATGTGTGTTCATGACTGAGATGCAGATTGTGCTTTCTTTACCTCAGTGGTATTTTTTGCTTAAAACACCATCTGTAGCTAGGTCTGTTGTTAAGAGTTCTCTTCATGGGCCTCCTTTTGCAGTTTGTTGCCAGTATTTAGGAGTCCCACCATATGGTAGAAAGATCTAACCTGCACTTAAGCCTTCTCTTCAAGAAGTGTCCCACTGTTTGGGAGACACAGTATCAGGAAGCAGAGGAGGTATCGTCCTACACAGGCTAAAAAGGAGCTGCTGAACTGCTCTTGAAAACTGGCTCCATCCCAGAGGATGAAAACTGATGTGTTGGTGCATTTATTTGAGAGTTTCAGGGAAAGATGAACATGGATTCTCCATACAGCTGGATGGAATCACTTGTAAGCTGCAGAGATTTACCCAGCAGTGCTTGAGGAGGTTAAACTTTAGGAGGTTAATGCACTGGATTTTTTACGGGTTTTCTGCATTGGAGCAGATTTCTCTCATGGAAGTATCCCCAGAAGAGAAAATACAATAATGCTAGCTCCTAGGCTTCCGTACTCACCTGCCATGAAGGACAAGCTGGAGAAACTGCAGGATGCTGTGCTGATGGAGTAGTGAATCGGAAACATGTCAAACTGTATGGGAATTCTCTATATTTCTCACTACCTGTGGTACAAACTGGATATAATTTGACAGTCTCTTCTGCATATTTTAGAACAGTTTTTCCTACTGTCTCATAACTTTTCCTTTCCTTTCCTTTCCTTTCCTTTCCTTTCCTTTCCTTTCCTTTCCTTTCCTTTCCTTTCCTTTCCTTTCCTTTCCTTTCCTTTCCTTTCCTTTCCTTTCCTTTCCCCTTTCATTTCTCATTTTCTTTTCAGTGGTTGAACACAGAAATAACTGTGAAAGAAAACATTTTTAGCAGAGATTTTAAACCTAGTGGTAACTGTGTACTTAAAAGACTAGAGTGTGTCTCATAACCTCATAATTCCAAATAGCAAGTCAGAAAAAGACCATTTTTTATCTACAACTTTAGGGTTATTTTTGTTTGTTTGTTTAAAAATTTTCCTCCCACAAACATACTTTGCAGTTATTAAAAATATGGAATTTAAAATATATAGAAAGGCTGACATTTTATTTATTTTTTAGCTTAGTTTTATTCTTTAAGCATGTTACATTTAAATTTTTTCCAGGTGTAGTATCATCTAGTATTGGGGCATCTGTATATATACTTCATGCATGTGTTTAAGGCTTGTAAGTGCTCCAAATTTGGGCTTTTATCCTTCTTGGTCACAAAATTCACATGGCAAACCAACTGTTCAATGAAGCTGCATATATAATATTCCTTGAATGTATTTCTGGGGAAAGGAAAAAAAAAAAAAAAAAAACACATAACTTTTTATGTCTGTGGTAAGAAACATGATTTCAAAATAGTCTAAAGCCAAAGGGAATTCCAAACATGCATGCTTTAAAAAGTAATTATTTTCCTTTTAATTCATTTGTAAAGTGATCACACAGGATTCAAAACTGAAAATTTAGTCCAACTTAGCTGAACAGAAAGTAATAAATGCCAGATTTATAAATGAGGCATGCTTCTAAAAACATAACTTTAAAAAAAAAGTTAAATCAACAGAAATGTACAGAGACCAAGTCTGCAAAATAGATTCAAAACATTCAGAGTACTTATAAAGTACGGGATCAGAACCAATATTGTTTCAAATCATTGAAGTAAAGAAAATGAACTGGTTCATTTTGTCTTACCAAGTGAAAACATTGGGAAATCAGCTGAGAATTTGCAGAGTAATTTTGACTATGTCATATAACAAACTTAATTGTTGACTGGGGAGATCATCTTTGTGTGCCAATTTTTATTGTCTTCCAGTGTAGGACATCATGAATTGTCCATAATTTAAAAGCAGTGATATCATTTAAAAGTGTCAGACCTTTCAATGGTTATTTTTTAAATATCAAATGTACAAGACTGCCCTTGGAGAGCGCACATGATGTCCAGGAACAAGGACACTTCCAAAGATGATCTACTGGTATGGGACCAAACTGAATGATGAAATCTTTAAAGTTTGGGTTTCTTAAAGTCAAGTCTTAAGTTTGTATGCCTCAGGTTTGCACACGTCTCTTTGAATTGTACTACTTTGAGCAAATATCTGAGGAAAAAAAAAAAAACACACAGAATACCATTTGGATAATCCCAGTAGTCTCTCTAAACTTTGATCCTGTTCTATAAGAAGTACTCAGACTGAACCCCTACAAAATTGCAAGTGTGCCAGCATCTGTGATGAGAAACCTTTACAATTTTGTTTTTTAATTAAATACCTTATAGCAAATAACATTATTATATATTGTAATTAGTAATTACATTTATTAGTGCAGTACCTACACATCTGCACAAGGGCAGGATTACATTGTGCCAGGCTCTGTACAAACACCCAGTAATAACTCACAACCTAAGCAGACAATGGACTAGAAAGAGGAACAGAGAATGAGCAGTATAAGCACCATAAACATCTTTTTCAAACAAAATCCTTTTAGAGGCCTGGAAGGAAGAAGGTAGTTACATGGAGCTGGCTTGCTGGCTGACTTCCAGGGAAAGAAATAGAATATATGGGAAAGATGAAATGAAAATCAAATGTAGACAGAATGCTTAATCTTTTCTTTTCTAGAAAAGATCAAAACGCTTTTCTCCCTAGCAACAGCTAAAAATACACAAATACATTCCTAATATTAGTGGCAAAGTATTTATGAGGAATTACTGCTTTGTCATAAGGGCAATATATTTTCTTGCTGCTTTATTTTATGTGTTACAGTAGTGTCTAGAGAACACAACTAACAGGCTCCACAATATTTGGGCTCTTCATAAACAAACTGAACCAACTTATTGTGTGTAGGCAAGAGAGAAGAAATAAGTAAATTCAGAACAGAAACTCAACGTTTACAGCAGGCACTGTGTTAAGATACTTTCCCACTAAAATGAATTTCTCATTGAAGAAAAATCTTTGTACATAAGCTATGGAGAAGAGCACCTGTATGGAACACAGAACTGAAGGTTCATTTTGGGGTGGATAGTGAAGGTGTAACAGAGAAATATTTCTCAATATTGTGTCAATAAAGGGAAAGGCTTGCAGCCAGAATTTTGAAAGACACTTATAATGTTGAGTGACAGGCTGATGAAGTAGTGGATTACTTTCACTGTAATAAGTGTGAATGTATGTTAGGAAAAAAAATAATTCTGGCTGTACAAAATCACTGGTGGACTCTCACTGATCATTACCAATCAGGAGCCAAGGAATGACAGATAGCTCTATGAAAATGTCAGCTCACCACTTAGGGGCCAAACAGCAAACCAATGCTAGGAAATATTAGGAAAGGAAAAGACAATGAAATGTGCATTATCGCTATGCCTCTATGTCTGCTGTGCTCCTACATCTTAAATATTTTCTAATCCCTTATTCCCATTGCCTTCATTTGAAGAAAGCTTATCCTAGAACTGGAGAATGTTCAAAGAAATACAGTAACAACCACTGGAATTATGGAATGATTGTAGAGAAGGGATTGTTAATCTGGGGAAAAAAAAAAATATATATATATATATATATATATATAAAACAATTAAAAAAAAAATGGTGAATGAGGATGTCTATAAACTCATGGAGACTTGGACAGGCTAAATAGAAGATGGTTGCCCACAATCTTTTCCACTGCTCCTGAGAAAACCAGCAACTAGCAGCTTCAAAATAAACAGAAAGAAGTGGTTCTTCATAAAATGCAAAGAGAAGCTGTGGGAACTCCTCACCTCAGTCATAACCAGATGCTACAAGTTTACACAATTTGGCCCAGTGCAGTCATTCTTGTGTTCTTATATAGCAGCACTGTTTATAGAGGCTGTAGGTGTATGCACATGTTCTTTGTATCACTTAGGACAATTTCTGTAGGAAAAGTAGTAGGGAAACAAACTTTCATAAATCCAGAGATAAATGCTGAATTTGCAATTAAATATCAAAAGCCATTTTTTCCATTTAACTGCAAATGCACTCTCTGCTAAGATTAGAGCCTGTTCCAGCTACAGGTCCTGAAACTTTCCTTGTACTTTGAGATGCATTTCCACTATATTATATATCCCTTACCCTAAACAGTCAGCAATTATAGTATTGACTGTCAGAAAAGGAGACAGTATCCAGGTTTTAATGATTTCATCAGTATCACTCATTTCTATGTACCACTAAAGGAACACCCAGGATTTAGATCCTAATCCAGTGCACTCGTAATTCTCTTGACTAGCGTCTCCACTTTCTCTGTACTAGTGCACCAGCTGCTTCTTCGCTGTGGTTGGAATCGGAGCATACATTTCGTCTCCCCGAGGGCCTGAAGACAGTAATATTTAAAACAAAGCCTTAACTGCTTAACTAAATGCACATTCTATGTGAATACTCTCAGCAGTGTAGTAACAAGATCAAAACAATGGTGTTAAAGACCTGGTAAGTGTTAAGAGAAGAAAGCAACAACACAGAACAAAAGCTAGAGTGAATGCTCACAGTCGTTACTATTCATTCGCTGGCACATAAAATATCTTTTAGCCTTGCAAAGCTATGTCACCCAGTAACCACAAAGTACTTAGCAGTAAAATGAGCAATAATTAATGGTATTATCAAATGGCAAATCCAAAATGTGTTTAAAATGCCTCCAGAATATCACAAAAATATACCAAGGAGGAAAAAAAAAAATCATTTTTATGGAAATATTATCACTAAAGTCAATAAAACAAATCTGCTTGAGTAGCTGTGACTCACGTAAGTAAACTAAATCTATGGTTAGAAACCCTGATGTTGAAAGTTATACTCCTAGGTTATTAAGATAACTTTGTGAGTTTCCAAATCTATTCCACTCTTCCAATTTCAATATATGGGGGATGGAAAAAAAAAAAAAAAAAAAAAAAAGATCACTTCTTTAGCTACCCCAGCATGTAATTATGTCCTGATGTGAGTCTCACCAGTTGAGTCTATATTTTGCTAAAAAACAGTCAGGGCAATGCTGTTATCTCTTTCTCAGTTCTCCACCACCTGAAGGAAACATGTCTCACTCCCACATTTTAGAATCTCACTCTACAATGTAGAAGGCTTTAGGAGTGATAAATTAAAAACATGGAAATAAGTAGCCATAGTGAGTCTGCCATAGCCTAATGTCTTGACTCTAAGATAATTTGATCAGTGTCTATGTTGAGGTCTCTGGTACCCAGTGTGCTGGAGCCTGTTTTCTCCTGCCACTCACTCTACTGTGGTGCCAACTACTTGATAATGCTGCCAAGATTTAAGGAGGTTTCAAAGACAGCTGAAGATGCTGTTGGCTAGGTCTGAGCTAGTTGGGATATGATGAGGAGAAAATAAAATAAGTTTAATGATGATGCCTGAAGGACAGCAGAAGAATAGGTGAAAAAATAGAGCACATTTCTTATGACCTGCTCCCCCAGTCTCAGCTGACCTGCTGCCTGGTGACTTCCTGAGCCCAAGCTGGGACTTCGGAGTTTAAGAAAATAGTAGGAGCCAACACAGGAAGCTACAAACCCCAGTGGTGAATAGCATTAGAGTAGTTATGGACGTGACAGGGCAAGAAGCTTTGTGTTGCAGTAACTGCAATGTGGACAAGAACAGTGATAGCTAGAAAGCAGTCAAGAGTTGGATATTGATGGATATGAGGACCCCAAGGGAGGTCCAAGAAAAAATGATGATGTATGGTTTTACTCTCAAATACTGTTTTACAGCCATCAAAATCTTTCTGCAGTCAGTAGGTAATGTTAGTTGGTAGCAGTTAGTAGGTAATGTTAGTACATTTCCAAATATCAGAAAAGTCCTTCTGAAGAAGACTCTAGAATTGAGAAGTGGACTAAGCTTCAGGAACTAAAAGAGTAATAGCTGGGCTGTTGTTAGATTTCGGGTACTCCAGGGAAAGTCTAACATTTTTTTCATTCTTCATTAAACTGCAGCTTAGGGAAGTTGCTTGTCCACAGCGTGGACAGGAAGAAATTCCAGAAGGAAATCTGGCCCCGCACTCATCCTGATGAGTCACAGAAGATCCAGAGATGCCACAGCTTGCTTTGAAAGGCCAAAAATTCAGGGTGTCAGAGAGATCAAAAGCATAAGGGATGATAGACAGGCCTGAGGAACATCACTGCAGTGAGCACTGAGTTTTTACACAGCAGGATCCTATGCTGTTGGTTCAGAGAGAGATACTGGTATTATTTCAAAGGGGAGAATTCTGTCTCCACCCAGCTCTTGTCTTTCTCAGATGAGAGTCCTATCTACTCAAACTCAGAGAGCTTTCACCTTCAGAACATAATATTTTAGAAATGGGAAAACTCCTCTGGGGCAATGACATCCTTCCATGACATCCTGGTCAAAAATAGAGCACTGTAATTAGATAAACAGGTAGACAGACTAGAAAAAAGACAAGAAACAATCTCAAAACATACCTGAAAGGGGGAGGAGGAGAAGATTATAAAGCACAGAATTTGACATATTTGCTGTCTTTCAGGTTTTCTGGCATATACAAGTCACTTTTTAGGCTGATGAATGGATGTACATTAGGTTCAAGGGCAACTGAACCGAGGTAAGATCATTTTACTCAATTTGGGATTTCTATGTGTTCTGCATATTGCCCTTTAGCTGCCTGTGCAAAGAAAAAAGTATTGCATAGATCCCAATTTCAAAACTAGCTTTCCATATTGTGCTCATCTCAAGAAAGCACCTACCTGCCACTTACAGTACTAATTTCTAGATGTAGACATAATATTGTGGGCATAAGGTGGATTCCTGAAAATTTGGGCAGTCATAAGCATCATGGAAGGATACATTTACTTTGTTAAAATGTTTGACTTTGTAGAAAAAAAAAATATATATATATATATATATATACACACACAGTATGAGAACTTCATAGAAAATACAGAGTATTTTTCATGTCAAGGATTAAATCAAATTTTCTATAGAGATATTCTGAGACTACTAATTCTAATCCACTCATATAAATCTTGTAATTTTTAAGTAACATCACACAAATCAATTATTTCAGGCTATCTATATACTTAATACAGTCCCTCAAGGAACCTGAAAAATGTTTCTTTTTCCACTAACATTATTTTATTTGCAAAATTCTGTTTGGTTAGAGGTCTAAAGTGGATATAATTTTGAACTGATGAACTGGTTGGGGAATTCTAAATGAAAAACTCTGGGGGAAATACTTATTTTTTAAAAAGCTAACTGTGGTGGTGAATGTTGAAACTTTTGCATGGACAGTTTCATGTCCATGAAAGGAGGAATTTCCAGATTTGCTATTTCTAGGAAACGCAAAAAACAAATCTCTTGTCAATACTGAAATATCAGACTCAGATTGAAGATTCATTCTCAGTTAGTAAAGGGAGTATATACCAGGAATAGATAATAAACACCTAAAAATATTTAAATAACACTGAAATGGTTAAATCATCAAATACTACTTAAAGGCACGGTTTTACATGTGAAAATGTTAGCATAGGATCTTGCATCCATCCTTCCCTTCTAGAGGTGGCCCATGCAAAAGACTGCCCCTTCTTCTCAGATGTTCTGGGAAATGATGGCTCTCGATCTAGTAGCCATAGGGAAAATTATCCTGCTTTTTCTTTCCTAGTGGACAGAAACACAAAATGAAATTTCAAGTGGTTTTATGTGGGAAAATCACATCTTACTCGACTCTAATGGTATAGCTTTGGCATCCTACAGTTCATGGGAAATAAATTCTGAGAATGGGAGTATTTCTGGATTACTTTTGAACTTTTAAAATACTAAGCAAAGTGGTTCAGTTAGGTCAAGAATGACTGTAGCTTCTCTATAACAAATGATGCTTCTGTGGAAAGTATAGCTACAAAAAGGAGAAGGAATAATTCTTGTTTTAATACTAGATAGTCCACATGCTATTCTCAGTTACACTCTTTCAAAAATGGGTATGAGGTCTTCAGAAACAAAATTTCACTGTTCCTGAAGGAAGTTTTGAAGTAGCTAAGTGGTGATGTTAGTAAACATATACATTCTACAAACTGCTTTTGCTGAAATCTAAACATTCTAAACCTTTTCCCATGCTGTGTAGTGAGAGAGATCTCTTTATATTAATTCGGACTTCATAGATGTCACATGATATGAATACATTCCATAAGCTAAGATACAAGATTACTCTTTAACCATAGAACAAACCAACAGGAATTTTAATCAAGACAATATCCAATAATGACTGAATGTTTTTGGAAGGTTTCCAGAATACACATTTGGGAATTTTAATCTTGATCGCCTTTGAATTTTGTAAAAAATATTTTAAAGTTTGGGGAATATGTCACTCTGGCTGATTCCAGAAATGAGCCATCTAAGGTATTAAAGTGTTTCATCTGTTCAGACATTGAATATTGCAAATCTGTTTCAGTAATTCATACCAGATATGTTTAGAATGAATGAGCCTAAGTGAAGAAACTTGCTTCCTTTAAAGCAGGACAACAAATCAGAAATTGAATAAAGTACAACAAAAAGAAACATTTTATAAAATCTTTATCATATTTCAGAAAATACTAAGGCAATTGTTTTTCATAGCTTCTAAATAATTCATATAAAATTATTGTAATTTTAATGTTTGCAGCACTGTAAGAAAACAAATTTTCTTACATTTTGTACGAGTTTCTGCATGTATATAGATGTATCTCTGTGTCTGCATATTTTTTATGACTGAAGTGTTCAGAAAACTCAATCACTGTTTTAGGGAAGGATCATGTTATCTTTAAAATATATGTGTTAGTACATCATGACTTTAATGCTCCAGCCTACAAGTATTTTGTTTTGTTTTGGCTTTTTTTTTTTTACTGGAAGCAGATTACAACAGGCTCTTCTGAGTTCCCTGAAGTACTACTGTAAGACTGAAAATTTTGAAAGCACTAAACTATATATATTATCATAATTTTTTTTTGCTTAACTGTACCCCAACTTCCACTCAGAATAGTTTCATATTCAATGAATTTGACACAATCTAAGAAAACAAAACAATAGAAATTGCTCATTTTAAGCTAGCATGATGTCTCAGTTGGAATATCAATATAAGTATGAATGAGATTTTAAGCAGAAGGAGATTTAGGGTTCTTAGGACAAAAAAAAGGGGGGGGGGGGTGAGGGGAACATTTTAGAAAGGTGCTAATCTTCCCTTTCTAGGAAGAACCCGCTTCCAGATATTTCGTAGCCTGATTATGATGGTGTCTACATATTTTAGTAGGAAAGTAGTAAGAGTCTATGAAGTGTTAAAAGTATTCATATTTTCTTTATTGTATTAATATAGATTTCTCTTCCTTTGTTTTCCTCTTGTAGCCAATCACACAACTTAATCTCCTCTTTGCAGTGAAAGTTTAAAAGCCTAATTCTGTAAGCTGTAAAACAAACTAAGCACAGAAAGGAATTTACAGTATGTTAAAAGAATAGGAGAAGAGGCTAATAGAGTTGTATACATTTCAAGGATAGATATAATCAAGTGTGTACAATATAAAGCAGAAGGTTCATAATGATTGAAAAAGGAGAAGGAAAAAAAAAAAAAGCTATTTTGTAGTAGCTGCATGAACTCTGGCTGAACCTTGCTATTTGGCAGCCTCCAGTAAGGACAGCCTAAGATGAGGCATTAGGGTTTGAATCTGAGAAGCTGACATCAAGCAGACAGCAAGACATGATATCTTATTTTTCTGAGCTATGCTGACACAAATTGAACTCCACTTATTATTTTCTTATGCCAGTAAAGTTGCATTTGGCATTTAAGCATTTTGCTTGCAGATGTTGGAGTGCTGGTTGTCTTAATTTAAATAATTTGCAGATTGTTTGGTAGTATTAAAAGATAGAAACTCGTTCTTCATATGAGTCCAATTTTATAAGCTTTTTTTTTCCTTTTTTTTTTCTGACCTTGTGCAAGGTAAGAATTTGATATTAAACCCAAGCAGCCCAAGGGTATAAAGCCAGTTTTCTGTTATTCAAAACTTGGAGTGGATAAAAGTTGCCTTTGAGCTGCTTAACTGATTCAAATACAAAAAAAAAGAAAAAATTCCTCACAAAGTTTTGAGCTAAGCAAAATGAAAGTGTTATTTCTTTGTCAAACAATGTAAATCATAACAATATTACCCATCATTTAAGAATAGTAAAAACTTAATACTTCTAACATATTCCTCATTCTTTAAGGGAGTTATACATCAGCAGAAACATACTGATACTCCTTTTAGTAGTACAAAATAGATAGGTGGCCAGCCATCATTACTTTTGTACATGTAATGTTTTAACTTTTTCAGTCACAGCAAAATGGTATAGCATTCCTTTTCATAAAAAGAGTCTTCTTTCTGTTGTACATTATGTTGCTTTTATTTGCTTGTTTGTATTCCTAGGCAAAATGTTGTAAGAGAATGTTAGTGATTTTTTTGAGAAGAGAGTAAGATGTCAGTTTACATTACAACCCCCTAGGGTAAATGGAGAGAATTCATAAAGGGTTAGAAAAAAATGTAGTGCTTTATAATGAAATGTACTTCATGTAATTTATGACTACAGTTAGAGAGTAGTCTTTCTTTTCCATTTTTCCCGTGCTGTCTACAAATTCTTAATAATTGTCTAGGGAAAAAATATTTTTACCACTTACTAAGGAACAACATAACTTGTTTTTATTTTGCCAAAAGAGTTGTCTTTGAGAAGTGCATGGCTGTGTTGTCAGATTATACTAATGATCTAAGAAAGAGTGGCCTGGGACCAAAGGCTGGGAGAAAATGAACTCATAGCTCTAGCGGGGGCAGATAGAGCCCTCCCAGAGATATCAACAGGACAAGGATTTGTGGAAGGGTTCTCACCCAAGTTGTAAGCAACTCCAAGGTCTTCTGCATGTCACTCAAACATAAACTCATTTTCTAGTATCTAAAACTGGAAATAATAATATCTATCCACATCTGTAAAAAGCTTTGGAATCGCCAATTGAGAAGTGTTAGGCATTATTAATAGCAGGAATATATAGAAGCAACTGTGACAAGAGACAATTGGACTACTCTGCTTTCAGACCAAGTTAAATATAACATATAGACTGTCTGTGCAAAATGATTTACCTAGATTGCATTGAGTTACTTATGAAGAATGTGAAAACATATGTCAAATCATAATGTGTATCTTACCTAAAGCAATGTTTTAGTGTTATTTGATAGATTGCCTAGAAAGTCGTTGAAAACATTTGTGTGTCTGTTGGATTACCATGAATTAATGGGAGCAATTAAGAAATATACAGACATTGCAGAGAAATTAAATGATTTCTTTGCCTTTGTCTTCACTACAGAGGATGCTGGGTGACATATCTTCTCTTTTCTGGAAATAAAGATGAGGTACTGTCAGAAGCTGCAATATCAACAGAGGACATACTGGAGCAGAAGGAAAAAAATAGAGAATAACCATTTATTAAAATAGGGGAATATTTTCAAGGGTTCCAAAGGAGCTTAAGAATAAAATGGTTGAACTGCTAAAAACCCTAAAATTCAGACTCATTAAAATCCACTACTGTGCCTGATCACCAGTGACTATCTTTAATAAGAGAGCTATAGATGATCCTGGGAATTGAACACCAATTTCTTTTCTTAATATCGAGGGTATTGTGAAACAAAAATAAATAAATGAAAATCATAATAGAATAAAGACAATGTCTATCTAGCAAAGAAAAACATGCCTCCCTAATCTATTAGAGCTGTTCAGGAACATTGCTCACAAAGAAAGAAAAAAATAATTTAAAACACCTTTGACCATGTTCTGAAAAGAGACTATTGAAAAGTAGCCAGATTAAAAATAATAAAATAAAATAAAATAAAATAAAATAAAATAAAATAAAATAAAATAAAATAAAATAAAATAAAAAGTAAAATTATTTCAAGCATCAGACATTAGCAGCTCATTTACACAAGGCCTATAAGTACTGCACTGTCTGTAACTGTTTAAATCCTTTTGCAGGTACTCTTAATGAAGAATTTGGAAACAGGTTAAGCAATGTTTCACCAATGCAGACCTGGATGGGGAAGGAAGGACATCAATAAATCACTCCATGACTTCCAGAAGCCTGGAGAGCTTATAGCAAGGAAAGATTATTCTACACACGTGCTGTCTTCTGCACCATCCTCCTCAACACGTGAAATTAGGCACTGTCAGGGGCACACTAGTGGACAAGATGGACACTGTTTTTGTTTGTTCTGAGACTTTATAAGCAGAAGTAAATCATGTAATAATGAACACCTTGGATTTAAAGTACTGATATTAATTTAAGTGTAGACTAAGGAAGGAGAAATTTGTGACTTTGGAATCAAAATAAACTCACTGGGGACATATCATGGCTCTTTTGCCTATGTATTCTATCTTACTGTAGGACTTTTTCCATGTTACTAATGATCAAAAGGAGCTACAGCTAAACCCAAAATAGGAGCACAGAAAATAGACGTAATTTCTGCATCAGAGTAGAGATGAGCTTAACTGAAAATAAGCATATGTGACAGAGGAAGTTTATCTGGATAATATTTGAGCAAAGAAAACTCAGTATAAAATTTATTTCTTCCAGAAAACTGAGACACATACCCAGTGCTATACTGCTGCAATTCCATTTCTTTCTCTTGCATTGCTTAAAGTCATGCCAAAATAAATTAAGTTGCAAGTCTACTATTAAACTCAAGGCAAATTAGCAACGAGCTTTCTTAAATTTGATTCTGTCTTTGGCTTTTTTTTTAGCCTACATATGCAGTCCTTTGCAGTCATCTCTGGTCATGCTTTCATATACAGCATGGAGCTAATGAATTACTTCTGTATTCAGTCACTTAGACTTCATGAATCAGTCATCTCCTCCTGAAAAGTGTTCTGGTCTGGATCTTTAACTAGTGTAAATTAGCATTGTGCCAAGAAAAAACTGAGGTGATACAATACTGTACAAAAGTCAGGGATCCACTCCTGTATTTCTTATGGCACTATCGCTACAATGCCATTTATAAGTGTTGCAGATCTTAATGTTTATATAAACTGGATTGTCTAAAAGGATATATTTTTTATTATTATTATTATTATTTATGAAAGCTTTCACCTTAGGTCTACTGACCTAAGATAGTGCCCTGTAAATACTGATGTTTAGTTAATATTAATTTATTTTAAGTGATTTGTGCTTGTACCTTAGGAAATAATGGCGGGGAGTGGGGAAGGAAAATAGAAACTGAAATAACTTTTTCTCCTATTCCAGTAACAAGCCTCTACTTCAAACATTGTTTTTTATGCCTTGGAAGCCTTTTTTAGTAGTTTGCAGTCCTCCAAGCAATGGAGTTAGGCTGCTTTTTTGTTGTACCTTGCAAGTATAACACACCAACCACAAAACCATGGCAAGGCTAGCAGAGCTAACATAGAAAAATAGCTAAGGGAACTGGCAATGCAGAGGGAGGGAGCCAAAAAGAGAGCCCCTGAAATAGTGCAAGCTGGTCTGGTACTTGCATTTAAGAAATCTCTACTCTCCATTTGTGTAGGTTTTTAAACATCATAAAAAATGAGATGGGTTTAATCTGCTGAGTAGTTGTGCACCACAGTTTCTCTGGCAGCAGCTCCTAGCTGCTTCCCACTGAAAGCCCCCACTGCCAGCCGTGCCTGGGCAGCTGCTGGAGGCGGGAGGTTGCAGCCTGTTTCCCCTGTTCCCAGACCATGCTGCCCTCCCAGCTGCCAGTTTTGCCTGTGTTACAGTTTGCACATGATCAAGACAGACAATATTCTCTGACATTTTCTTGTACTTTGCCTAGAGGGTCATCATCTCCAAACCAATATGGCAAAAGAATCCATTTTCTGTGCATGTTAGCAGTGCTCTTCTGCAGATCAGGCATTAGCCTGTGTGTTGGGCATCTTTGTGGTAGGAGGGATGTGAGGCTGGAACAGAAATGGGAAAGACTTCTGACTTGTTTGTTTGTTTGTAGACTTAAGAGATCTCCATAGTGGGGCTGCATTCCTCCCAAGTTTCTGTTTGAAGTTAATAAGCTGTAGGAAAATATCCATATAGAGTAAAAGGGCATTGCTTTAGGGAAGGAAATATTAATAGCTATTGGTCCAAATTCTCTCTCACATCGCTAAACTTCCAGGGAGGAATTTGGTCCACTGGGTTTAATTTAAGTATATTATGATATATTATATACATAATATATTATGTAATATGATGCAGTGTTGGGGGAAAAAAAACACACACACATACACACATCTATTTGGTGAATGTATTTGGGGATGTCGTCTGCAAGTTGAGAGAGTGCATTTTTATTTAGGATTAATGTGACCACAGCTAGAATGTCATGCTCTGTTTTGGCCTCAACAATTGCAGAAAATGCAGGATGGAGGTAGAAAACACAAAGAAGAGACACAAGAAGATAATTTGAGAGCTGAGGCTCTTTCATGTAAGGCAAGCCTCCAACAATTTGATGACGTGAATCTGTATCATTTACAGGAGAGGTGGCAAAGAGGGGACACATTCGCACTCTATAAATATAAGTGAAATATTGAAGTGAAACAGCTTAGAGCATCTAGAGGCATCAATAAGGAGAATTTGAAGATGGTTGAGAAAAGGGAGGGAAAACTGGAGGTTCAGTCCCACAAGCCTCAATTACAGAGAGTGTTTCCTGATGCAGGAGCCAGATCTGCAAGACAGTGAAGCTAATGGACACAGTTATGCAGTGTAGAGTGCTTCCAAGTGAAACTTAGCAGGTGTTTCTTTTTTCCCTGCTGGGCTATTTCACATCAGCCTTATTCAGTCAAATAATCTCCCTCAAATCAGTGGGACAACCTTTGTGAAAAGGCAGCACTATTTATTCTACTGGTGGCACAGACATTTCCTGACATATAATGGCAAAGAAACAGGGGATTTATGGTTGTAATATCATCTGAGTTCTGTATCCAAAATTTAAAACATGAAGGATAAAATATGCTTTCTCTGCTGGAGAAAAAAGGCAGAGGAATTACATTCTTGGCATATACGTTAGAAATGGCAGCACTGATGAGATTATATCTGTTATCTTCAAAATTGCTTTAAACCAGAAGCTTGGGTAACAAAGGACAGAAGTTACTTTCATATTAGCATATATGTCATGTTTAATCAATCAAAAGAGAACTGTAATTACTTTACTCTCTTCTTAGCTAACTTTAAAGAAAGGAAGTCATGAACCTATAAAGTAAATGTCATCCTGTTTAGATAGTTATAGTTTTATAGGTAATTTGTTGCAGATTCTATGTAGATAATTTATAATTATTTCCTTTCATGCTCATCTTTTAGCCTGAAGTCCAGTTTTAACACAAACATAAGGACTGCAGATGCAGGGTACTTATCAATGAAACTATCTTATTTTATTCCCAAATTTGGTGCACACATTTACAAGTTTATCAGCCACCGTACTGCTACTGAACTTGGCAGTAGTTTGAACTGCATATGCACAATCAAAGTGAAAATAAGGCATCAGTAATAATTAGCAGGCTTGTTTAGATGACCTATGACTTTCAGGAGGGGTTTGCATAAGAAGGAATGAATTTCTTCTCCCAGATTCTTTGGTATCACTTTGTCTTGGATGCAATGTAATAGGTGGTTTCCAATGCATTGTGCTACTGCAGCGAAGGAAACAAATTGCATACTCAGTTGAGCAGGGAACTTTAAATTGTCAAATGTGTTGAACTGCACATACAGCAGCAAGATGACTGTGTTTGAAAATAGTCTAAAATTGCCACAGCTGCTTGCCTTTAGCATGTTTCCCACCACAAAATAGTCTGTATTTTCTGCTTCATGGCTAAAACCTCTATGCTAGAAAAACACTGAAGCAGTCCCAGAAAGCAAAACAGAAAGTAGATTTATGCAAGACAAGATTTGTTGCAATTTTTTGCTGGCATTATAAGATAATTTATTTTTTTCTTGCTCTTTAGAAACCTCTTATAGAGTTAAGAGGCGGAAAACTAGTATTCGTAAATATTTAAAAACGTTAAGCCAAAATGTGGATTTGATTTGTTACAAGTATTGGCAGTCTGACTGTTGACTATCCTTTCTCTTCCAACCTGCAATAAATTCTATAAAGATATATTATTTCATCACTCATTGGGCCAGACTGATTAAAATATGCACCAGAGAAACACTCCGTAGCCACGACAGATACTGACCGGACTCTAAAATATCAATGCCCTTTATGTTACTAAGGCACCCTTGTGTATAAGCATAGCAGTCCCATAGGGGTCTGACTAATAACATCAGTGCCTCAGAGTTGGTTTTCTCTTTTCAGTTAAGGGCCAAATATCAACAGAAGCCTATGAGACCAGTAAGTCAGCTTTCTGTCAACAACAGCACACAAGCAGCAATATAGCTGGTGCTGTGTCCACCTGCCTCTGACTTCCCAGCCTAAAGTACTAAATAGCCACTTACATCTGGGTTGATTAGGGAAACTTTTGACACAAGCCTGGAGTGAGGCTTAAACTTCTGTTTCTGGATCCATAGGGAAAAACGTTTAACCAGCTTTAACCTCTCTGCAACTGCTCCCTTCAGGCTGTTATGAAACATGAATTCATCTGACCTCTTCAAGGTCTGTTTATATCTTCCTGTCTGGGAGATCCAGTCATTCCTTCCTTCAGCCTGCTGCAGACAAATGAATATCTCATGGTACTGTCATATAAAAAGCTACTTAAAACATTTCAAAGCCAAAAGGGCTGCTAGTTTATACTCTATGAAAAATCAACAGTGTCTAAATAGCTCCATAATACACAAAAGTTCTGCAGCTTGGATTTATTTCTTTCCAGCTCTGTTTTTTGTTTTTTCTTTTTGACCAATACATTATCTCAGTTAGCAGTATTTTTCATTTCAATAGTAGTAAGGATTAACTTGTCCATCCAGAAGATGCTTCAGTTGCATCTTCAATTCATTATGTTTGGGGACTGATTTTTCAAAAATGTTAAGCACCCTGAAGTCCAAGAGCAATACACAATATCTGGGAGTCCGTTCTGCATGTGCCATGGGTCTGCTATCCAAATACAAGAAACCAGCATTGGCAACACAGAAAAAGATAGTGATCACTTGCCAGACCATGGATTATTGCCAGATACAGAGCTAGAACATGAATAAAATTATTGGCTTCTCTTAGTATTTTGGTGTGACCTCAAAAGTAGGACCCAAGAGAGGTGAATCCTGTGCCTGACCTATTTTTTTGTTCCACTCCAGTCTTCTACATTACCTAGACATCGAGCATGAGCTGTGAGTGCTCTGTAGTTTCACAAGCTGGGCATAAGCCATTCATTTTTATATTACGTTTACTGAGTGGAGGAAATTGAAGTTGAGTCTTATCCTTATATTGACATGCTAGATGGGAGAGGAGAGAAAATTTTGGATCTGATTTGCCTCAACATGATGATAGCAAACCAGGAGTAAAGGCAAGAGGTAGGCTAAAGATAAAAGGTAAAGCAGGCATGGTTGTGTTACAGGAATGTAAAATTGATGAACATGCAAGCTTGTTTCTTGTTTTCCTACCTTTGAGGGTAAATCTGTAATTCTGTCCCAGCTTTAGCTTGTCCAGCCTAGGAGAAGATAAGACTGTTAAACTAGAAATAGGCCAAAATCCCACTTTCAGGAAGCCTGGGAGACACAGTGAAGCTAAGAGAGAATTACTATAGTGTGAGGAGTTGAGAGCAGCTATGGAGAAGCAGAGAGAAGTGAGATAAAAACAGGCTAGAGAGAATAAGGATAAAAAGTTTAGGAGGAGCACAGTAACAGACAGAAAAAAGAGGTTCTTAAAAAAAACACTAGGGCATGGAAAAAGGGTGAGAGTAGAAAGAGAGAGAAAGGCCCAGAGGAAGAGGGAAGAGGACACGCTAGTAGAACAACAAATGCCTAATGTAGCCATGCCCTTGGTCCTCCTGACTGCACCCAGACATCTTGGCTGCCCTGGATGCCAGTGGGCCAGAACAAAAGAGAATGCCCTAAGGAAAGCTTGCGTCTATGTCTACAGAATTGTCTTAATATTTTTATCATAATTTTGCAAACTGTGTATCACCCATGCCAAAGAGCACCCGGCACCTATAAAAAGCTACAAAATTGAAGTCAAAAAGTAGTTTGAAGGAAAAGAGGAGTTAAAAAGAGCTAGTTAAATTAATAGTAAAACACTAAACAATCAAGGATGCTGAAGTCATATAAATACTTAAGAGACAAAAATGGAAAGAGATCCTATTTTGATTACTCATATATTCAATATAACCCCATATGTACATTTAAATCAGGTGTAATAACATCATTTTCACCTTGAATCTCATTTATATGTAGTAATAGTGTCTTGTTAAAACCTAAGTTACACTACCTTAAAACAAGCCTATTGACTGTATCTTGCAGATTATTAAATATGAATAGTGCAATTTCTAACAATAAAAGAAGTATTATTTGAGTAGGGAAAGTACTTCAAATATTTTTAAAAGATGTCTTTTTTTGTTGTTTTTTTGTTTTGTTTTGTTTTTGTTTCAGGTCATGCTATGTTGACTGGGATAGCTTATTGAATTATTCTATGATTTTTCCTCTTTCCCCCATATAAAGCTATACATTTTCATATTTTCCATAATTTCTTTGGGGGCTGTTTCCTTTGTAACATATGAGAATATTTTAATTTGGTTTTCTCTCCATTCCAATCATTTGGGGTTAAATTTTCTCTAATAGCCTAATCCCAGTCCAAATAAGTTTAATGAGAAAACTCCAATGTGATAAAATGGAACCACATTTTCCCTCTTAAGCCTGCACAGCAGACTTTTCTGGCATAATTGTGTCGTTCAAGGGTAGAATGAGGTGTAATCTGTGACTGGCATGAGCAAAAGCCTTCAATGTGGTTGCAGGTAAATAGGCAAAAATACCTATTGCCGTTTTCAATTTACTTTATTTGGCAGGCCTAAGAAAAGTTATTGTATGGAAAGTGGAGTTTTGTTGCTACAAGTGGCTTTTCCAGTATGAAGGTTGGATATTTCCATTCCAGCAAAGCCCTCCTAGCATGGGCCTGGACTGAATTACACTTGTGTAAATTGAGACTAATTCTGCCACAAACTTGCTGCAAAGGTCCTGCTCACTCTTGGTTTATACCCCATAGCTGGAAGGTTTGCCTGGGCAAGGCCACTGCAACTTCTTGTGTTCTCTAAGAGAACTGAAGACCTGTCCTGCCAGCCTGACACAGCTCTCTCTCATGAAGACGTGGTCGGTGTTCATCGGGTAGCCATATTCCCAACAAGCAGAGCCAAGACAGTGTGTGTGACAGCCTCTTGCAGGCATGCTATTCTCACGTGCTTTCTGTTATGTGTCTTCTCTTTGATCTGCTCTGCCTGCAACGGAGAAAGAGATCAAAGAAAAGCCGAGCTCTGCCTCTTATCTCTGTGCTCCTGTGTCTTTTCTTCCTTTTTTTTTTTTTTTTTTCCTCTTTATTTCTGACAATTGTACAGTGGAGGGAAGCAAGACACAGAGGGAACTTCTGTAACAACCCCAGCCTCCACCGACTCCAGTCCATTGTGTTGGAAAGAGGCTTTTGCCCTAGTGTTGAAGCAGTTGAGTGCTGAAAGATATTAGGGTTGGTATAAGCTGGATTTCAGGGGATAGCTTCACAGGAGCAATATCTCAATTCTTATCACGGACAGAAGGCTGCTAGAAAGCATTAATAATGCTGTAGGCAGTTCCTTCTGAAGAAGCAAGTCTAGCCTTAAAAAGTCCCAATGATTTACCTAATGAGTGTGAAAACAGTACTTTTCTAGAATAACAAAAGGTCTTTCTCAGATAATGCCTTACAAAAAGAAAAGAAAAAAAAAAATAGTCAGACTGAATAGGAGCCATTCTGTGAGAGGAGACCTCACCAAAGCCAAATCAGTTCAGATTTATCACTGTCAACAGGGTTTTGCCTTTAACTGATTCTTTCACACCTTTTTCTTTTCTCGTGTCTTTTCTCAGTAGCCAAAAAGGAGAAACATCATTATAATATTCCTACTTAAATGGTCTTCATCTTTCTAATTCTTCATCATATGTAACTTCCAAGTGAAAGAAATGCATCTAGAACTTACAAAGTAAAATAGTAATTAAAAAAAAAAAAAACAAAAAACTTGTTTTGTTGTTGTTTTGTAGTTCTGTATGTTCATAGGACTGATCCTCACTTCAGTTTTTCAGACTGTCTGCACTTTATCCAGCTCTGCTAAATCCCACCACTAAAGCACTATGTCTGGAGTTCCCTTGAAGCGTGCCTACACTAACATTTTAGTTCTGGTCCAGGACACGCTATGGAAATCATGTATGGAATCATGTTTGTCCTTTCTTATTGTGTTTTGGTTCATAGCATGAAGTCCCTAGGATGCAAACCAGGTTTCTGTTGGCAGGAGCTAAGCTGGAGGATGCCATCCAGGAGGCTGAGCACGCCCCAGCCACTAACTTCTGCTGCACCCCAGCACTGGTGGGTGCTCATTTCACAAAGGGAGTCCAAAGCAAAAATGAGACACTTGGTGTGGACTGACCACCAACTCTTTCTCCTTGCAGGTCTTCTACAGCACCATCGACTTGCCAGTATAGTCTGAGCCCTGACACACTTTGTTTGAGAGGCTCAGTTCCTCCTCAGCGGCAGAGAATCATTTCTGAGTATGTCAGCTTCTCTCTGAATTTGCTGGACTCCCAGTTTTAATATTAATGGCTGATATCATTTTACATTTTTCTAATGCTTCTGGATTCATTAGGTCAAATACAGGATCAAGAGCTGCATAAAAATACATATTTTTAAGGAATAAATGAACCGGCACATTATAAAAAAAAAAAAAAAAAAAAAAAAAAAAAAAAAAAATTATTAGTGAAAAATCCAAAGTAAAACTTCACTGCCTTCCCAACCACTTGAATAAGCTTTCAAAAAAAAAAAAAAAAAAAAAAATCTGCTTGTTGGAGAGCTGGGATACACATATTAACAGAGCTTTTCTCTCCAGTGTACTGCTTTCATATTTTCAGTAGCAAATGAACTGAGACTTAAAATGAATGAGCTGTTTAAGAGTAATATGCCTCCCCTTGCACCTGCATATGTTGATGGCTATCAGCGGAGCTCCACAGCCAGAGTTCCAGTAGCACTGATTCTTGTATCATGATTATTTTCTTAAGTAACGCATTTGAGAAGCACTAGCAGTGCTGCCAGTCACTATAGCTATCCCTGCTAAGCTCAAGACATCCTTGTTTATGTAGTTCACTGTTCTTCAGAGCAAAAAACATCACATGTAATTTTGCCGACTTTATTTATCCTGATTTCTGTGATTATATGCATGGTGCTAATTCTTGCCTTCAGCTGTGTTTGTTCAAATTACACACCCTTCCCTTAAAAATGCTATTGTACTTTTGGAGATTGATCTTTTAATTCCATGTTTACATCCATTTTCATACTGTTCACTTGACTTCCTTCATATATTTCTAGAGCAGGAGCACGTTGCTGTAGTAGGCATGAGCCTACTATACATACACAAGCCTTGAATCTATCTTGCTATCACTGTCTGTCATTTAATACTCTTGGCTGAATTTTTTCATCTGAAATATGAATAACAATTTAATGCCTTCTGGAGGGGAAGAAGAGCTTCCATTAAAAAATATCATATTATATGAGTTGCATGGCAAAAGGATTTGTGATTTGAATTATTACTGAACCTCACTGAGTATCCTTTCACAATCATTTGCATTTATAGTGATATAGGAACAGGGTCTTTATTTAACAGCTACAGAGTAAGAACCCTGTGGTTTTGGCTGTGGGCTTCCAAAGCTGAGCTGTTTGTGGAAGTCAAAACCCCGGACTAGTTCAGCCTGAGTACGCTCGGGGGGGACACCAGTGACAGCACATTAGGGATGGTTCCTCAAAAACATGTTGACAACCCCCAACAGTCCTTTTTTACTTTTGAAGGTAAACACACACTTCTTTTTGTCTGCCAACAGTTTGCTAACTGGTATGTATAAATGTTAGCCCTAGATGGTTGAATCCTTCAGCCAGTTTTGTTTCTCTCTTTAAGCTGATGCACAGCTAGGACAGCTGTGGGTATAATGCTTGAGTTTCAGTCTCTCAGGCAATAAAATATTTCTGGTCTAATCACAAGAACAGCTGGGACCTGGAGTTCTCTGCTTCTCTTCTAGCTTCATGTCTCTGTTTGTTCACCCTGCACTTAATTCAGCTCCTGAAGGGGTCAGTGACAAATCTCTTGGAGCCCATGCAGGTAGACATCCACAATTACCTCACTGTTTCCACTAGATGTAAGTCCTCAGATGATTGCCCTGTGGAGTAATTTCAACTCCACATCTCCTCATCCTCCCTCTCACCATCCAATGACCACATTGACATCTTAGCTATGGGTCTGCACTGAAATCTTAGGTTAAATTAACTATTTTGAATTTGTTGTAAGTCTTTTTAGTATCACCATATTCTTTGATACATTCCGTAGAAGTGATCTAGGCCTTTTTTTCCCTGTGCATACAAGTTGTGTTGGATTTTACTAAAATGTGTGTCATTTAAATAATTCAGATTAACCTAATATAGCAAAATATAGCACTTGTTTCTCAGTCATGAACCTGACATCTACCCAGTTACACATTTCCTATTGAGTACATCAGCAAAGGTCTCCCAGTTCCTCACTGGGAAGGTGTGGGGATGCATCTTGATCGTATTTTGTAGTAGGCTGCAGAGGAATGGCAAATCAGGACAGAGAACCATGAGTTTGTTAATGGCAATCTGAACCAGTAGATAGATTTGTTCAGATACAATAAAATAAAATCTGAAAACTCTCGATTCAGAGAGTTTATCTTTCCAGCAGTCATTTATTTTCCCATTTCTTTTCTCATTTGTTGATAAAATACTTCGGTTAAAAATCCATTTTTAATGCAAATGAGATCAATTGAAATTTTTTTTTTTAGTAATCCAGGTGACGAATAACATTGCATAAGAAAAGACTTCTTCAGCCTCAGTGGAAACCTCCACTGAAAATGCTCATTGTGTATTTACAATTACTTTTAGAGGGCCTGCCCAGTAACTGATGGTTAGCCTGTTTAATACAGGCACATTAGTACTGGCTGTACAGGTGGACTGCTTTTTAAATTAGAGTGCAACAGAGGATTACATCTATTTTGTGCCAGTGAAATAGACACTAGTTTCATTTTAGCATTTCTTGGACCCATTGTGCTGGATGTTGCATGACAATAAGATGCCTTTTGCTTGCAGGATGCTTTGGAGTGAGTGGCACTCTTGGGGCCAAGGTAGGAGAGAGAAGATCTGATGTAAGCTGCTCCTGTGCAGCTGGCAGCCTTATTCCCAGGAAAGGCACCAGCCTTTGGAGAGTCACTTTAACTTTCCTCCCACCCCAGTTTTGGGTGATAGGAATCCTGAAAGCTGCAGGAGAGAAAATCCATCTCCAATCTCTATTCTTTCACACATTTTCTCCTTCCCTTCTAACCTCTCTCCAAAAAGTTTGTATTCTAGGAGACATATCTCTTGTATTGGTATGCTAGAAGGAAGAGGTATTGTTTTATTGGGTTTGGGGTTGGGAGGGCAGAAAGTTATTTCTGCTTCTGTTCTTTTTGCATCAGCCTAATTACAGGACAAATCTTCCTCAAGGAAATGACCAAAGGGCTCTGTGTTGTAGCATTATGTTTGCAGCTTTACTCTCATGAGTAGTTCAGCTGTACACACATAAGTGCTCGCAGGATCAAGCAGGATGAAGACAAAAAGCAGACAAAGCAAAGGGGAGCGAGTTAGACATACAAGTACAGTGGTCAGGGTGATGATAGGCACACATGTTGTTAGTTCCTTTCCCCCTCCCTCCTGCCAACCACTAAAACAAGCAACATATGATAGGAGGAGGAGAGGGGTGAAAATCTGAATCTGTACTTGGAAAAACACCACCCATCTGTAATAGATTCATATTTCATAGGTCTTGCTTAGGCTTCATTTACACCCTCTGAGTGTATTTCTTTCTATTAAGGATCCCTGTGGACTATTCCTGATCCATTTCAGGACGGCAGAGGGAAGCGGAGATAGCCTGAACTGCAGTGCACTGCAGTCTCCTCATTTAGGGAGGGAGAAATATTTCTTTTGGCAAGCAGAGGTGTGTTTGTGCTCCAAGGTCTTCAGTGTGCTTAGTGAGGATGGATAAGTAATGATGCCTACATTTGAATTTCATGAGACGACTCTACTTTCTGATAGGTATTTTTCAGGTTTGGAACAAAAGCAAGTATGTTTTCAATTTCCAGTGAAAATGAATTCTGAAAAAAAGAAAAAAAGAAAAAGAAAAAAAAAATCTGTTTTAGTCAATTTTCATTTCACAATTCTGATTTAACAATTTTATTTTACTTCCTACATCATCTGTAAAGCTTTCCAGAAGCATATTACTGACATGCTACATCTGGTACAATATCATTGAAATCTTCCATTTTTAATATCTTTTGTTATTCCTAAAGGATACTCCTATTCACTACCAATAAAAAACATCTTCATCTCCTTTCCTAGATCAAACTCTATCTTGTTTTGTAATGAAATAGTATAAGAACATGCGTTTGAGTTCACAAGGAAGTGAAGTTTCTCTTTACACTTACAGACTATAGCTCTAGTACACAATTTTGTAGAGTGAGAGAACATTTAAATTTTAATAGCTTTATTCTGAAGCAAGTCTTCAAGCACAGATGTAAATAATTCAGAACTTAAAGGTCTCTGACATGGTGCTAATAGTTCATTGTGTGCCTAGAATTTGTATAGGTAGACATGAAAGCAGATACTAAGCAGTTTTGCCCATGGCAGTGTCACCATGAGGCTGTATGGTTGTAGGTGAGTCATGGAAATTCTATCTCGTTGTCTATAAAATGGGGATAAGCTATCAATTTCCCTGGAATGCTGTGATCCTCAAATAATGGATGATATGAACATCTCTGTTGAAATACCACATCATTAATTTTCCATTGCTCTTTTGCCAACGTTTGAAGACATTTAGATCTATGATGGTCCAGACTTTAAAGCTACTAGCAGTACTATAATAACTGTTTTCAATTTTTAAAAGATCTAATTTCCTACCTTCTTTCTAAACATTTGCTACTTAAATCTCAACTGCATTCTTACAGAAATGATTTCCCATGTTTCCTGAGCTTTACCTCTCCAAATAATGATGTACAGTAGTCAGTAATTAACTCAAACACAGGAGTAGTCCATCCCCTTATTTTGGAAACAGGCTCATGTCACAGTTGCATTGTGAATTGTGGGCCTTGAATCTCCTCTGCTCTGTAACCTGCTCATGTGGGCTTGACTTTAACACCTTTGATCCTCATATTAAAAAATAAAAATAAAAAAAAAGGAAAAATTCAGAACTGAAAGACTTTGGCAGTCATTTTGTACAAAAGTAAGCAAGTATGCACTTAATTTAGCTCTTGAATTGCTGAATTTCTGCAGTTTTCACTACTTATTTTAGGAATTCATAAGTGTTCTTTTCAATTTGAAATGATATTGAGAACAATTGTTAGAGAGCTGGTGAACTTTTTCTACACCTTTTCGTCCTGTCAATAAAATTCAGTTGATCAGAGATTGTTCATAAAAATGAAAATATCTGCATATGTATTTTTAACTGGGTATGTTAAGCCATCCATAGATAATCTACTATTCCAACAGATATCACTAACATGCTGTAAGGCTTTGGGCAAGGCTTTTTGCACATTCTAGCAGTGGGGAAATATTAATGAAACACATCATCCTAGGAATGTACATATTATCGCTTTTGTTTTAAAAGCTGTCCACAGTAATGAGCTCAACATAACCTTTTGCCCCTCAGATTTCTACAGAATGATCCACCTGGCAAAGAGTTAAGTGCAGACCATAACTACACAGTACAGCCTGCAAGTGTCATCATCTTTTCCTTGCAAACTGTGTGTGCGTGTGTGTGTGTCTGAGCGCATGTTTTAAAGACCTTGCCTAATCACACCTCACTTATTTTTAAGTGGAACATGTGGTTTGACTTTGCACCCACTTTTCTACTAGAAGACTAAATGTTAACACCCAGGGGCACCTGTCTTAGATTAGTGAAGTTTACTACAAGTGATGGAACCAAACTGATGGGATTATACTTGGTTCAGAAACACAGAATTGAGTCAGACAGGCTTTTGTTTTTTATTTATTTATTTGTTTCAAAGCACAGAAGATGACACTAAAAACAAAGGGAAAATGTATCTCTAATGCAACAGTTTAAAAATGTTTGACAAGTTTTGCTGACATGTTTTCTGTGTGGAAGGACCTGAAAATCTCATGTCCACTTGACAAGAGCATTTTTGTCATTCCACAGTGGCAAAACAAGTGCAAAATGTGAAGTGGTCTGCACATATGGCCTTAGAGGGCACTGAGGTTTGGTGAGGGTCAACGTTTTTTGGATCTGGGTAAATTTCATGGTCCCAGCTGTCCAGATGATTTGCAGAGGACACCAATATACTAAAGCAACCTGCTGTGAATCTTCATCCAAACAGGTTAATGCATGGCAGGCACCCAGTATGGGCCTCATAACTTCACAAAACTAAAACAAACTTCCACCAACACCAGTTAATGAGATTTCCTCTTCTGGTCTTCTGATTGACTGGGTATAATTTACATGATTCTCCTATGATCATCTAAAACTCCGTCCTTCCATATATATCTAATAATTCTCAGCAGTATTAACATGGAAATAAATATATTTTTATGGATATTTTATTACCTATATACTGATTTAGCAACCCAAGTACTAAAATACTGTAGTAATTTATTTTACAAACATAGTACTAAAGCGCCAACAACAGACTTCTTTCTTACTGCTTTCAGCGGCTGCCCAATACAAACATATATGTCTGCATACTAACACATTCATTCGTACTAGCATACCCATGGATGTATGCATGTGAACATTAATACTTTATGTTTGGACTGTTATTTCCCTTTTATCTCTGTATGTCTTAAATTATCTTTCACTTCTCTGTCATCCACCTTGTCTTATCAATACTCCTATTTTTCTGATTAGTGTTGTGTGATGCTTTGGAGTAAATATCTAAATACTTATATTCAAAAAAGAAATGTAATTAATAGAGGTCAATTGGTTGTTTTTTCTGTTTCCTTAATACAGCCTGTTGCTCTTCCCACTAAACCTCTCTTTCTCCTTCCCTGGGGTATTTCTGAGGTGTCAGATGCTGCAACAAGGTTTTGTCATTTCTTTGGAATGCATTGTTGCTGTAATATTGTTGCCATCACATTTTCAAAACTCCATTTTATATGTCTTTTCTATCACAAAATGGAGTAATTTAAAAGGCAACTTACATATAAGTAATTTTCTATATTTCATTATTCTCACTTAATTGCCGATTTGCAGAAATGCATGGAACAGAACCACCACACTCCTGTCACTTTTTAACTCCTAGTCAAAGTGACTGGTAATATTTCATTTTATACTAAAAATGGAATCATTAGTTTTCATATTCTGTTATTTAAGTACAGGTTTAAGTACTTCTGACATTGGAAGGCTTCATGTTCGATGGTGGGCAGATAGAAAATTAACATACCAAATATAGTATAAAACAGGGAATTTTAAACAACAGTACTGCACCTTCTCCTGTTTTTAATAACACAGTAATTCTGGGAGATATCTCAGATATTCCTCCCTCTTCCTCAGTGGAGAACATTGTGGGACTTGCTAATGAGCTGGAAGACACCACGCCACCAGTGTTGGTGGAGGGATGGAGGCTTCTGCTGGCTGAATTTTGTTCTAGGAGTTCATGTTACCCACCTCACAGTGCCACTCCTTCACTGTCCCACTCCTCCATGGCACCACAGCAAAGCGTCCGTGGCACTAGTGAAGACACAATCTGTTATCTTAATTCCTCATGCTATTTTACCTTCACTCTGAACATGGCTGCAGTCCACCTTTGGGAAAAGTTGGTGTGAAATCATTTCTTGCACTTACTCCAGTTTTTCTTGCACTGATGAAAAATACTGCATGAAACAGCTGAAACAATGTACACGTCATGGTTTGCATCGCTAAATGTGACTGTTCTCAAAAACACAACTGAAATGGTGCTTTATTGATTGCTGCTCTTTGATAGAAAAAAAAAAAAAAAAGGAAAAAAAAAAGTCACATACTATGAATGTCAATAAATATAGTATGGGAATTGTGAATTATTAGGGACATCATGTTTCCAGCAGATGTTTTCATCCCATAACAGAAGCTGATTTAACAAGTCTGCTTGCATCTGGCCCCAGAGCCCCACTGAGCTGAGTCAGCAAGACAGGCTTTGTGGGGCTGAATTTTCTCCCACCCTTTACCATCAGCCATACATGTAGGCTTGAATAATGAGCAAGAGCCTGAATTCATGCTCAGCACTATAACAGCAAGCGTGCAGCGGTGTTGGGCAGGGGACACCAAGGAGAGTGGTTGTGTCAATAAATTTAAGATGCTGATTTCCAGCTTCTGGGGAAAGGCTCCCATTTCTTTTTTAAAACACTCCTGTGTTGAGTATGGCTGGAGCTGCATGTGCAATAAGATGCCTGCCCTGCAGCTGCAAAACCTGCAGGTGCATAAATCTCCAACATTTATGATAAAATCTGTGTCATGGACATTTTCTTATCAGAGCAGATCAGGGAGAGGAGAAGGAAGAAGGGCTGAGGAAAGGCTGCTGACAGATTTGAGCTGCTTGGAAACACTGGCCACTATTTAAAGAAGGCATCCAAGTCCTGCTCTCCCCAGAGCTAGTAATAATTGTGCCTTTTGCTTCCATGGGAATAGGCTCAGGCCTTTGGCTGGCAAATGTTTGCATATAGCCCAAATCAAGTCATTAGTTGCCATGTGTCCAACCTGTATTTTAGGGCCCTCCAGCTGAAAAGTCCATTTGCATATTTATCCCAGCCAGGAACATGGTAATTAAGTCTGTGGCGTTGTACACAACCCCGAGGAAAGTCTGTAATTCAATAGTTCAGAGAGACTCCTGCTGATTTCAATGGGTTTGGAGCAGTCACAAACTCAGAGGGTGTTTACTGGATCATGGACAGCCCGAGTACTTGCAAGAATGATTAAATTAACACTTCAAATTATCAACGCCTCTACAAAACTAAAATACCAGCCCCACCTTTCAGACTACAGAAAAGGCATTACAAAAGGGATGAAGTTTGCCCTTTGATTTGGCCTGCTCTGTGTCGCTGTACATCATGCAAGCATGCACAGCACTTGTGCCCATCTCATCTCCCAGCAATGCAGATCATCTCTGGTCACAGACGGTAGGAGAGCAGACTGGAGAGATGGGCTTGGACCTGAATAATGGACAAGGCTGTCATCACAGCAGGTAGGGGAAACACAGGAATTTAGCACAAAGGCTTTCAGTCGCAGTTAAAAGACAATCTTGTTAAAAAGAAACAAACAGCTGCACTGGCAGAATCCTGAGAAGCAAAGTCTTCCACACAGGGTTGAAACATCTATGGTAGGAAAAAGACGTTTACCAGAGGAGAAAATCCTTAACTATGTTTCGTGGAGATAGGCCAAAAACAGTTCCTGCATCTGGAGTTTTACTCTGCTAAAAGAGATATAACAATCCTTTGGGTAATTCGGAAAAAAAAAACAGCATGAGCTGAAATTTTAACTGCTCCCAAATGCATAGATGATTACAATTGTTGGGTTTTTATTCAGTGCTATGATTCACATTTATTTATTTATGTGTGTTTGTATTTTGGGGGATAAATATGCCATCTGCCCTTTGATTTCTGTGAAGCCATATTTTGTCCAAGGGTCTGGCTGGCCCCTTCCCCAGCATGATCATGAAACTCCCCTCCTTCACCACCAGGCCTTCAGCTGGTCAGCTCTACTATCTTTCAGGTAAATTGAAAGTATTAAGCCTGTGAAAAGTGGTTGTAACTTCAGCCAAGTGTTTTATACCAATGCCTTCACCCAACTTCTCTTGCCTGTAGGCTCTCTGATCACCTTCACCAGCCTGGAGTGAGGAGGAAAGGAGGTTTCACAGCACGTTGCATTGCTGAATGAAAAGAGAATGAAGAAAGAGACTTTGCAGAAAGACAAGAAAGGGTGGCCAAGAGGCAGCTAAGGATGCCTGCAAGAGACAAAGACCTTGGGACTCATTCAAAGCCCATTGAAGTCTATGGAAATATTTCAATGGGCCTTGGACCAGAACTCTTTAGAGAAATGAATAGAGAAATAATAAACGGGTTTGGGAGAGAAACAAATCCAGAGGTGGTGGAGGTAGATGGCACAGCTGTAAAGAAAAAAAGTGATCTGGCAGGAAGAAGAGGGCCTGGGCAGTTGGAAATGAAGATGGGGTTGGCAGCGCAGGAGTTTGGCAAATGACCCGAAAATGTTGACTCAGAGATTTGTTTGCTTGTTTTGTAGTGTGTGGTAGCAAACAAGGCCCAGAAACACAGTTCATTGTTCCAGCAGGGGATTCGTCCCTGGGGACTTCCCTTTCGCCTGCCCACTGCTCCCCTGGGGTTAGCCAGCAGTCCATTTTTGGCCTTCTGAATAATTTTCCTTAAAAATAACATGTTCTGAGCAGGTTCTCATGTAGCAAACTGTGAATGTGACCTAATAAATTCTCAACTGCTCGACAAAACATCTAGGGCATTTTTTTTTTGTTTTCAAAAAAAAAAATTACACAATGATTTGCAGTGTAGCTGTTAAATCCAGATTGAATTCCAGAGTTAAACCAAAGCAGCCTCAGATCCAGTTTCCTCCTCCCAGTATAAAATTGCTTGCCTAAGGTTTCTGGGAAATGGGAACGTATAGAATAAAATAAAATAAATAAATAAATAGAAAACCCACACACAACAAACAGAAGTATGAATTTAATTACCAATACTATGCTCCAACCTCCAAGGGGAAAGAGAAAGATAATTGCTTAGGGTCTCTGGGTGGAATCCTGTCCCCATGGCCAAGACAGCAACCAGTCTAGCCAGCGTCTCAATGACAGGAGAGCAACGTGCAGCATGTTTTCTGGTGTCAGTGATTCTGCATAGAGTCATAACAGGTAAGTGAGATGGTAATTAAAAATGGAAGGAAGCATTGACCGGAGGTGAGAACAGGTGGTACGGGGGTGGGGGAGGGAGGGGGGGACCTGCATTTCATTGCTTATAAAATGGCAAGATAAAAATATACCGCAGCAATAAAAGCACAGTTCTCACAGGGAATTTTTGCAGAAAGCTCCAGATAGAGAAATAAGAATCTGAAAGGGAAAGGTGGAGGCATTTGTTGTTTGTTGGTTTTTTTTTGTTTTTTTTTGCAAGCTGCATAAAAACCCTGGACAATATGGAGCAGCCCAGGAAATGCAAACAGGTTGTTGTGATAAAGCAAAGCCTCCCATGGGGAAACAGATTTGAAGTGGCAAATGTGCTTGCGAGGGATAAGTGTGGGCTTTTGAGGAAGAATCACAGCAACAAAGAGTGGGGGATGTGGTGCCGTCTGATGGAGGAGGGCAGCAGAGACGCCTCGCGCCCCACTGCTGTGGACATCCTTGCTGGGACAACAGCCAGGCCACCACTGGTTACATCCGAGGGGACATCCCACCACAGGTCCCTGGTTGTGCAGCTCAGGGACAAAGGAGGAGAGAAAAAATCCTCTTCCGACTCATGGACCTGCCCAACAGCAGGGATTGGAGGCAGGGTCTCTCAGGTACTGATGGTGACAGAAATCTAATTTTGAGTGAAAAATCTGCTGGAAAGAGCAGAGCCTCTTTGGCCCTTTTGTTGTTGGTTTTAGGTGAATGGGCATGTAGTATATCCAAAATATTTCATCCATGGTACAGATTGCTTTCTTGACAGAAATGTGTCCTTCTTTTAGCTTGAAAATCCAAGCTTGATTTGGGTTTGAAAAGTGGGTTTACCTTTTTCTTAAAAAAATAAATAAAAAATCAGGAAATAACTTATTTAGAAAGCAGAGAGACTTGAAGTGCTAATAGGTCAGGTAATATTTCTCTTTGACTCTGGGAGTAGAGATTCCCTTCTCCTAAGGTTACAGTTCCTTCCCACCCTGTGGTGATCTGTCCTTCACGCAAATAAAATGGTACAGGAGCACACCTGGGGACCATGCCCCTGAGTACTCTCAGCTGTTCCTCCACTCTTAGACACATTCATTCTGGAGTTTTTGCCCAGTTTCCTAGTAAGTTTTGAACCAACTGCCTTATTTCACCTAGATTTGATGCAAAATTATCAAAGGCACCTGTGTGTTTATTTTTCTTGTAAAATGTCTTCTATCAGAAGGGAATATGATTTGGTCCTGAAATGATAGCTTGGATCACGTGAACCTCTTCACTGATTATTTCTGTAACAGTTTTTTAATTAGTATTCCTATGTTTGCTTCTTGCTGCTCAATTACTCTGCAGGGCATTGATTATAGGGTGTATTTTATAGATATATACACAGAAAATGGATGATTTTAGCATAATTCTATTAAGAATTCAAGTAATCAAGAGGCATAAATCTGTAGGATCATTTTTCTTGCAAATCATTTCCAGACTAGTTTTAAACTGTAAGACACTGGGGGAGAAAAATGTCTCTCTCTCCATTTGCTAAATACCTACTTCAGTGCAAACCATATTTTGACAGAAGCCTTTGATCTCTATCAGACTGCAAATGACTAAAAATTAAACATGAGGAAGAGCATAGGGGAAAAGTACTCAGCACGAGCCAGACAAGGGGGATCTTTTTCTTCTTCATGCAAAATGTCATCTTAAATTCTCCCTTGTAGACTGATACAAGGAGACACCACGTAGGTCCTGATCCTGCTTTGTCCCCCCTCCTCCTCAGCCATCTGCACAAGCAGATGAGTGATAGGAATTAGATTAATTGGTGTCAAGTGGGGCTAAATCCTGCAGCTCCCTGGCACCCACCCATGCTCAGCTGCTGCTCTGGGGTCCGTGCGGGTCCGTACCTGGCCGTACAGCCCCGTGTTGCAGGCATCTGAGCCAGACATTGGCACCCACAAAGGGCTCAGTTCAGTCCTGAATGTAAAGATACAGGAGAGGGAAGGCATCACAGGGAGAAGTAAGAAAGGACCTTTGATTCCTAGGAAATGAACTGGGCTTCATCTGCAAAAGCTTTAACATTTTGTGGCCAGAAACTGTCCTTTGCTACAGATGTACAACCATGTTAGCTTATCACGTGTAAATCCCCACTTTGATAGTGAGCTAATGAAAATGCTGGTTGAATATTTAAAAACCCGTTCCTCCCTGCTCATGGAAAGGCTTGAAAGAGAATACAAACTGCGTTACATAGATGAAGCAGGTAAACACTTTGTGACCAGCCTCCACACTGTATGTGCTCAGGGTTCCTGGTTTGTATTTAAACCTCACAGAGATTTGTTTATATCCTCAGCTTAGTGCACATGATTCAAGCTTAGCCCATTTGTATGTTTTGGCAGACTTTTAGTGCTAAATAATAATTTTAAACAGTTCAATTAATGCATTTCTCCATTTTCTGTTCAAACTATGAATGAACAAACATTTCCATGAAGAACAGAAGTGAATTTTTATGCTGAGAGCTTTCCTCTCCTAACCCTGCTCTATGGCCTCATAAAAATCTCACCATATAACACATACAAATTCAATGAGATTCATGTATTTAATATTAAGCCCACACTTAATATTTTTAATGGATATAGCTTAGTCCTTACCTCCTTGCCAGCTGGAGCTCCTGAAGGTTGGGCCTTTTGGCTGCCCCATGTCACAGTGCAAGGGCACTTAGGGACAGCAGAATGTCATCACAATCACATGAGCACAGACTACATGTGCTCTCTGAGGAGGAAGACGCATTGGGCTTGGCACAGCTGCACCTCAGCTAATCCAGCATATGAACCTGCTTCAGGTATTTCTGAATGTGTACACATGGGGGGCTGGAGATAGCCCTTTGTCTTCACATGATACAAGGAGACATGTTCCTCCAATGGTGATTTAAGTCCTGGTCACAATATTTCTGACAATGTGGGACAAAATTAAAATATCAAAAAAAAAAAAAAAAAAAGCATAAAATAGCAATATCTTGTTGGGATAGTGCCTATCTCTTCATTACTGTAGGTTTATTGTTTTAGTTTCTGTATCATTTATCTTATTGTGTACTTCCTATTTACCTCATTTCTATATTATCTGTCTTTGTATTTCTACTACTACAAAAAATAGTAATTGTTCTTAGATGCTGTTATTAATGCCTGGCTTGCAGTGAGACCATTGCATTGGGATTTGTTTGCTTCTTACCGCTGAAACTTTTCACATTGCACAGCAGATTTGAAACCAAATCGAAGTAAGGAGGGCTAATGTGAGACTTCAGAGCCTTCAGTCTCTCAGGACAGCAGGAAATAGCCGTGGTGAGGGGCCGGTTCGTGTCCTACATTCAGCTCTTGCCGCTCTCAGGCAGCGACGCTGCAATGGTTAAACTTGCTGGTGTGGGAAGCACAGGTACCCGCGCACAAAGCACGGGTGTGTAAAACTAAGTCTCTTGCTGATAGCCATCTGGAGATCACAGACTTCAGCTCACTCTGACTTATTTTTAGGCACCAAGCTTCATAGTCTTTAAGGGCAAAAAGAGGGGAGTAAAAATAGGCCAATTAGTATAATTTCTAAAAAAATTCCTTAAAGATCTTGAGCAATTGCAAAGGTGACTTTAAAATTTAAGAGGAATGAAAAACAAATGGGCTGGGTAGGAAATTTGGGGGCCTCTAAGAAGATCACTTAGCCAATAAATTGCCTTTTTTTATCTGAGCATCTTTGAAGTATCCTCCCTGGAGGGACTATCTTAAAGCTAGCTTTAGTTGGTAGTATTGGGCTGTTAATGGCTTCCGAATGTACCTTTCCTATTCCCTAATCTTACTGTAGCCTCTTACCTTCCCTGCTTGTTTTGTTACAATTTCACTCCATGAATAAAGATCAAACTTAAAATCATGGCAAGAAAAGCTTTTTTTTTATTATTATTATTTTTTTTTTATCCAATTACAAAGTAATATTTGACATTATTTAAGACTTGCCATGATCAGTAACCAGTTTGTCACACAGGGTCACATTAGTTTGTCTGTAGCATTGTGAATTTGGGGAAAAGATTTCAGTCCTGCTTGAAAATCTATGTGTCATCAACTCGTTGGACATCTGGTTTCAATTTACAATGTATCTGCCTGAGGGAACATATCACCCCCAGAGTAAATAATAATAATAATGTTAATAATAATAACAATATCTATAATATAGTAATAATAGATGTAAATGAAGTACATGTTCTTGAGTTTCCAATGCGGAGAAAACAAATTAGAAAATGAATTGCCTGGAGGTTTGCATTTACATTGCACGGATGGTTTACATTTTAAGGAACATGAAAACAGACTGCCTTCAAGGAAGACCATGAATATTTGAGGAAGATTTATTTAAACCAAAGATTTGGGGAAATGTTAAAACCAGATGAACCCTATACAGAATAAAAGTGTGAGATCAAGTAATTGGGTTTAGCACAAACCGTGGATCTAATCACGCTGGTAAAATCTATATTTAAATTCAGGGTGGGTAAATATCTGCAATCCAATGGGGAAGCAAAATGTCTTCTGGGGCTGAGGGCAGATATTTGTTAATAAAGGGGGAGGCTTGGCTTCTGAAGACAATCAGAGCCTCTTGTCCATGGAAGGGCAGCGGTAAAAGAGAGGGAGGGTGGGCAGCCCGGGCTGGAGGCTGTGTCCCACCTGGCACCACAACCCCCAGCATCATGTCATGGCCCCAGCCCCCAGCACAAAAGCATTTATGCAAAGGTGTCAAAAGAAGGTGGCTGGATGGAGTTGTGCATTTGGAGGAAATTACAAACTGTTTGGTATTCACAGCTGAATCTATTTTGTAAAAAGCAAAATCTTTTATGGGAAAATATCTGTTTGAATGCAGCTTTTACCAGGAAGTGAAAGAGAGAAAGCAGTGAATACAGCAGTGGTTGTTAACTTGCTTGCATTTTATACAAAGAACTCTTTACTTCTATTCCAAACAAAAAGAAGCAGGCACGCTCCTACTGCAGCCTCCAGGAGAGCCTGCTGACTGCAGCTTTCAGTCAGCTGTCAGGAGCACGGGTTCAAGTTGCTCCTCCAAAGCAGGCACAACAGCAAGCTGAACCTCCAGGTCTCATTGCCGGGCCCTGGCCGCGAGGCTATTAAACATTCAGGAGTGTGTTTCCTTTCCTCTTGTTTGTCACAGAGAACTTCAAAGGGTCTCGAGGTCCCCTTCATGCAGACCATGATGTAGAAACTACACTGGTAAAATTCCCAATTCCCAACAAGACAAAAAGCAGCAAGAAAATCTCCAACAGCAGCTCTTCAGCTCCAGTGGCAGCTGTCATTGCAGGTCATAGCAGGTCAGTGTAGGAACACAAAAACTGGTAAAGAATGAATGCCTTTGGGTATCCCAACCTGGGTGGTTGAGCATTACCTTGGAAAATGGTCAGAAGTAATGACTGGGTGCCACGAGGTGCTGCTCCTCAGAGCCTCTCCTGTTCATGGAATGAGGCTCTGAGTAACACTGGGCTGATAGTATAAATAAGTGACTTGGTTTTTATGCAGTTTATAATTGGGCATATACACAGGTAAAATCAAAGAAAAACATCCAAGTGTTTATTTCCTTAGAAGTATACAGAAGGAAAAGTTAGGGAAAAAAAATCAGCTATGAGTATATTTAAAGAATTTGTGATAGAACCATGGAAAGTGTTCACATTTCACCTCCAAGCACAATTGCAGAGCAGGAAAACTACCAGGGAAGAAACAGGCAAACATCAAAATGTAAAGGTCTATTCAAGCTCAAGAAAATATCGTTTGACAATTAAATTTATCCCAAGTAAAGCCAAGAAAGAAAGGATTCTGGAAGGTGGGAATATATGCTGCTGTCTCTGAAGAGACACTGTAAGAAAACTGGAAAAACAAGAAACCAGATGCTCAACAAAGTTATTTGAGTGCTTCAGAATAGAAGATAAGTTTGTAAAATGAAAATATGAATAAATATAGAAAAGGCATGATAACTAGAGTAGTGTATGAAGTCATTTGCCATCAGACTGAAAGACGAATACCATGTATCTGTCAAGTCATGAAGCTCAGATATCACATCATGCAAATGGGAAACAGAGGACATGAACAACAATACAAACAGGGAATGCCCTTGATCCAGTCACGTCTTCAGTTGACTTAGGAAAGTTAAGATCAAACATTGACTCTCCAAGAAAATATGTCAATGTCTTCTGAAAATAAAATATGAAGTAGAGGTGCTCTAAATGACTATACTTCTTGGCAAGATACTTAGTTATTATGGCTGCTTCAAACAAACAAAACCAAAGTAAGGGTGGGCATCCTGAACTAGTTTATCTTCAAAAAACCATAGGAGGAAAGTAATTGAAATAATTTTGACTTAATCCTGCTATATGAATGTAAAAGTATCATTGTTTTTAAAATAAATTGATTTGCTGTACTCTGGCTAAGCTCTTTGAAAAAATAAAAATAAATAAATATGAAGAGATGCAGGAAGGCTGATGTATATCTTTTATATAGACTTTAAAGAGATTCTCAACAAAGGTCCTCACAAGATCTGACACCTGTAAATCAAGATTAGGGTTCTATGTGCAGCTGGGAACAGTGAAGGAAACAGGAATGTGGGGGTGGCTTAAATGACCCCAACTCACCATGGCTCTCTGCTGGAACTGGACCATGGACATGGAGACAGGCTGCTGTTAAACATGCTGAAAACCAAAATTAGGCAGCCATCAATGACAGGGAGACATACGTGAATCTCCAGATAGATCTTGCAAAATGAGGAAATCAGACAATATTCTGGCAGATGAAATTCCACTTATTTACAAAATAATCTACTTCAGAAATTAAACTACTTGTATACTCTGCTGAGACCTGAATTTGTTGTGAACTTCTGAGGTAAATGATTTAGGCATCACTGTGGACAGCTCAGTAAAGACATCTGTTCAAATTCAGTGTGCAGCAGCAGTCTAAATTGTAAATTAGATGTTAGGCTGCATTAAGAAATTGGATGGCTGTAATATGGAAAATATGGTACCATTTATAAATCTGCGAAACAGACCTGGAGACAGAGAGCATTCATTTTGTTCTCTTGATCTCCAAGAAAGAAAAAGGAAAAACAGAAGTCTCAGGTGGCAACAATGGGTTGTAAGAGTTACAATGAGGAAACATTTAAAACTGGAGTCCTTGGGAAAGAGGCTTTAATTTAGAAAGAGGAAAAAACAAGCATACAGGTAAAGATAGAAACATATGCTGTAACGAAAGCTCAAATTAAAATCAGACATTCTCATATTGCTCTTTTATACAGAAGCATTTATACAGAATTTGAAAGCCAGGCATTTCTAGTAAACAAACATAAGCTTTAATAATTCTATTTTATATCAGAGACCAGCTAGAGCTGTTGACATGAGGTATGATATTTCAAGTGTTATTGCTTATTCAATGTTTGTAACAGAGGTAGTTTCAGTAAAACTGTGATTCTTCTCACTTTTAACACTTTTCACGTTTCTAGAGACATTCACAAAAGGCTGATTTGTGTAAGTTCAAAAACTCTCTTTAATTAAAAAGCCATCTTTGTGAATGCAAATGAATACATCAAAAACTCTCAGAAGTCCACACAACTAATAATTAATCTAGATTTCAAGGACTCTCTAACACTGTTACATCATGAATACCTCCCTCATTCAAGAATGGGCATCCTTCTAGCAATTAAAAGAAAAATTTAGAAGATAATTAGACACAATTCTCATCACAATATTTTATACAGGTAAAAGATTTTGAAATTAGGTCAAGGGAGGGAGGGAAAATGGTGATTCATTACAGAGGCTCCAAGAAGCAGAATTACCTCATCATAACTTCTAAGTAATCTGTTTTTCTCTGTTGTCATTGTAATGAATCACCACTGTTAATAAACTAGGAAGCCAGGGACCACCTTATGTTGTATGGATAAACTGGCTACAATCTCACATCTGCCTTTATCAACAAAAGTGCCAATAAAAATGTTGAAAATTTCATACATTACAAAATATGCAGACTATAGGTTGCTTATACACTGTGGTGATAGGCCATATAGAAAAATAAATTTTAAAAATAATAATAATCTGATTGCTCCTTAAATGTCTCATTTGCACAACAGCAATTAGAGAATAAACCTTGGATACCAAAGCAATTATGCCAAAATATATCAAAGTCCTTGCACTCCCTGAAATAATAGGGGAAGGGATAGATGTAATTTATTTTAATGGACCGGCAGAGGTAATAAAGAATTGCTTAATGTCATTCTTCACAGATTTAGATCTTTATGATAAGATTTTTATGAAATGGAATATATAACCCAAATAAAGTGAAACCAGATTTAATGAAATTGCCCGTCAATAGCACTTTCACAAGTTTGGAGATTTTTCCTTCGGTCTGGGTTTATCTGTTCTTAAAACCATTTGCTGAAGTTTCACGCAGCCTTATAGCAATGATAATAATAGCTGCTGCAGCTGGATCATTTTCTGAGTGATCAAAAGTTATTTTCTATATATCGGATAGTGTCTGGTGGGAGATAATATCCAAGAGCTCAAGCAAGTCTCAGGAGTACCGATATCACAGTTCTGCTGATTTTGTTACTGATTTGCTGCTTGACCTTAGATATGGTAAGTTAGCTAGTGTTAAATAAGTGTAAGTAATACCAAGAGCACAGAGTTCCTCACAGCTTTAATTAATGCCTACAGAGACCTTGAAAAAAAGCCTGATGAAGTCCCCTAGGCTTTCTAGAACTCCAAAATATTATTGTTTAAATAGTTTGAAGCTTTGACAATATTCCATGCAAAGGTGAATACACATAGATAACAAAAGCTTATTTACATTTGTGTTATGTTTTTATTTTTAAATAAAGTGTCTTTAAGATAAATATTTTATAAGTGCATGATACACATTATAATGTGCATATAGATATATATTTATTATAATCTGTTATTTTATCTATTAACATCAAGTCAAAATCTTGGGGGGAAAAAAAAGAAAAATTCCTAATCTTAAGGAAAAATATTCTCTATTCTTCTCTATATTTCACTGCCTGGCCATCATTTGAAAGATTTCAGCGGTAGCTTGATAGGGCACATCTTGCATGAGCAACTCAAAAATTGGTAGGGTAACCTAGTACATGACTAGATGAATATTAAATCTGATAATGTTCAGTGTCTCATTTCCCAGGGCTGAAGCAAAACTCTTACCAATACCATACTGAAAAATATATTTAAATCCTTGTTGTAATCTTGACCAGACCTCACTGAGGTCAATGCAAGGATTCCCATAACAGGGCAGAATTTCGGCAGTAACTACTAAAACTTTCAGAACCAGAAGGAGATTTAAAGGATCATTTTGGGATGCTAGGTCTCTGCTAGAAGCCATGCAGGATCTGTGAGATCTATGCAAGGGCTTACATTGAAGTTGTTGCCACATGCTGAAGACTACACTGTAACATTCACAAGCCATTGTAAGCGAAGAAATCCTAATTCATTTACTTTTATAAACAGTGTTATACCCCATAAAGAGTTTACAGAGTTGGAATTTTAACATCATCTTCCCTACTTTTGCTTATGCCCTTTGCCCCTGCTGTCTCTGGTGTGCCCTCTTACAGCTTCCTGTAGTCAGAGAAAAAAAGCTCAATCAGCCTCAGTTCCTGAGGAAGTTAGGAACTTCTGCTCCTAACAGGGCAGCACACATAGACAGGCTGTGTTTCAGATGCACAGTGATGACACCAAATGGACTGAACACAGTATTTCTGGTGGGTGCTCATTTTGCCTCCTTCTGTTTTAGAAGTCCTCTGTTGAAGACTTACTGTTAAGGAAGATAACTTTGGAGAGGGCACTGAGTATCACACATAAAACCTCTTTCTCAGGACCTAGCAGGCATCCAAGCTGCTAGGTCATATGAGCAAAGATACCAATACAATATCAAATTTCTGGGATGGGAGTAATAATTGTCCTATACTTAAAATAGTCAATATAAGTAGCAGCAAAGCTCTTTTATGGAACCGAACAGCTGAAACAACAGCAATCTCCATCCCAAACACACTCACATTTTACAACCTGAAGGAAAGGCAAGCATGGAGGGGATTTCACTGACATTGTTCATGAGCACTTTAGTGTCTGAATGAGATGAAGGAAATACCAGAGCAGCTGGAGGAGAGGAAAAAAGCAGATTCAGAAGCATATTAGTGTCCGGAGAACAAGCCAAAAGATTGAGTGTTTAGGACCAGTGCTGGCACAATGAGGTAATGAAGAAGTTGTTGTTGGCTAGACAAAATGTTAAATTGAAGCCTGAGGTGTAACAGCTGTCCTTCATTTCAGATGGCCGTAAAGAAGCAGTTAAATTCACTTATGGAACTATAGCAGTCTCCAAATCAAACCCAAGAAACATGTCATCACCTGAAAAGCAAAGGCAAATGTCTGGTCATTCAGGAATTTGAATAGTGTAGATACAAAGGTTCAGTAGGTTGGAGAGGGATGCAGATGACATACAGAGAAGGAACGGAAGCGAAGCACAAAGTCCAGAAAGAAGGATTGAAACTGTTTGCCAGAGCTGGAGATGTGGACTAAGGGAATAGCTCATATTGCTTGCTTTTTCATGTTCAGGAAAATTAGACTCTAATCAGCCTTCAAAAACATGCAAATTTGCATGGGGAGAAAAAATAAAATAAAATAAAAGTGCTCCAAAACTCCTGGTTTTTCCTTCTCTCTAGAAATTTTTCAGCTTTTTGCCAGCTGCTTGAATCCAAGGGAGGAACAGTTTGCATTATTCAGGGAAAACTGACTGTGTGCTTGTATTTTCTCTCATTTGTGATCCTAAGGCAACACTCTATGACACTGAGCACAGAGAATGCAGAAATATGAATCCTCATATTATGCTGCTCTGGGATGTTGTATAAGAACCATAGAGACATGAGGTAAACTTAGAGACCCACAAATTGCTACTTCACATCTTCAAAGTCTTCCCTCCACTTGAGAAACACAAACCTGAGGAATGTGTAAGAAGATGCCAGTGCAGTCAGTTGTTCATTAACTGCAGCAAGCAGTATGCTACAAAACAAAATAAAAAGTCCGTCTCTAAGTCCTCCCCAGAAGATTATTTTCTTCTGGGTATGAAGACAGAAAAAACCTGCAAAAGACATTGCAGGAATGAAAATCCAGGCCCCCTGTTGCTTCCAACTGCTCCATTTCAGCATCTCAACCAACAGCATGAAAGACTCAATGATCAAAAACTTTAGCTATCTACCATTGTTTTCTCCTAGGAATCTGAGTAAGTTTGCTGGGAAACTCTGAGTAAGTTCTGCAGGATTTGGATCAGGTACTCGAGGAAAGGGCTGAGAAAAGGATCTTGGCGGTTTCAGCATCCAAGCACTAGGATGGTAGTCAGAACAGCCAGGAAATGAAATGGGGTAATGATGCACCTAATAACTTACTGAAAATTCTGCAATGGGGAACAGAGCCAAAATCTCAGCAGAGATGTGAGCCTTTATTTCAAAACAGAGCAAGAAGCATCTTGGCAAACTTCCCAAATGCAAGGTGTGCAGCTGAAAGCATTATTTCCAAACAATTCCATTCCAGAAGTACAGATTGAATGGAGATTATCACAGCTACCCCCAGGGCATGACTAACCAGGACTGGTGAGGTAGATCAAGCTAGTGAATTGCTCTAAAGACTGACATTTCAATAGTGTATTGTGTGATAAGGGCCAGATCCTCAGCTGGTGTTGGCAAGGGCAGCTTGCGGGACATCAATGGACTTGTATCATTTTATGCCAGGGGAGAATCTGGCCCATGGTATGCATGCAGAGATGATTCATAGCCTAATACCAGGTAACACAAGGCACTGTCAGAAAGACTTTAAACTAATATACTGCAATAATCTAATCTTGTTGTCTCAAATACAAACCACTTCATCAACCTCAGATTAAGTCAGTATGGGCTACATCTTCCCAGCCCTTTAAGAGGAAAAATCCAGTAATTTACCATCTGGTTATAATGTGAGGGTCACATGGAAAGAGCAAAAGTCTCTCAATATGTATATTTTTTCCTATTTTAGAAGTTTTGAGAAATGACGCTACTGTCAAGAACTATTTGTAAGAAAGGTATAATGAGAGGATATGAAGAAATAGTCATTATTCCTCAGTTCAGTAATCTTACAGGGTTCACAAAATAGGGTAAAGGTTGTCCCTGAATATTGCTATTGTTCAGACTCTGATCCATTGCCATTTCTAATATTGCTTCATTCACTTTTTCATTTTATGCCTTTCATACAAGCTTGGAAGTCAATGCCACAAGTCAGTCTGCAGCTATTCGCGTCAAACCAGAATCCCAGGGCATTTGGCCACTTCCTTTTGTGCAATCCTATGTTGCACAAGAATCCCTGTCCTCCTAACTTCAGTGACTAAAAATTTGGGGTGATTTTCATATCTTAATAGCTTTCACAGATTATAACCTGGTAGTGGTAGGCTGTTTTACTTTATCTGTGGGAGAGTCTTTGCAAGACAATGCTAACTCGGTTGGCTCAGATGGCAGTTGTTTTGAAGACATCTAGAACAAACTACTGCAATACAGTATTTCAAACTCTTTCTGATAAGACTCTAAGTAAGTTAGATAGCAGAAATCAAATTCATAAAAGATAGATTCAAAAAGGAGGCAAATAAGCTATTCATCAGGTGGTTAACACAAAAAGTAGTGGGGTTGCAGGGAAACAGGTTTTGCCTAGAAAGGAAGAAATTTCTTAATATTTGTCTACATTTAACAGAATCTACAAATCACTCCTCTGTTATCTTGGAACTAGATTTGTAAAAATTTGAAGCAACCACATTTGACAATGGTTGTTTATAAGACTTCTAGGCTGATGCCATCTTCCACCAAAGCTAATGAGTGTCCTTTGCTTCATTTCATTTGGCTTTGGGATGCTACACTTACCTTTTAATCAAAATCTTTCAGTCATAATTGAGCTGTCTAGGTATTGGAAGCATTAAAGGTGTGTCAAGACATTCTCTTACTAATCCAGGAAGGGACAGTCTTTTCTGAATTCCAGAGACACTTAATGGTTTATGGGACATGACTTTACTCTAGGTGTCATCTTTTAAATAGCAAGTAAAATTAAGGTCTGGCCATTTGTGATTATGAAAGATCATTAATTTCATTAAGAATTGAGGTGATCAATTCCCTTGCATCTAATTGAATTGTGCTTAAGTTACATTTTTTTGTTTTTCTATTATTTCCTGCAAAAGATAGATTTGGTCTGATATTTAACCTGCAGATTAAAGGATGGAACATAGTTATCATAAAATGGACATAGCTTTAAGCCCATGTATACGTCTTGCATGGCACTTATTTTACAAGTGCTGAAATACCTTATTTGTTTCTCTGTGACTATACTGACCAAACAATTTATCACACAATATAAGATATATATGTATGTATATATATTCTTATATAGGCACCATATAATTCATAATAAATAAAGAGTAAGACAAGGCATCAAGAACAGGTCTAGCCTTTGTTACTCATGTTGATAGGAGTATCTTTTTTATTTTTCCAGAAACATCCAGAAAATGACCACCTAAATTGAAATAGATAGATCTTAAGTTAAGGAAAAAAGCTATCAAAATATTTCTTAGCAAATATCCATTAATGTCTAAAAAATAAAATTATTATAAATAAATAATAATTTAAAATAACAAATATTCTTAGGTAATACTTCATTTTTTCAGTCACAAGCACAAAAAAAAAATGTGAAAGATGTTTTAAAATAATAGACTACTACTTCTAAGAAGAAGCACTACTCAGATTTGTTCCATTTTTGAACTTGCATCTTCAGTAGTGATGGATACTGTGATATATAACAGACTGAGCCAGCAACCCTAACTCATGTGAGTCAAAGGAACTTCTTGCATGAGTCAGGATAGCTTGTTCAGGCCCTTATCGCCTTAATTTAGTAACCTGAAAAGAATGTCCTTTATATTCCATCTAGGGTAATGTAGAGTATGCGCAGGTGTGCTCTTCCAGGATGAAAAAAAAAGCAGTAAATAATTCTGAAAAGATAAAGCTAGAGATAAAATTGTGTGTTCTCTTCTGATTTGTGTAGTCATTTGATATCTTAATTTTTATCATGGAAAGACTTGAATATATATGTATACTCTGTTTTTAATTGCAGGTTAACAGAACATACTGTCTTTGACTGACACTTTAAAAAATGGAGGACAAATGTTTACAATTATCTGCAGAATTAGTAAAGATTTAGACCTAAGGTTGAATTTTGGCTTGTTACATATTGAGTTCATTTTTTTTTTCTATAGCTACCAAGAACTCTTCTCCATTTAGAGTGACTTTGGTCATCCAAATTTTGAACTTCATCCTCAATACAGACTCTAAGGAGTCAAGATGAGTTGGGATGTGACTGAATAGAAGCAATATACAAAGGATTCATCACAGAATTAGTTCCCCCTTGAAGAAATAACTCTGATAACAGCAGTTAATGCATTCAATATACAGATACATCAGGTTTCATGTAAATCAGAATAAAATGTGTCAATTTACTTATTTAAAAGGGCAAAATTGTATTTACTAGCAGATATTTGATTAGGATATGCCCAGACTTACACAGCAATAGTCTTAAGCATGGTTGTATCAGTACCCTCTTATACTCAAGGAAAATCTGGTTTGCTTCAGTTATTTTCATACAATGACTCTACTACACCACATTTCAGGAAGCTGGTTTGGGATCTGGCAGCTGGCACAGTGGTCATAGTAAGTCTGGCACAGAAAATAGCACTAAGATCATTACAGCAAGTAATCTCTCCATTGAAACTAGACATTGGAGTTTTTTGGAGTTTTTTGGACAAATACCACAAGCCAAGTAAGAAGCAAGCAAGAAGCCACAGGAAGGTGTCATGGATGATCATGGATGTTTGCACACCCAGAATCATTTTGGTAATAACACCTCTATGATACTATGGCACATGTCACTCACTGGTTCTTCCACTCTGGGGGAAAAATTTGTTGAGACTGCTCTTTCCTCAGAAGGATAGGAATTACCTAAAACTCCAGCAGAAAGGAGGTTTGGGCCTGATTTTCTAAACAAATACACATTTTACTCCACATGCTTGAAACCAAGACTGGAAAAGATTATTGTACAAAATAAACCTTAGAAAGTGGACTGCAACATGCCTGTTTGTAATACTTGTAAACAGATATAAGTTCACCTTGCTCTTTTTTCTAGGCTGCATTGTGAACCGCTTAACTGCCTGAGCTGTGAGTTACCCTGAGGAGCTGTCTGCATGACTTCAGCAAGCCCAATACTCAGTGCAATTCCCTCCATTAACACTTACTGGTCAGGCAACTGTTTCTGCAGTATATGAATTAGTTGCTACAGGGCAGCAATACCTCTCCTAACTGTTTAGTTTTTCCCAGAATAATTAATAATATATTGTTAGGGATCTCAATAATTGCAAGCCTGTAAGGTTGCAGGATCATATTCCTGTTAGACTTCTCATGAAACCTCATCAAACTTCATATTCTTCAAGTATTCCACTTCCACGCCTGCTTGGCCTGTGTCAGTACGCTGGTAGTATTCATAAGCAAATATGATTGTAATTTAGGCCCCCTTTCATCATTGATGCATGAGAGATTTACAAGCATTAATAGGAGTTAGGATGTAAATCCCTTGCCCAACAATAGTGGAGAATAACCTCCTTCATATAGATTCTGATGACCTATGAACTAAGGGTCAAGTGGGCCGTGCAACAAATTATCTGACAGCAACAGATGCCAAAGTCTTGGGAGGGAAAAAAGAAAAAAAAAAAAAAAAAAAAATGAGGGCTAGAAAATGCTCAGTGCATTTGCACAAAGAAAAAGAAATAGCAACTATTCCTGTAACTTCATGCATCAGCTGGTGATGCAGCCACAAATTATAAAGAAGCAAAACAAAGATTCCCTCTTGCCTGGCAGCAAACTTCCTTCTTCCTCCAAAAATATACAAGAGCAGCTCCAAAATAAACAGTCGTCACAATTAATTACCTACCCAAACTGAGGGCTGCACAATAAATCTTTAAAGTTTTCAAGTACATTTTCAGTGTAAGGGAATGTTTGGAGAGTCAAGCAACAGAAACCACAAAGTATGTCAATTCTGCAAATAAATGGTGTTTTCATAACTCTAAGATAATCAGCTTAATTCTCCACTCCTTTGCCTCAAGTTTTGTACCTGTCTAACTCCATCAATTCCAATAAGGATTGAATTTATACCACATCATGTCTTTATCTGTCCTACATCAGCTGTAAATTGATCTACATCAGTTCTAAGTTAGAGGAAGATCACACCCAGTGTAATAGTACACAGACTTTGTGGTCTGTTTTCACATCTGTCTTCGTATTTTATTTTATTTTGAAATCCCATGTTGTGGCTATTTGCTATTGTAGACTTTTTCTGCCATCCCACAGGTGTTCAAGGTACTGTGCATGCAGGGGAAAGGTCTGAACTGCAAGACTGCAGACCACTTCAGCTTTTATTTCACAGAATCACAGAATCACAGAATTTTCTAGGTTGGAAGAGACCTCAAGGTCATCGAGTCCAACCTCCAACCTAACGCTAACAGCCCTCCACTAAACCATATCCCTAAGCTCTACATCTAAACGTCTTTTGAAGACTTCCAAGGATGGTGACTCCACCACTTCCCTGGGCAGCCTGTTCCAATGCCTCACAACCCTTTCAGTGAAGAAGTTCTTCCTAACATCTAGCCTAAAACTCCCCTGGCTCAACTTAAACCCATTCCCCCTCGTCCTGTCACCAGGCACGTGGGAGAACAGGCCAACCCCCACCTCGCTACAGCCTCCCTTGAGGTACCTAAAAAGAGCGATAAGGTCGCCCCTGAGCCTCCTCTTCTCCAGGCTGAACAAGCCCAGCTCCCTCAGCCGCTCCTCGTAGGACTTGTTCTCCAGGCCCCTCACCAGCTTCGTCGCCCTTCTCTGCACCCGCTCAAGCACCTCGATGTCCTTCTTGTAGCGAGGGGCCCAAAACTGAACACAGTACTCGAGGTGCGGCCTCACCAGAGCTGAGTACAGGGGGACGATCACCTCCCTAGCCCTGCTGGTCACGCTGTTCCTAATACAAGCCAGGATGCCGTTGGCCTTCTTGGCCACCTGAGCACACTGCTGGCTCATATTCAGCCGACTGTCCACCATCACTCCCAGGTCCTTCTCTGCCTGGCAGCTTTCCAACCATTCCTCTCCCAGCCTGTAGCTCTGCTTGGGGTTATTGCGCCCCAGGTGCAGGACCCGGCACTTGGCCTTGTTAAACTTCATGCAGTTGACCTCAGCCCATCGGTCCAGCCTATCCAGATCCTCCTGCAGAGCTTTCCTACCCTCAAGCAGATCGACACACGCACCTAACTTGGTGTCATCTGCGAACTTACTGAGGGTGCACTCGATGCCCTCGTCCAGATCATCGATGAAGATATTAAAGAGGACCGGCCCCAGCACCGAGCCCTGGGGGACGCCACTAGTGACTGGCCTCCAACTGGACTTGGCTCCATTCACCACGACTCTTTGGGCCCGGCTATCCAGCCAGTTTCTAACCCAACGAAGCGTGCGCCAGTCCAAGCCAAGAGCAGCCAGTTTCTTGAGGAGAATGCTGTGGGAGACGGTGTCAAAAGCCTTGCTGAAGTCAAGGTAGACCACATCCACAGCCTTTCCCTCATCCACCCAGCGCGTCACTCTGTCATAGAAGGAGATCAGGTTCGTCAGGCATGACCTGCCTTTCATAAAGCCATGCTGACTGGGCCTGATCGCCTGCTTCCCCTTCAAGTGCTGCATGATGACTCTCAGGAGGATCTGCTCCATGAGCTTTCCTGGCACTGAGGTCAAACTGACAGGCCTGTAGTTTCCTGGGTCAGCCCTCCGGCCCTTCTTGTAGATGGGCGTCACGTTTGCTAGCCGCCAGTCGATTGGGACCTCCCCCGATAGCCAGGACTGTTGATAAATGATGGACAGCGGCTTGGCCAGCTCCTCTGCCAGTTCCCTCAGTACCCTTGGGTGGATCCCATCCAGCCCCATCGATTTGTGCACATCTAAGTGCCGTAGTAGGTCACCAACCAGTTCTTCATGGATAATGAGGGCTACATCCTGCTCCCCATCCCCTTCCACCAGCTCAGGGTACTGAGTATCCAGAGAACAACCGGTATTGCCGCTAAAGACTGAGGCAAAGAAGGCATTGAGCACCTCCGCCTTTTCCTCATCTCTTGTAACTAAGTTTCCCCCCGCATCCAGTAAAGGATGGAGATTCTCCTTAGTCCTCCTTTTTGTGTTGATGTATTTATAGAAACGTTTTTTGTTATCTTTAACGGCAGTAGCCAGATTGAGCTCCAGATGAGCTTTGGCCTTCCTAATTTTGTCCCTGCACAGCCTCGCTACTTCTTTAAAGTCCTCCTTAGTGGCCTGCCCACTTTTCCAAAGCTTATAAACCCTTTCCAAAGCTTATAAACCCAAATTTAATTGCGCTGAACACAATTTTTGCCCAGCAAGTGGCAAAAATATCAAATCCTGCAAAGATTTTCACACTTTTGTAATGTTGTTGATGAGCTATGTCTGTGAGCACCACGTTTAGCATTAAAGAAAGCACAAACAAAAAGTCCTGGTGAAATGTAGGTCGTGTTGGGATATGGATGGAAAGGAAGAGAAAGAAGAAAGGTGTAAATACCACTTCCAAAACAGAGACTTTACATATTAGCACCCTCATTAAAGTGAGGATTGTTCCCATAATTTATATTTTATTCAATGTAACAGGAGCTCTTTCAACTTTTAATTCAGCATAATGGCTCTGTGTAAGCTGATTGGACCAAACCCATCATAACCAGATTCATCGATTCACTGTAACGATGCCTCAAATTGGAGCATAAGGAACTGCAGCAATTTGTACCTATTTCATAATACGCTGAAAAAATGAATATTAACAAAGCTAAGGGCAGCATGACAAAATATTTCAAAGATGCAAGGGGTCTTTGGTTCTCATTTTCTTGAAGGTGATCCATTTGGCAGAAACTTTCTGTGAAATTGCATGTGACCAAAAAGACTCTGGTTCCTGAGCCAACAGCCAAGTAGTGAAACTCAGTAGCATTTGTTATTTGTGTATAAATCCCTTTCTTTCTACTTGCAAACCACTCTACAGAAGTTTGAACAGGACTCCACTAGACAACTCTTCCTCTCAAGTTAAAAGTCTGCAATTCTGTCATTAATGCAGTTGTTGGTTTTTTTAAGACTATTTTGTAAACACTAGTGCAAACTACCTTTGTTGACAATTTCCTAAAAGCAACATTAATTAAAAGATCATAATCTTTGCTCCCCTTTTCCCATTGAATCATTAGACAAGAACCAATCTGTGCTTGCCTGCGGTGCAATTCATGCAGCCAATTTAGGGGCTACATCTATCAACTGTGTATTGTTCAGCAACACAGTGCATCCACTTGGATTGCCAGCAAGGCAGAGACACCCACCTGGGATGGGGCAGAGGTAGAGACCAAGAGGCAAAATGCACCAAGGGAAGTATAGGAGAATGGTGGGGAAACAAGGATACAGAATTAGGCACTACGTGATGGAAAACCTTTCATGAGGTTTTAAAGAGAAAATGAGTGTACCTCATTAAACCTGTTTGCAGACACCAATAGAATAACTGAAGATGTCATCTTCCATTTCATTTTACCCTTTTTGTTTTTGTAGCTGCCATTAGCCTTGGTCTCCCTGTAGACGCTATTGTAAATAAGATGCTAGATCTCAAGAGGTTTAAAACAAAATTTACAAGTAAATGGAGGAGTCTAAAATCTTTCAGTGGAAGGAAAAGAATAAATTACAGTGGCTTCAACCTGCTACTGGTTTTTGTTTATATTTGTTTAGAGATCAGTGGAGGGAAAGCTGGAAATGATTCTGTGCAACCATTTATTTCATGCAAGATAACAGCATTTAAAATTATGCCACAGCCTTTCTTATATGGTTGGGGGGTAAATTGAAGGTTTCATTTTTTTCTCTCTTTTTACAAGAGCTGCAGGAGGATCTGCACTCTGTTCACTGTGTTGCTGGAAACCTGAAAGGCAACTGCACTTTCCAGAGTTCAGAAGTGCTGTGGTTGCCCTGGGAGGCAAGGTCCCGATGGCAGCCTGTGCACCATCTGAACCAGTCTGCAGTGGGCTTTTGTGTGACAACAGCAGATCTTCAGGCTGGAAAAGTCCTTAGAAAGGTGTTTCATATGCTGTACATATTTAAAGATTATGTGGAGAGTACAGGAGGAGAACTAGCGAAACACGGCCCGTTTTGTATGCAATAACATGAATATCCAAAAACTGCTGGCCGTGTTTGCTTAGCCAATTTTGGTACAACCTGAAACAATATTGCCTCCATACAGTTTGACAGAAACAGCCATTTGGTTGCACTAACCTAGCATATTTGACTCTTCCAGGGTTTTATGGAGTGAAAAGAGCATGTACATAGCTGTGGTTATCTGTCTTTATTTTCATAGATGGAAACAAATCTCAGGCCACTAAAGTAGTATAGAAGCTTCACTCCAAAGCATACCTATTTATATCAAAGTGATGAGTAAAATCACCCTTGTTTTGATCAAATGAAAGAGTTCCACACATCACATGTATGTCTTGTCTGACACAAAAGCTTGTTTTCAGTGGAAGAATATCCACTGACCTTTGAAAATTTTGAATCAAAACTGTTATCCACTGCAGCATAAACAGCAGCATCCTGCATCAGGACCTTATTCATTTCCAGTGACCAATGAATCTGCTATTGGCAACAGAGACTGAAAAGGTGTATAGCAAAGTAGAATATGACAACCAGTGCCAGTTTATTGGAATGTTGCTTAGAAATGAGCCAGTGTGAACTTATCATCCAAATGCCTAAACATATTTATATATGACTACATAAATAAGTATATGAATATATAAACATGTATTTATAATATGAAGGCAGATACATATGTGGAGACAAAATATATTGAAAGTGAAATCAAAGTAACCTATATGCTATTTGGAATTAAGGAGAATCTAGAAAAAAAATAAATCTGGTATTGCCAAGAGACATATCAGAAGAAATAAAAAGAATAGAAGAAATGGTTCTTTGTGCATACTAAGAAAAAAAATAAAAATAAAAAAATAAAAAAGCTAAAATGATATAAAACAAAATGGAGGAGGATTTGGAGGGGAAGCCAGGCCAAATTCAGTTAATCTGGTTCTTTCATTGAAATGCAGAGCAACTCCCTTAACTTTGGCTAAGAATAAAATTGAGTGCTTTAATAGCTGTTCAAGCCAGGAATGGAAAAAATCTAAAAAAAAAAAAAAAAAAAAAAAAAAAAAAAAAAAAAAAAGATGGTAGAGGCAAAATTGCTAGAGCATCAAGTCACATATTGGAATGAGTCTGTAGGAGGTTTGTTTCTTATTAGCCTTGAAAGCCAAAACAGCAGAGTGGACCTGCTGACTTACTTAGCCCTTTTCTATCCAAAGGTGAAGAATACAGTACATGCCCAAGTCAGGAGCCAACAATATCCTTCTTTGCAAAGAGAAATAAAATGCAGGGCACATTTCACTGGTCAAAACTCTCCATCGCTGCCTCACCTGGAGCTGTTTCCTTCCCACAGCAGAGGGAAGCACAGTGCTGGAAAGCACCACCAAAGAAACAACCCAAGCCTGCAGACTGGTTTGGCTGCATGTACTGTTTACAGACTGCCAGGTTTTGCCTTTAAGTAAGGTTGGTTTACTTTTTATTTTCCTAACGCATTTGTGCATGGCTATATAGTTATATCAGCTAATGTGTACTTCTATGCCTTTTCCATGCGCACTTCTATGCCTTACACATCCTGCCAGCATAGGCTCAGACTCCTTGCTGTCCTTTGCATACAGGTGAATATTGACTATGACTATGAAAATACTAATTTCTTATGGTTTAACAAACTGAAAATCTGAGCCACTTCTTTCATCTGATGCTAGTGAGAGCTTGATTTAGCTCTAATTTAATACACTCAAACTTTGCCTCATTAAAAATATCATGTACTTCAGTTGAAGAACAGCACAACTTGAATGGATATCCTTTTCCATATTTTACAAATGAATTTAAGAAACATTTTAAAGGTTGAAAATATATTTTAGATAATCTCTTGAACATCATAGCAACCATCATATGCACAGAGCTCCCACTAGGAGTATCTGGTGCATGTACGGATAAATATGAAACACACTTATAATACTTCAGGTGATGATTAATTTTGTTCAGATTTGTAATATTTCTCTTTGCAACTTTGACATTTTATAAGATAAAGTGGAAGGTGGTTATTGTTTAGTAAGTCTTGTTAAAGTTAAATAGATTAAAATATGAAGCTGAGGTTTAAGTCCTTTCATCTGATACAGATACTGCTCAGAATGTTTTAGATCCTGTACACTAAAATCTACCATAAATGCGGACAAATACATATGTTTATGGAGAAGCAAAACTTCTGTCAGTGAAAAGCCTGCCAGAAACAAGTCAGTTCAGGCAAAGATACATGTGCATACTTTGCCTAGGAGAAATATTCTTGTCACATAAAAATCCCACTATTAATCAAAAATCACATTATAGATGCTGGAATGAAGTTTCCTTTACTACTCTTTAATAATAAGTCTAAGATAAGATAAAATTGGTAATTGTACATTCTCTTCTGATAGAAGATAATACTAAAGTGGTATAGAAATCTGAGTTACAAGAATATATTCACTCTGCTAATATGCTTCCATTATGTAGTCTTTACTGATTTATTCATTACACATTTTCTCCATATATAGAAAAATTTAATTGAAAGTTACTTATTACATTGTTACAAAATGTTAAGTAGAAAGTTTTCTTTAATCAAATTATCATTTATGCTAGGAGAGCTAGTTTATTTCAATAGGGCATTTATCAGGAGCAGGAATAACACAGGCATTACCAACAATAGTTTTACAGCGCTGTTTATTATGTGAACACTTTCAGGGACCAAACGTACAGCTTGCTTAGGTAGCATAATACTTTATTTATATTTATGGCTTTTCTTAATAAAAGTTTTAATGGCACACAATGTGTAGACAAGGTACCTGATACGGTAGCTTATCAAAGAAATAACATTGACAAAGATAACAAGAGTTTGTAAGTCAACCTCTGCCACGTGCAGAAATAGATGGAAGACAAGTGCATTCTTGGCATCAGATTCCCCAGCAAAAAATGCAATAGAGGACACAGGGTACTCGAAACAGTGGCTGTATCTATGTCATTTCTTTTGTATGTTTTGCATTCCCAGGTGAGTTTTAATAACCCTCCAGTGTTACTGTATCCCCTAGCAATAATGTCTTCCATACCCTTGGAACGAGGGCTATTCTTCAAATTGGAAAAGTATCCCATTTTCTTAGGTCCTGTGCAAACAGAAAGCAAAAAGAAATCTTTTTCCTGAAAAAGAACAGGGCCAGGGACAAAGAGAGACTCAGGGACAGACACATTACAGTGAAGGAAGGTTTCCAGGCAGGCAAAGGCATAAGCACATACAACAAAGGTTCTGATCCTCTGGTATGAAGCATTTTGGAATGAATTTTGGCTTTTAAGTAGATATGAAAATTATCAAAAAGCAGGCCTGGTGGTCCCATCACACAACAGAGTCAATTTAAAGCCCCTCACTGGCCAGTCCACCACACGTTTCCCACTGCTGCCACTGATCATCTGCAGAAGCTAAACACAGACATAGGCTTTTGCATAACTGCTGCTGACTGACAGAAACAGCCCATCTATGGGCAGCCAGGCATCCTCCTTGGGTTTTTAAGACATGCTTGCAAGTATTTCCTGTGTTTAGCAATGACAATAACTGCACTGTAAACATCTTTAACTTCTGATGGCACACTGCTCAAGAACTGCAAAAGACTGAGTCATTAGGTGCCTTCATAACCCCTGTGCCTGGTAGAATATGACTCAGATTCAACTGTCAGTGTTTCCACAATAAATTTTGTGAAAATCACAGAACCAAACAGTAGCTGGGAGTAGCTACTGTAAGAAATCTGGAGAAATAACATTGGCAATTAAGGCAAAGGAATAAATGAGAAGAGAAAAAGAAAAAATCATTCTAAGTTCAGAGACATCAACCAACACATTAATTTAAAGAAAGGTAGATCTCATGCTCGTTGTTACTTTACATCAACCTTGAGTTGAGTTGTCCTTCAGCATCTGTTATCCATTCTGGGAACACAAAAACAGTGATCTGAAATGCGTATATACATGGACACATGCATAGAAATTTCCAAGGAACTTGCCATGGACAATGAAATAGCCACTCTGGATCACCACCGGTTTGAGTTGTATCTGAGTGGATGTTCACTGACAGAGCAAAAGTCTCATGCAGGCGTTGCAGAAGGGTCTTTCACTAGCTGCTACGGGGACTCACTGATGCTCAGGTGCCATCCATCACTGCAGCAAGGTGCCATCCCCAGCATCAGCCACAGCCATAGCACTCTGGCAGTTGCAGTCTTGGCCCCTCATTGCTATATAACATCTGAGATGCACTCTGAAATGTGCAAACTAGTCTGATGGCAGCACATTCAGTGCCATGTAGAAGACACCGATAGGATGCAGAATTCTGTAGCCACATTGACCTGCCACTATGCTCTCTTCCTAGCAACATGGAAACTTGAGTGATCTCAGGCAGGGTTTATAAGAACTACTCTATACACACAGACCAGTTACTTCTTTCATCTTTCCTAAGTTGATGGTTTCCGTCTCAAGCTCCTTGCAGTAAACAAACCTGAATGGTGGTTATTTCTGAAGCTTCTCGTACCCTGTGTGTCTTGGCCTCCAGCCTGGAGCTCTGCTTTGCGACCAGCCCAAGGAATTACATAAGAAAACCACCAGTGATGTTACTCAATATCTTCAGAGAGCTATAATCATTTATAAGAGCCAAATTCAGAATAGATGAGTAAGCATCATTTAGGAGGCAAAACCCTGCTCTGAGTTACACCCATGTGAAGCCAGCAAGTTGAGCTGCCTGTAAGTTGCATTTATAATGATGCCCCTTCAGAGCAGAAGTTAGCCCAGGGAGGCTAAGCTGGAATAATTTCAAACTCTTTCCAACCCCTTAAAGCCAAATTCTTCCTTGCCTTAGACTTCATGTTACTCCATTGATGTCAATAGACATGTTGAGACTGTAAATCAGGCCAGAAGTTGGCCCTTGTTAGGTCCAATTACCCAGTAATAAACTCCCTGAGGACTACTGCACTGATGTGTAATTTGCATCCTTTCTCCTCTGAAATGGTATATTTATGTTTATAGATTGAGTTAGCTGTTCTAAGGGAGGGGAAAGGCTGCCTGAATCATTCACAAATGGGAAAATCCATACTTTTGAAACTTGGTATGAAATATTTGCTTTTGGGCTGTAACCTTGTATACTAAGCTGCTGTCTAGAGTAAATATTTACTGCCAAGTTACAACAAGTTCTAAGAATATGTGATTTTCTGAAACACTGACACATAAGGGTACGATTTTCCCCCAGCAAAACACTGAGTTTATTGTCGGGTTTGTAAACCTTATCAAATATAATCTTGAAAGTAATTTTTAAACGTTCGGTAATGGTTTTTAACTACTTATCAAGCAGCTGGCTTTGTGTCTGATTCACAAGTTCTTAAGCAGACAACTGTTTTCCTTTCAGTGACTTTGTCAGGCTTAACTGGGGATTAATTTGACTGCAGGTGTCAGATAAGCACAGTATTTTAGCAGCGCTACCGAGAACCATGTGGACAAAATGAAGAAGCATGAAGGCATGTTGGTCAAAACTTTGAAAGATTGATGGAAGTGAGTTATGCTGCTTAAATATCTCTGTCTGTCCAGAAAAACTAAACCTGCAAGTGGGGTGCAAAGTATGCTGCAGCTATTATTTCACCATGTTCCCCATTGACACAGGTAACCGGTTGGACTTTTTTTAATCACAATTTCTCTGTCAACATAAAATCTAGCAAGCAACCTTAATAAATCATGCAGTGACAGCTAGTGTGGTTGGCCAGTGCTAAACACAAATGGACTCTTCTTTTTAAGCCTTTGCTTCTTAGGTCGTCTGCGTCAGCAGTACTCTTCAACAAACATCTGCAGTTCATCTTATCGTTTGAAGAAATATATGAGTTTCTCCATTGGTGTGGTTTTTTTTAGCTTCAGCTTCTTGATTTGTTTGAACACCATCTGCTACATATAAAATTCAGAGAATTTGTGAAATGCGCATGCAGTGAGAAAATTTTAATTGTATTAGCCTTTCTTTTTTGATCGAGATAACTTAACTTCATGTATCCATCATCTCCTGACATGTTAAGTAAAGCAGATAGATGTGTCTAATGTACTACCTACTTATTTTCTTTAAGGTCCTCTATCTCTATAATACATTTACAGCTCAGGTACGAAAACACAGTCTGTTCCTTGCAGCTTTTAAGAGGTATTATAATATAGTTTGAGGTATACATCCAGAAATAGTTTAGCTGTAGTAATCTCTGTTACAAAAAAATGTGCTCTCACCTCATCATTCTGCACCTATGTGCACATTATTTGCGTCAAAACAACAACAAAAAAAAATAATTGCTCCTAGAAGTAATGCCAGGAAGACAAATAACTTTGCAAAATGCTCCAGACCGCTGCCAGAAGTCAGGCTCCACCGCATGTATGTCATGGCATGAAATTGCCACAGGGTGGTAGAAGTAGTGCAGCTCCACACTCACACCAGCACACAGAGAGGAGAACAGAAACTTCTCAAAGAGTGAAGGAGGAATCACTTTCCAGTTAGTCTAAACAGAGGTATCAAAAATAAGGTTTAGTTCATGGTAAATCCAGATGGTTAAACATTTGACCCATATCTAATCCCTCCACCAAGTGTGCACCACCACCATCACTGCTGTCATAACAGAGCACATGCAGTTACAATCACTTCAGTTCCAAGAAGCACCACACGTTTTGTAGAAAATTAAATTTTAAAGCATGTTATAGAAACAGAAAACATGCTCATGACAACATGTTATGACTCCAGCTTTGAGAAGAGTGGTATTGAATATACCGAAAGAATTCCTCGAGACTGCGGCTTGCTGCTGATCTGTGCATTTTGTTATTATATCATACAAAACATAGAACAGCATTTTGATCTTAAAAGAGTATTTAGCTGAGACCAATTTATCGTACTTATCCATTTAATAAAAAGGTGGGGGGTTGTTCACAGGAGAAGAAAAGAATCAGAAATAGAAATTCAGCCTCCCTTGCTAGTACTGTACATAGGCTGGCATGTCCTGTAGCATATCGATTACTGTAGGTGAAATATAGAGGAGAAAGATCAAGTGACACATATACAAACAAAATCCTTGGTTTATGGCAATTACAGTAATGCCACTGATGTTCAGATTTACTTTGAAGGGAGGCTTACTTGATATATAGGGGACATTCATTTATAATAGGGAAAGAATACCAAAGAAACCTTGGGTTAAAAAAAAAAAAAAAAAAAAAAAAAAAAAAAAAAAAAGATAAAATATTAAGGTAGGAAGCATACCATGTGTTTTATATAAATATAATGCATAACTTCCAAAATCGTCATGTTTTATGTTGGGATGGATGTAGTTAGGTCCAGCTAACAGACAGGGATGTGAGAGGAGTATCGGGCTAAGACCTTCAGAATATGGAACAAACTGCATATGCAAAAATAGGCAAGGTTTATGCAGTATAGTATCATGTTTTAAACAGTTCATAAAAGAAGCCAAGTGACAACATAACAGTGTGGATGATATAAAATAATGTAAACCTTCCTTCAAATATCAAGCAATTTTTTTTCTGCCTCAACTCACTTTCCACAATAGAGTGAGTGAAAAATCCATAGAGAATAAAACCAGTGATCCCTTTGAGCAAGGATACAAATTTACCTAGATATGTCAACTACACAGATTTATGGGACCAGGAGTTTTTCACCCTGAAGAAAGAAGCTTTCTTGTCAGTCATCTAAAAAAAAAAAAAAAAAAAAAAAAAAGGCTGAAAATAAAGCTCTCAGTTATTTTTATGTTTATAGAATTACAAGGAAATTCTGTTAGGGGGTGTTGGTTTGGGTTTGTTTGTTTGTTTGATTGATTGGTTTGTTTTTTTGGAAGGTGGTCATTTTTTGTTTTTTTGGGGGGAGGAGGATAATGTGGTTTTTTGGTGTCTTTTCTTCTCTAAGTTTTCCCATAGCCATGGAATAGTTCTCTTCATGGATGTATAAGAAACACTTGTGTTGTGCTGCTGTTAATGGTATGATTTGTTAGTGTACTTTTATGTATGGAGTGTCTGCATCTGGTAAGGTCTACAACTGTACCTCCTTGACAGTGCCAGATGTTGTGAAGATAAAATGCCTCCTGTGTGAGGAACTGCTGGAATCAGGCTCCATGATAGGTGTTCTTAATACAGTTTAAAAAGGCATCTGTCTTAAAATAATTTCAACATCTTACTTTTCTATTTATTGTTTTGTCAGATTATTCTTGCTCTTGTGGAAATGTTTTCATGCCCCAACTAACTTGATTTTAAACTTATGGCCTCAGTTTCTCTCATTTTTTTATTTTGAAGCCACTGCTGTGATGAAAGGCAGAAAGGACAGAAAAAGTTTGTTACAGGACTCAGATGAGATTAATCAGATTGGCAAAAAAAAATGCTCATTGGGTATTTTTAATCCAGGTTAGGCATGAAACAGCATGCAATATGAATCTATGTTTATCCAAAATTTGTTCAAAACATTGCAGTGGGGAGCCAGGAGAACTGATAGAAGGCAGAAGAGCCCTGCTTCGTTCTTATACCCCATAACTCACTGCATTGTCGCCCTCTTAAAATAGTAATGATACTTGACCCTTATTAGTATTTCTGGGCAATATATGAGCTTGAGTTTCCTTGGGTGAAAGCTAATGCCTCAGACCACCCTTTAGACCACCATTCTATCTAGTTATAGTACATATTAATGTTATTCTTGGGTCATTTAACTTACTCTCAGTGAAGAGTGGAGAATGGTGCAAAGCTGTAAATCAACTCTGTCCTGGAATGGATCCGTGCCATAAGAGATCATCTCGAAAATTCCAGCCTTGTCTGACCATGGTAAAGAGATTATGGTATGTAAAATTCTGCTAAACATAGCTTGCTTCAGTTCCGTACTTCTCTGCTTGTCTGTCTAGCAAGGAAAGGTTAAGACCTGTTACGGTGGACAGTGCACTGGAAAAGAACATTGCTATAATAAAACCCCAAGGGCTAAAACTTTAACCACATGTGGTTAAACTCTACATCATTTCTAAAGGTGAGCTGTGGCAGTGAGGAAATTATTAAACAAGGCCACTGATGCTGTGCATAAAAATTATTTTTTTAATCCTCAGGGAAAAAAAAAAAAAAAAGAGTTCATAAAAGCATTGTGCTTAAAAGGTATCCTCTGTAGTGCCAATGTTCACACCCAAAATGACAGTCTGAAATGTTCAGCAGCATAGTCCATTTAACTAAAAACTGATTTCTGGAGATGAGTTCATTTAAAAAGCAAATGTAATACTCCCTTAGCAAATGTTTTACTTACTGTTTCTAAAAATCATAAATATTTTCCACACTGCTCTGGCAAACAAATAATGTTTACCTTCAGCTTCCCAGAAAAGATTTACAGATAAATCCCTAGTCTGTTTTGCAGATGTGCCTTGGTGAATTTAACAGTAATATATACTGTCATCACGGTTGTCTTCAAATCTTTGAAATCACTTTTGCCTTTTACAATACATATTTAATTGAATGTCTAGCTAGTAGATATGTATATGTATCTTGCATTTGTGGGTGGGCATGTGTGTGCCTAATACATTTATTTAGCACTTAAACGTGGTATGATGAGTGATTGAGAAATGCCTAAGAGAGAGATATTTTATACATGCACACAGAGTTTGTAAATGTGCAATCTCCTGAAACAGGCAGAGACAGAGAGGAAAGCAGAAAGGCATCCGCAAATTAACAAATCATCCATCTTTAAGGTCATTCACAAATTAGTTTTGCAGAATAAGATAGAACAAAAAATGTAATTCTGATGAGCATTTGTTCTGGCTATTTATCACATAAAATTGTGTAACAATATTAGACACAGGAATTTTTGCTCTGCTTATTCCTTATACTATTACCATGATTTCACAACTTGCTGCAGATGTTTCATGCCGAATAACGCCCTTTGGTTGACTTTTGTGCTCTTACTGTCAAACTTTTAGGTAGCTATGATGCATATATTCCATAGAAACACGAGGACAAGAAGGGAAGGTAAATAAACAAAACCTGTTTCAGGAAGGAAAACCTTAAATTCTGTTTCCTTCATGCCTAAGTGGAGTATTTTCCACATTCCACTTGTTATTTTTAATAGCTACTTTCAATTTAAATTATTGCTCAGTAACACAGGCTTTTGAGGAAACCTGAATATTCTTGGGATTTAGTTAGTCTTTGAAAGTGTAAGCGTTTTCCTTCTGCAGTGAGGCTGGCATGTCCGTCTGTTGAGATAGGTACTAAAATCTATTCTGCAGTGTATATTTATTGCTAATTTTATTGCTTGAATGGAGTAAGCAGTTGTGTTTATACCTCAAAAGGCTATTGTTGTTAAATTAATTGAACTGTTTCAAAGTTATTATTCTCTGTTAATTATTTAAAAGCAAATCAAAAGTCTTATAAGAACAATTTACTTCTGAATTAAATCTGAAGACAATTTTATGTTAGGTAAAACACAAATTAATCAGCCACCACAAAATGAACCTTGCTCAAAAAAAAATCGTACAATCAGTATATTGATTCCCTCAACGCATATTTTTCATTTATTGGTAGTCTAAGATTATGCTTGAGCCTGCAGCAAAAAAAGAGAGAGAGGGAAAAAAAAAAATTGAAACTGTACAAAAGGATGAAACCTTAGCTTAGTTTCATCCTGGCAAATATTTTTTAAAGTACGCTTTCATTTAGAATTAGTCATGTTAATCCTAGATTTTTTAATTCATTTATTTTCATGCTTGAAGCAGTATTGCATTCTTATTTATACACCTTTAGACAATTGCCAAAGAAATTTCAAGAATTTTATACTAAATTTTTTATAGGATATATGAAAAAAAATATTTACTAAAAGTACAACATATAAGCATTTTAATTAAATTAATGAGTTTTTCACTTGTAAGGTGTGCTAGATCTTTGTGAATATGTTCCAGCATGAAACTTCAGCAGGCTTTGAACAAGTTTGTTAAGGATCAGATTCCCTCCCGGCCTGAGTCCCTTGCTATCAATGGAATTATTTCAGCGGAGAATTTGATTCTCCACTACTGTGTGCAGTTTTCAAATGCACAATAACGTCATGCCTGCCCTTCATTTCCCTGTGCATACAGAATAGATTGCAAAATTATATTTAACTCCACAGAAAAAAAAATAAAAAAATAAAAAAAATAATAAAAAAAAAAGGAGGGGGGGATAAAAAATCTTGTTTCTGCTGTTTTCTGAGATTTCAGGGCCAGTTCACATAAAACAAAATCCCCAGGAGGCTCAGTGCATATTCACTCTTAGGCCAGCATATCCAATACACCCTTTAGTTTTAGATTAAGGAATTAAAGCACTGCAAATGAATTTCACATCCAAAATCATTCAATTTGTCCCCTTTGTCTTCTAGAATCCTAAGCATATGGGACCATACTAAGTATAGCAAAAATAGCTGCTGCTATAATCATAATTAGTACCTATTAGCCCTTCTTAGGTGCAAAACCCCAGTGATGAGAGCGCAGCGCGAGAACCTAGATAGAAGAGGATTTGAAATCTCTGTAGTACAGGATTGTTATTGCTGCCCTTGCAGGTTCGCCAAATGCACAGCGAGTGAGAGGGAATTGCTGGGCTTGGGAACTGGCTCCTACGTGCCTTTTCCATATGCACAAAGATGTACAGACTGAGATCTTTTTTACCTCTTTGCTGAGACATTTCTTGTCCAAATATTTTTTTCTGTAGATACCTGCTTATATGTTTGTAAATATTTTTGAATGGTAGCATTATCAATTTTTAATTTCTGAAGTATTAAAATTCATATATTGGGATGCTGGAGATTTTTTTTCTTGGTCATACACTGTATACCAGCTGTTTTACATAGTCTGGAAGAACTGTTTGGTGACCAACTTAATATCTGAACTTTTCACTGAATTATTTTGGTGGGCTCATCTTTGATATTATACACAGCTTAGATGCAATTTTCAGCCTCTTTTCCGTATTCTGTATAAGTTATATGCAATTACAGAATTAAAGGACACTGTCGTTTCAAAGAAAAAAAAAAATCTGACATGCAAATTTGACATGAAGCTTTTCTGCCCAGTGGTATTTTGGAAAATGTCTGCTTTTAGACCCAGAGTGAAAAAATGCATATGTTTACATTAGTGAGCCACAAGCCACATTTTCAAAAGCAAAGATTCTAAATTGTTCGTGAAAAACCAGCATGGATTTATGTTTCTGCACAGAAAAAAAAAAAAAAATACGTTTTTTATGCAGCTTTGTACCGAGTGCAATTCACTTCAGCAGCACGTGGGCTGCCCGAGCGACTGCAACGCAAGCTCCTCTCGATGGGACTGTTTGCGTGCTTCATGCAGGGCAAGAGGCTGGGAGCGAAGCATCGCGGGGTGGTGCAGCCCTGCAGCATGACCCCAGCCCCTCGCACAGCTCTGTGGTCATCCGATCCTGATAAAGGAAGATCCCACAAACCCCCTGCCCCATCCCCGACCACCGTGCCTGACTGGTGGGCACCTTCCAGCTCCCCCCTCCACCCGGCTGAGCTGCAGCCCCCAAGCATCACAGCTCTCATGTATCCCTGCCCAGGCTGTAACGTTTGACCACTGCAAGTAGTGATCAAACTTGGAGGCTGTCATTTTGTTCAGGGCTTCACATTATCCCTATTGGCTTCAAGCACAAAATCAGACGAGAGCCTGAGAGAGCTCATAAAAGCAGAGTCACGTGCAGTAAGAAGAGTATAGATATCATAACCTATGTGTGAAGGAAGAGAGAAGGAGGTTATGATCATTGTCTAAGGAGATCTGTTCAAACAGTCTAATAGAAAGATGCCCCCTCTAAATAAACATTAAACTTTTGCTAGAGGGTTACAATTTACAGTTCCAGCATGATCTTTTGAGATCGGGTGAATACATTTAATATAAAGATGTCTATACAGCTTCCGAAATGCAAGTCATATCTTGCACCACAAGCTCTGCAACTACTTTCTTTTAATCAATATCTCATAAGTATTCATTGAAAGATATGTTGGTATTCTACCAGCAAAAACTGCAGAATCACCACAACCATATTAAAATCAACATTTACCTTTGAGCCTTTTCTTGGAATTGACAAAATATGGGTCTTTTAGAGGAATTTTTAATTTATTACTAGAGAACAGTTTGGATATATGCTATATAAACTACTACCGCATTTTCCACATAATTAACCCAGAGAAATCTGTTAAGAAAGCAAAGAAAAACTGTGATTCAACAGCCAGGTCTATCACATGAATATGCAAAGGAGATGAGGGAAACTTTACCTCCGAGTCTTCCCTTTGCAAATTGCTGCCCAGCTCTGACCCTTGCAGCAGCCTGCTCCTCCCAGAGCCAGCCCCTGCCCTGCCACTGCTTTTGCATCAGTTATCCAAGGGTGCAGGCTGTGTGGACATCTAATTTTCATGGAAAAAATAAATAAATAAAAATTAAAGCATGTGAGCTTTTCTTTCTGTGTGTGGAAATATTTTGACTGCCATTAAAGAAATGACTACTCAAAGCCTAGATATAATTAAAAGATGGGGTGTATTTTTAGACACACTGACTAGTTTACATGCCTAAACATGAAAACATGTCATCTTCACTGGGATTTACTTTGTGGTTAAAATAATGTGCAAAGTTTTCTCCAGAGTCATCTCTGTTTAATTTATTGCCTGCAAAATAGATTAATTTCAATCCTAATTTTTAATAATTTATTGCAGAAACAAAACAAAACAAAATAAGAAAGGTAGATACTGAAAGAGCAAAATAACTGAAATCTTGCATACAGAGCTGGATACCGCATACCAAAAGTATGGCCAGACTTAGATGATTGTCCTACATTAAACTCAGTAATTCACAATTCACACAAATCTCTCAACATACAAAAGTTATTACACTGACTACTTTTTTTAATGAAAAGATGTGAAGGTAAGTGGAGATGGAAGGCCAAAATTGTTAAAGGAATTATGGGAATTAGTTGATACTCTCTTAGCTGTGTCAGCTGAGGAAGAAAAGCTTGATGTCCCAGTATTTCGGGATTTTTTCCACCCATTGCTAAACGTTGACTCAGCATCCCATTCAAAACAAGCCTTGTCAACAAGATAAAAGCCCTGTCTCGGAGCAACTTATCCACAGTGAAGAGACTTCCATAGGTTCAGCTGCCTTCATCCAGAGATGTTTAATCACTTGTGCAAAACAGGTGATTGGAAGAGGTGGGCAAGAGCACTCCTCTCCCAGTTTTCTGGCTCAGGATCTCCCCCAGGAACAAAACACTGAAGTCACTGATCGCCCAGGAAGAGGAAGGAATTCTCTAGCTCTACATTTGGGCTACTACGTAAAGAAAAATGACTTGAAAAGCCATCCCTTGTTTCCTTATTTAATTCTCTTTCCTTTTTTGCTCCCAGCTCCCTTGAAAAACACCAGCCAGACCACTCCAAATAATCCAGTTAATTCTGAAGTCATTGCAAGATAATCAAAGTGCATTTTTTGGCTAATTTCCTATTCTCGAAAAAAAAAGTTCACTCTGATGTATTCAAGGCTGCCTTGCACATGTTACTGGGGAGCTCCCCTAGTACGGTACAAATAATTTTTTAAGCCTGGCCCCATACTTTCTCCAGCACCCCTCCTCCCATGTGCTGTGCTTTCTGCTGCCCCTCTCATTTTGGCTGGTGTGATGGATTTTTCCACTGCTTCAGAGTACTGTTACAAGAAAAGAGTCAACTGTGTCCCTTGTAACTTTAAATGTAAGAAGTGATTTCTGAGGGCGATTTATGCCAACAAGTATATTCTAGAGAGACAATAATTTGGCAGCCCTCTATCACCAATTAAACCAGGAAATTTTGCCTCAGTTTCACTCTGCTTTTCATATCACTCCATGTGCACTTCATTGCAAAGGAGTGTCTTCGTGCAATGGATATTTTCCATGCAGCTGCATTGTCCAAATGATTTGTTACTTGAATGATATATTTTCCCAATGGAATAAAACAAAAATATATGGTACCACAATAATTGACATGGTCCAGGATTTTGCTGCATTGCCATGTATTATAACTGTATATTCCTATTCTGCCCATGTGACTTATTCCAACATTAGGGTTTTTAAAAAGGAAGGAAAAGAAGAGATGAGGAAAAAATCATGAGTTTTAACCATTTTTCTGCTTCTTCCTCTTCTCCACAGGCAGAAGAGCCTCCTTTCTAACATGTGTACTCAGACAAGGTCCCTGCATGGTAGCAAGTAGGGGTCTGGGGTCTTTAAGAGTTGTGTTGATCTGCCCCTGTGGCACATTTTGGCTCCATCCACCTGGTGACTACCATCTGCTTTACATAGTAAAAACTTGGTTAAACCGAAGAAAACAAAATCCTGATGTGCATAATGGGTTATGCTTTTGGTTTGTTTGCTTCTTTACAGTTTTAACCAAAGTTGAGGGAAGTAATTATGCTTTAATAGATGGCTTTTTGGAGTAGATTTGGGAGGGATATACAGAAATCTTTTAAGTGTAAATGTGATGCTGGCCACAAAACTCATGCATGTCTCTGGATTTAAATTTTCCCAAAAGACGGGTGTTAGGTTATTGGTTTGGGTATCTGGATCTCATTCAAGATAAGCATGATTCAAGATCTTTGTAATAGATGGTCCCTTTCTCAGAACTTCATCAGCAGGTTCTAATATCTCTGCCCTGGGTCTCTTGAACCAAACTCAACCTGAACCATGATTTAATAATGATGAATGTCCTCTAGTAGCTACAGTGTGGCCATCAGATGAAGTTATGTATTTGCCCTAGGACACCAGCAGTGAAGATCTGACTTCATAATCAAAGTATCGACCTGACATATTCTCTTCTTTCATGCTGAGAGGGGTCTTCTGCTCTCTCTAGAGCCATAGAAACCATACATTGTATATACCAGAACAGCACTCGGCAGAGCTTCCTGGAAAGCTATGGTCATCTACAAAATGATTGTAATGTTGCCTTCCTTATTCATTCCTACTCTCTTTTTTAAAAAGACGATAGCTGAAATTCTTTTTTTGTTTTGTTAAATCTGCAGAAAATAGCTCTTTATTCCTGACCACTTTATAGCAGTATAAGTATACACTAACATGTTTGGCTTTCTTTTATTTATTTTTTCTTAGCAGAAAAATAAAGATGGACATTGTTTACTCACAAACGAATCTAGTGGGAGTTAACAACATCGCACAACTCCCCTTGGGCACACAGAGGAACTGCTGCCATCAGTGTGCCCTCCCCAGCTCCAGCTCCCTCAGTTCCCTACCTAAAATGGCTGCTGTGTAATGTGATGATGGCTTTCAGCTTTGCTTTTATTTTTCCAGCGAAAGGCTGGATGGAGAACACCATGCAGGTGCCTGACCTCATGTGGGACACAGAAGAGTCATTGCAGGGGAAAGGCACCATGCGCCTGGCACGGGTTCAGGCCCGCAGTGCAAAAGCAAACATCTCCATTAGCCCGTTGACTGCCCTGTGAGTCAGGTAGTCCATCCAGCAGCCTCCTTCCATAATTGTTTGTGCTCTGTAATTAATTAAAGATGGACCAGCAAATAAACCCCACACTCCCAAGTTTTCAATGCGTTCAGCATCCCGAGCTGGCAGCTCTCCTCCACCAGCTCCCTAATAAATACCATCCGCAGGAGCTTTGTGCGTAATTTCTGTGCAGCCCCAGCTCAGTCTGTACTTGGAATACAGCTTCCAGCTGTTCAGCTCGGATTTGCACGACGAGGAAAAAACTATTTATGAAGCTTCAGCAGCAGTTTATAAATAGTCACATGGTAAACAGTGGGTTGCGCTGTGTGCGAGAAATTCAGCAGGGATGTTGCCACAGAATATATCATTGCTTGTTAGGGGCTAACAGGGGCCTCGGAGATGTTTCCCAGCATGGCAGCTTTCTGCAGATAGGTGCCCTCCCATGCAGGCAGGACAAGGGCAGGGCTCCATGATAGGTTTTGTGGAAAGCGGGTTGCGAGCCACTGCAGCCATGCAGGGAGGTGCCGGCAGAGAATCCCCATTCCCTGACCACCCAGTCCAACCCCTTGATCTGGAGGGACCATCTCCATCCTTGTTGGAGGTGCCATCTCCGTCCTGGTGGGTGGTGACACTTCCATCTCGGTCAGAGGAGCCAACTACAGCCTGGTTAGAGTGTCACCTCCATCCTGGTCTGCTTAAGAAGCAGATAGCCCATCCTGTGCTGAGCATCTCCTGAGGCCATGGGGAGATTTCCTTCCACTGCAGCACCAGCTGTCTTGGGGACACTGAATTTAGACCACAATTTTTTTTTTTAATTTTTTTTTTTTTTTTTGCATAGGCCGGCAAACAGCCATCATCTGGGAACAATGAGAGCTGTCAGGATGGGGGAAGGGAGCAGGGCAAATCAAGCACGAGTTTGAGAGCTGATCAAAAGGAAAGAAACACTCTTCGTGCAAATTTTGCCCTGAAAAATACAAACTTCATTAGCTGAAAATGAACACTTAGTCTATTGAGATGTGCCTTGCGCCCAGAGAGCAGCATAGCAGGGACAGGTGACCTATTTTCCTTGGAGAGGAGGGAGAGGCTTCTCTATCGATCCCACCCTTCCTGTATCAGTTTATACATTAGCTTCTATGGCCTGTGGAGGAAGCAGCTAATAATGGAGTGAATCATTCACAACAAATAAATCACCTGACTAATTTAGCTTGTTTTTCTGCTCATGGCTCTTCCATGAACAGATCACCATTTCCCCAAATTTACATATTATTCAGATATATCTTACAGTTTGGGGGACTTTTTTTCCTTTCCAGTTTTCATTGCTGCAAGTCGAAAAAAAAAAAAAAAAAAAATCTCTATTAGCTCAGCTAGGGCCATGTAGATGAGTCGCATGAGGCTGTGCCTAGCCTCGGACTAGGATGAGCTCAGCAAGGTTGCTGCAGGTATTTGACATCAACAAACAGAAAGAGAAATCAAATTCTGTAAACTGCTGAAGCCATTGGAGTCCAAAATTCAGTTTCTAGAGATACACGTGTCCTTCAGGGTAGAGCCTCCCAAATCTTTGTAATGCAAACACCCATGGTGCCAGCACAACTGAAAGAAAACTGTCAAGATTACTGCAAGCTTTTTTTTTTTTTTTTTTTTTTTTTTTTGCTGCTTGTGTAGATTTTAAAGCCAGAGGGAACCATTAGATCATCTGGTCCAACCTCCAGCACAAATCAGTCTATAAAACTTCATCTAGTCTCTCCTGTATTGAGCCTGATGACTTGTATTTACCCAAACTACATCTAAATCAATCTATATCACATTCTGGCTAGCAACCCTCTCAATGAGCAGCATATGTGGGGTGATGTCACCTAGATAATCATTTGGCTTTAGCTCTCGCTGAAACAATGCTGAAAGCAATGGAGAAAGCTCCAGTGCTGGACTTGGACAATGTCTGTAGGTTTCAGAGCCCACAGTTAGAGTCAGACCAGATTTGGGGAGCGAGGTGCAGCAGCCTGCTGCTGTGGATAGAGGGTGAAGAAGGGGAGGGAAATGGTGGTCTCTCCCATGGGCCTGAGGGCTGTGGTGGGGCTGGACAGGTCTTCTCTCTCCAGAGATGCCACTTCCCCCAGCAGGGCAGTATAACTCAGGAAGCAAAACTCAGGTAGCTTCAGGCATGTTCACCCCAGAACATGCCCATGCTTTTTTTAAGCTGTTGTGTATGTGTTTATGTTTCTTTTGCCTGCTCTGCTGGAGAGCTCTGCACCCTTTCATGAAGAGTTGGTGTACACAAAAGAACACGCCAGGAAGCAAACAGGCAGCAAAGGCTGCCCAGAAGAAAGCACCACCTGCAGCACAAAAAAAAAAAAAAAAAAAAAAAACAGGCACCTCCCACACACCTCATCCCCCACCCACCACATCAATGGGAGGCACCATGACCCAGCACTGCGCTCTATCCATCAGCAAGCCCCAGCACCCAGGCATCAGGCAAAGAAAATTCCCAGCTCTATAGAAAAGAGGGAAAATTGCCTGTCCTTGCACCGCAGGAACTCCAGCCCCAGAGCTTCCTGAGCAGTTTCTGCAAAGAAGATGAGGAAAAGAAGCAGTATCCTGCCATGGCAGATCTCAAGCCAGGCAGTCCTGATGAGTCAAATTTCACATGCAAGGTAATTGCATGCTGACACAAGCTGCAACAGAGAGGTGCAACCCTTCTCTGCGTGCAGAGCTGCCCAAGACCTGCATGCCCTCCTCCTGCACGTCCACCTCTAGCTGAGCAAGTGTGGCCCTACAGAAAGCTCTCTGCTTCCTCACCTAGCTGGGCTCAAACTGTGACTGCTCTGAAAAACAGCTGCAAGAGTCAAACTGCTCGGAGCTGGGCTCCCCCTGCCAGCTTAGAATCATAGAATCAGCTTTTAAGGAACCGGCAGTACCCAAAAGTAGCTACAATCCCACCTCTCCTCTCTCCCCAGCCTACCAACACATCAAGTGTCTGGTGAGCCCACTTGACCAGGAGGGTCAAGGACCCTTCCTCCAAGCCCTCATCTCGATCAGTGACTCAGGTTGCAATCCAGCAACCGATTTTTCCTATCTGAGCACAAACCAGGGCTCAAGCAGGTCACTCAAGTGGAAGCAGAAGTGAATGCAGCTCAAAACAAAGACAGAAGAGGAGATTAAAATCTGCTCTGGTTTACACTACCAACTGCAGCAGCATCTTAGGTGAGGTGATGGAAATTGTGTTGTGGCTGTGCCACCTGCAGTGTAAACAGCCACTGCTGCCCCTGCTGCAGAACAGATCTACCTCCAGCAGCTTGGCTGCAATGAGGATATTTTGGAACAGCAGCATGCCAGTTGTCCTGGGCTGAAGTGAGAGGGGTTTTTCCCTAGATTATACCCCAGTCTGAAGGAAAAAAAGAGAGTTCTTACTCCAGAAGAGGTTCATAGATACACATATAGGGACTTATATATGGAGTTTATCTGAAATAACCGTTTTTTTAGTTAAAGCTTTTTTTCTTCTAGCTGCCTTGTGTAGACAAGCCCTAAGAATAAACCCCAAAATTTCCAGAGGTCAACCCCCATTCCCGACAGTCTTTTCTTTCATCATTTGATCAACCAGTTTACCTCATCACCCCTCTTTTCCTCCAGTTTCAGTCACCTGCAATGTGCTATTCAACCATCCTTTATCTTTTCCTACTTCACTACTGTTAAGATATTTTCTTAACAGTAAATTCAGGCACTCATTCAGTTGTTTTTCCCATTCCAGTTAAAATATTTATTTTTAAGGTGTTTTGTTTTTTTTTTTTTTTTCATTCAAACCCTTTAGTTTTTAACAATTTATGTTGGAGGAGACAGTTGAAGATTGCTATGCAACAGTTTAGCCATGTCTAATTTGGTAGTACATTAGAAAGACTTTCAGCCTAATACTCTTGAGTCTATTGTAAATACTGCAGCATTCCAGTCAACCAGACTGATAAAAACAATTTAACGGGGCTATTGGCAAGAGTGATCTCAGATTTGCTAAAAGTCATGTCTATGTTCATGCATGCAAAGCAGCACATTTTCACTTACCAGTCTGATTGATTAGTAAAATCTCAGCACAAAATAAAGCTGCTGGCATACACTGAAAGCATGAGATTGCTCTTGGCTGGGTCTTGTAGACACAAGGAGTATTTAAAAACTCTGAAGACATCATTGAAGTGTTTCTCAGAAGTTTTTCATATGACATAATTGACAGAAGGGTCAGTCATGATTATAAAATGAATGCTTCAAAGCATCTTTGGCACTTTTTTAAGTTAAAATAAGCTCAGATTTTAGGGTGCTCTATGGTGAAAATAAAATGTGGTGTTATTTGGGGTATCTTGGAAATTAATGAAGATGAAATAATCATTAAAGACTGCAGTAGCTTTCTGAAAAGTTCTAATTAAATGTTTATGGCAAGGTAAGTCACAAGATCTGAGGCATATGGAGTTGGGGGGACTGTTGGCTTTTTCTCTGATCTGTTCACCTGTGTTGTATAGATGAAAGTGATGTTTCTGGTAATTATTCTGGTGAAGTAGACAACACAATTAGAGAGAAAGGTAATGAATTTGTGAACTTTATGCAAGGAATACAAAATATATGAAAATATGTGTAAAAAGATTAATCAAAGAACATTTCTCCCAAGACCTATCTGCCTATGCATTCAATTAAAACAGTAGTGATGAGGTTATTTACAATACACATTTATTGAAAAAACTCCACATTACTAACACAACTTTGGCATTAACTTTCTTGGAAAACTTAGGGTCCTACAATGTACAACTCATTATGTACAACCATTTTTATCACCATTGGTGACAAGTCTAATTGATATTAACCTGAACACTGCTGTTGGAGCTGAGCAGGTATCTATAGCGGATTTCAAACTCTACTATTATTGTGAAAAATTTATCAATATGGCCAGAGTTATGCATCTACAGAAGAAATGAATTATCCAGCTTTCTGGTAACTTAAATTTAGGATGTCCTGAATATTTGCTATTCTATAGCAACCAGATATCTATCTCAAAATTGGCTGTAATATGATATGTCAGAGAATTGTTTTTTGAGTTCAGAGAGAGGACAGATTTCATTACTAATGTCCAGAGATTCAACTTATGATGGTTTTGCAACATGACTAACTTGGATATATTAAGAGCTTGAAATATAATGTGCTTTGGTGGCTATAAAATGTCTGGAAACAAACTCCAAGTGTTGTCGACAATGCTGTAGAATCTTCCCAGTGACCAAACTCATCTGGTGGCTTGGATCACCTCCACCCTGACTTCCACTAGCAGGCCTTTCACAGGCTGTTTCTGCTGCTTATTTGCATCTTTAAATCTCCTGAGGATGGTGAATGGTGGCATGACAAAAGTCAAAGCTATGTTCTAAGTGCTAGTTTGACTTTTGATACTTGGTATTGCCATGTGGGACAAAGATGACTCCGTGTTTGTGAAATGATCTAGTTTTTGCATTTCCTTCAGTCTCTCTATTTTAAATAGATTTTATTCAAACCCTACTACACAAATATAGCTTTCATACATATTTTTGCTAAATAGTAGATAACAAAGATTCATTGGATCCTTAATATATCTGATCTGATACTGTAGCCAGTTTATGTATTACAGAAATGATTAGATGTATGCAATGCTCTTGGTGGACAATATCCTGCTCATCTTGCCCCGTGCATGTCTTTATACCTATGTATGAAGGTACACATTTTTTCAAACAGTGTGACTCTAGTCCCATACAACCTTTTCCTGTCCAGATCAGTCAGTATTCTCTGGATTTCCATGGGACCTCCTGGGGGGCAGCACCCTTGTTTTTCCAGGTCAGCCAATATTCACAGAGATCTCCTGCACCCACAACTACTACATCTGCCGGTGACAAAAGAAGACTGGACATGATTAAATGAGGTTAAATGTCAGCTGGTTCTCCTGCCTTGCTGTGCCCTACCAAATATAATCCATATGCAGCAGCAGCCCAAAAGAAGCAGTCTTTGGCCAGATGTAATTCGCATAACTAACTTCAGCATGCTGGCTTCTGTCATTACCTCTCTATATGTGGTCTTATATGATTGGTTAATGTGCCTGAGGTTTTCTTGAGGAGAGTTCTTTCTGGTGATGAGACTTCTATTTATTCTCTATAGTTTTTATGCCAGCATGATTTTTGGTAGTTTCATATTTGAGATGACTACTGCTTTTCATTGAATCATAGAATCATTTAGGTTGGAGAAGACCTCCAAGATCACCTTTTGCAAAGGTAAAGATGATATGCTCATCTGATTCTGACCAAAATCATTCAGTATCAGATATAAAGCATTCATATAGCTTTTACTTTGCCTCTGGCCATAGTATGCTATGGTGGTTTGACTACAACCCCAGAGATCTTGCCATAGATTCCATCCGCTTCCTTTTGTGAAGCACATCTCAAGCTAAGTGAATAGGCTTAGGAAGTGACTGGACACCACCTTCATTGTGGCACATTAGCACAGGTCAGTAGTATTTTTGCTTTGATCTGCTTTATCTTCCAGCAGCTAGATATAGGCTACAGAACAGTGGAAAAATGAGCATCATCCCATTTAACTTCCCATGACACACTGACTTGGGCAAACAAGGCTATTTGATTTGTCCATAAGTTCTGAGTTTGCCAATAGGTTCAGTTCAGGTAATAGGCTTTCTTACTCTTAATTCTTTATAATTATGTTTTCACTGTCTGTGCATTTTGATGGTCCAAAGTATTTTTAATCTGATTTTCTTATAGTAATATTCTGCTAATCATTTTACAAAATCATACCACCTTTTCTAGTATCCATTTAGGCATATCTCAAGAAATTGTCTTAGTCAATGAAATTAATGTCTTTAATTAAGCCATCTAGTTTGGAAGGCATTGGTGACATTGGAACAGGGTGTTTCTGACTGATTACATTAATTAGATCAACTTAGGAAGCAAAATCAATGTGAAACCAAACTCTGTGCTGATGGGAGGGAACTGAGGAGTGGGGGAGCATCTACACTTGCCTGATAGTATGTCCATTGCTGGCTATGCTGACACACTCTGCTACATGTATCTCACTCCACTAGTGGCTCTGCTCTTTAAAGAAACAGCTGGGATGGCTTTAGAGATGCTTCATTGATAAAGCACTTTTGGGAAGCTATCATCACATGGACAGAGTCTGCTAATAGCTCTCCCTTCAACTTGTTAGCTGCAAATGAACCGTTTGTTTTGTTCTTCCTTTCTACTGACATTACAAGATCAGCTGTACTGTATTTCGGCTGCCACCTTCCCCAGGGTATTATTTTGGATTTCTCAATAGTACTACAATGCTTTTTGATGTTTTGGATACTGGTGTTATTTACTAGATAAATAAGTAAAATAAGTAAATAAGTAACTACTAGATAAATAAGTAACTACTCCATGAATCTTATGCCATGCACACCCTTTCTTTATCTTCTTGTGTTATGTTTCTCTTCATGACAAAGAAAACCAACACACTAAACGCAGTAATGCCATGGTCTCCAGATCATCTCTAAATATGCTTTAGTCATGGTGTCTTCTTTGAGCACTGGTTTTAGCCAAGCTTTTTCCTAGTTTTAAATAAATACAAACCACTTTGTTCCAAAACAGCTCAGCTTTCTGATCTGTAAACTGTTCTCAAAGTGTAATCAAATTTGCCCAGACAACCAATCCCATGTTATTATTATTGACTGTGCTCAATACAGGCTTTTAGTCAACAGATCTCTCCTGAACACAAGTTTTGGTGAGGCAAAGCCCAGCACACATTTATCTGATGATCTCCAGCTCACAACATAGTCATGCCCTGAACTTACAACCCACACAGCCCCGTGCAGGAGGCACTGGAGACGTATGGGCACCACTTCCTGCTGGCCCCAGGGGAAGAGTCACCAGGGGGAGACACGGACCCTCTCTTTGTCATCAACTAATTCACACTGCAGAGCTGAGTGGCTTCATACTGCTTAAGCATATGCAAAGAGAGGACCAAGCTTGGTAGGCCTTGTGTTCCCAGCTAGGACATGCATCTCCTCACCTGCCCATCTCCTCGCTCATGCCACCCACAGCTAGACAAGCTCAGAAGCAGCTTCACAGCTGTTCACAGCTGTAGGAGAAGCAGCACGTGACTGGAGCATGGTGCCCAATCAGCCCAGGATGTCTGGGGAGCAGACGACAAAGTAGCCTGCACCCTTGTACCACTTTCTCATGTCAAATGCAACAAGCTACCACCATCTTCATGTAAATTATGGTAGGGGAAAAAAAATTACTCAATGCTCAGAGAAATGAGAAAGAAATTCAGTTTATTTTACCATAAATATAGCTGGAAGATAAAAGCCAGGCATTGGCAACTTACAGAGGGCAGAGGCAACACACTACACGTTATTGTACTGGGGAGGCTCACAAGTGGTTGTAAATTCTCAAACAGCCTGGCATGGTTTGTTCTGAAGATTGAAAGCTCCTCTACCCAGAGATCACTCTTCTCCCTTCCCTAAGAGGATTTCTGAAAAAAAAACTTGCCGAAAGCAGCTGTCGGCTAATGTAACACACAACACTACTGTAAGAATGGATCCATTAGTCCTGGCAAAACAGCAGTCCTTGTCAGTACCTATGAATGAAACTGTCCCAGGGAATCTGCAGAGCAAGGCTGCATATTTAGGAAGCTCAAAAGAGAGTCAAAACAAAACCGAGGGGAGCAGAAAAAGCAACGCAGACACGTCAAAGGCTGCCCACATGGCTCAACCAGAGGCCGACCTAAAGCCACTGCCACACAATTGCTTGTGAAGCTTACAAAGGAGCCAGATGCTCCTGTTGAAATTATACCTTCTGCAAATCAACATGGGAAACCTGCCACCATCCTCCCTAAAAGGAGGAGTATTGACACCGTTCTCTTGACTAAAATAATATCTTTTCAGTGAATTAGCCGGAAAAAGAACAAGAGCTGTTTGCTTTGGACAAGTATATTTCCAGGCATGTCATCCCCACAAAAGATCATTCTTTTGCTTTACTTTCATGTGACCCTGAAAACAAATATCTGGTGGATATGGTCGGGCTGGCTCCACATCTCCAAACAAGGCGAGGGAGCTGGTGGCAAGGGGGATTCTTCTGTTGCTCTGAGCTAATAGATATTAGGAAGAAAAATGCAATTCTTCCCTTGGCTGGCTTTGAAAGGTACTTAACTTTTCATTCACAACATGCTGCTTACATCCACAAAGCTCAGCAAGGCAGTGAATATCATTGGCCTGTTTCAGAGGGGAAAGGAAAATGGGTAGCCCGAGGTCTCACCGCACGTCACAGCTGCATCCCTGAAGACACTAAACCTGAACCCCAGCCCTATGACCACCCTACCCCACTCCTTCCCACCTCCTGCCATGGCATTTTGAGCATTGATCAACAGTTAAGTTAGTAAAGGGTGTGGCTGGATCAGGATGTCTCAGCGCTTGTCCTGCTATTAATTGTTCTAATTAGTTACTCTGCAGGCAAATATATATGGACTTCATTTCAGACTCAGGGTCAAGCATGATTCATAAAAATTATCCACTATGATGTCCTCCCAAGAATCACCACCCATCTAAATTTTAAACATCCCAGATCAACTCCCAGTTCATAACAAAGAGAAGCAAACTAGCTTACTGCTACTGTGTGGTTTTCTTCATTTTGTTAATTTCAAAAGACGACCATCTTAATAAAGTGTATGTAATTCCTTTGAATACAGCATGAAGAACTGCATTTTGAGTCTGTTCAAATCTCAGTACGAGAACAGGAGATGTTGCTACCTCAAGAAGGCGTAAAGAAGCCTTGTCTTCTTTGAGACAGGAAAGTCAAATAACCTCTAAACCAGCCGAGGAAATGCTAGTGGAACAAAGATGCCAAGTACAAAACTCAGATTTGTACACTCTAAGTCACAGCAGAGGAAAAAGGATTTTTGTCACAACGTTATCTCAACACTTCTTTATATTTTTAATGATTTTTCAAGATGAAAATGCTTAGTGTGGGAAAACTTAGCAGTCAATAATTGCAATATCAGCCACGTAGTGTGCTTTGTGTATGTATTAGCCGTAGATTAGATTGCATGGACAGTGCACCTACCTCGTCTCTGTTATTAAAGTGCATATAGTTCAACAAATACTAATGACAGACTCGTTTTATTAGCTTTGCTATGTGCTTTAACAGCTACTGTCACTCAGTAGGGTTTATAACCTCTTGTTCTGATACAAGACCTCACCCTGCCTTCCAGTGGGCTTTGCATTTTCCAGAACCTCAGTTAATTCTCTAAATACAAATAAGGCATTAACTGCCAAAGTCCTGTAACAACTACATGAAATGTTAATTGTTCACCTGGACAAAATTATAGATGTTTGATGAAGAAACAATGTCTGATGAGAAACATAGACAATATAAAGAATTGCAAAAATGTGAACGAGCTAATAAATCACATATGGCAATTCACCATTGTTATTAATGTATATCTCATATTTGGCCATATTTTTATGGCTCCTTCTATTCATACTGTTGTATTTTCTTATGGTAGCAACAGGGAATCTAATATTTTAGCATCTAAATAGATATTAAAATTTGAACTGGTTTCTGTAGAAACATATTTGAGTTGCCAATTTGATCTCAAATGTTTGTTATCTTGTAAATTATGACTGTCTACAAAAATTAACTATGTAAATTTAGTTTGAGATGTAAATTGGGGGGGGGGGGGGAGATGGATCTCATATCTTTTCATTCAATATCTCTGAATTACTAACTTTTTAATAATTTCAAAGAAGATCATTAGAGCTGTTATGTCTTTTGGACTGAAATTGTCCACTCTTATTTTAATTATTTTTTAAAAAGAGCAGTGGAGAAATAGACTTGGAAAGGTATTGTGCAAAGAAAAAAAAAAAGTATGGGTATTTGTAAGAACAAAAAAGATTTCTGTCAAGCTTCATATGTGTTGGGAAGGATCTCTGATAATTAAAAACAAATCCAGAAAATTACAGCTGAACTGAAGAGAGTCTTGCAAATGCTTTTCATTTCAAAATCTGTTGATAATTACAACATAACTTCAATTCAGTTCATCTTGTAAGGGAAGGACAGGCAGACAATGTAACTGTTGGATGGCAGATATATAGGTAGTTAGACACTTAAAAATAAAAAAGTTTTTCACAGCAGAGGTGAGCAGGAGCAGAACTGAATTGAAGTATTTCAGCAGAAGCTAAGCATGTCCCTGCCAAATACACTTCTATAGTATTAACTCTATACTGCCCAAGCATTGTCTACCAAGTCCAACATAACGTATTTGCTGGAATAAATTCTTGCAAGCAACTTGCACAAGATAGATGTAAAGGGATCTGGGCAAAAGTGTATTGCTACATTAGTTTAACTTTTATGCATAATTCACATCAATGTAATTTTATTTAGTAGCTGCAAGTGATTTCTATAGAAATATCGTATCACCTTGCCATCTGCTAAGTGGTCCAGCACACGTGATGTAAAAAGAGGCTGTTATAGATGGCTTTTTATTTGTATTTTTCTGCTCAATCCCATTTTTTATGTGATGCATAAGTGTGTGTGTGCTTGTATACGTGCCTGTTCACAGGAGTGACAGTGTGTGTGTGTGACACAGGGAGAACTGCTGAGGATCACAGAGAAATGAAGACCACTGGTGCCACTGACCACGTCCAGCAATGTGCACCACTCTCTTCTCTGCTCCAATAGACATTATTTACCTACATCCAACACAGTAATACAAGTTTATGCACATTCATAGACTCCTTCACACTTTCTGTATTAACTTAGCATTTTATTGATCATTTGGGAACAGAATGAATGCTAATCATTAAGTTTTATATGAATGTTTCTATTACTTGAAGCCTTATAGCACATGTGCTGAGTTAGGGGATGTTGCTTATGCAAATGAAAGATAATTCCACATTAAAAAGATGTTTTCTGGAGCATCTTTATTCAGTTACATTTCAGCTGATCTAAAGGGCTCCTACAAGCACTAGCACAGAGGGGTAAAGCACAGGAATGTAAGTGCAGATAATAGTTTGCCAGACCAGGATACTATTTCTCTGCCACAGATTTCAAAAAGACTTACTGTACATACTGATTCTGGCATTTGAAACTCCAGGCTTAGCTGGGGGATGGGGACAGACGGAGGCAAAAAGCATTTAATATGAACAAAACATTTTTTGTGAAAGTCGAATTCCTTTTTGTTTCCATGTGCCATACAGTCAGCATTTTTTGAGTCTTAACTGATGCTCTCACACAAGCAAAGTGACTCTTGAAAATGCACCATTACAACTTAATATATCCAGTATGTAATTTGTACTTAACAGAAAGATATTTAGGACCATTTGCCTCAGCCATAAGACTTTCAGCTGCACAGTGGGAGGTAGTGCTTCAATGAAACCTTTGTTTTTAATCTTCTGATACAGTCACTATGGCAGTTGGCGGGCTTTAAAATTACATCAGTCTTCTTTTTAATCTGGGGTTTGTGAGCAGTAGTTAGTTCGGAGCACCCACCAAAGCCTATCATTTCATGGGCAGATCTACCACCCCTCTTTTTTTTCCTTTCACTGTGTAGCAAGGCCCAGAACCCACTTGTAAAAATCAAGCGGGAAAATGAAGAAGAAAGTTACCCTATGAGCAGGCAGATTCCCGCAAACAGTGTCCCAGCCCCACGTCCATTGACTTTGTTTCCTCTTCCTAAAATTAGATTAGGGCTCCCCAAGTGAGCACAATGAGGCTGAGGCAGGACAGCCGTGGGCTCCAACCACTTCAAAGCAGCCCCCTCTCCTCGCCCAACATCCCCTGGCCTCCGCGGCCCCACCAAAAATCCCATTTCTTGTCGCAGCAAGCTGGGTGGCAGTGGGTACGGGCCATGGGACTGTTGCCTAGTGTTCCGCTAAGCTCTGCCCTCCACTGAAAAAAAAAAAAAAAAAAAAAAATCCCTCATAATTCAGGCAACAGCTGGAAAGCTTAGCTTAATGGCCTGTGCTTAAATGTGGAAGGTCACAGGGTGCTGATCTAAGGAGCGGAGGGGTCCTGCTCAGCCGACTGTTGACGCTGGGTAAACGGAGGAGGAGGGGACCGGGGTGTGCATCTGAGGGAGCCGTGCCCCGGCGGGCGAAGAATAGGAAGCGGCTTCTATTCAGGGCTCGCAGGGGTCCGGGACCAGTGGGGAAAAGCAACAAGGCCCTTCGCTGCCTCCAAGTTACCTTGTATTATACCGGGATTAAAGTACATTTAGCTTCTCTATTAGCATACTTTAGCCCCATTTAGGCTTACTTGATGTTTCCGATGGCCTTTGATCAGCCTTGCATGGTGCTGGTCAGCTTCGGGACACAGCAGTCAAAAAGCGAGACTGTGAAATTATCCTGATGTTGAATCTCACAGGAGATATTTCTGGCTGTTTTCATTCACTCGTCCCCAATCTTCTAGTTTCTTTCTCTCTCTCTCTCCCTCGCTCGGGAAAATAATTTACACATTCTTTAAAGAGGGAGAGAGAGAGAAAGAGAGAGATATTAAAAGAAAAAGGTAGCTTAGTGACCGGTAATAATTAGCTCCCTGTTTGAAATCAGCTCTGGTTTGTGTGCCGGTGCTGAAGCATCTATGAAAAATACTATAATTTCTACAGTGTCTGGCTTTTTATTGCTTACATTTGCATATAAATTAAATCCATATTGTAGCTTTAAGGCAAGCTAGGCTTAGAACGCCGTACAGCTCAGGGTCCTATTGTTTTACATCTACTTTCTATACTGTGGTTAAATGAAAAGGGAGGAGAAAGTAAGGGAGGGAGAAAGTCAGCTTTGTAGCATTTTTAATTGCTTCTCTGCCAATTATGGCCAAATTAATATTTAAACTTTGTAGTGCTTTGAGAAATTGTTTACGAAATCCCCTTCCTGGTGTTCAGTGCTGCCTGCGCCTCCAGCAATATCTATATTGGAATCTTTTGTCAAAGACAACGAAAAATAATTGCAGATAAATTCCCTTTTCTTTCAAAATATTTTCCGGGAACAAACGCTGCGAATCGAACCGTAAATCTCTCAAATGTGGCCGTGATCCCTACTCCGGAGAGCCGCCCGGGCAGCCACCAGCAGCCCTCCTCCTTCACCTGGCCGCATCTACGCGCTCCGCTCAGCTCAGCCGCTCCTGCTCCCGGCGGCCCCTGTGCCGCTGGACCCCGCGGGCTGCCAGCGCTAGCGCCTCAGGACGGAGCCTGGGAAGACAAGAGACGTTTGCAAAGATGAGTAACGAGAAGCAAATGGCGCCTCGAAGTCTCCCTTTAAAAATTCCTTAATGAGATGCAGCACGGTTGTGTTGTGATTTTTTGTTGTTTTTCTTTTTTTTTTTTCTTCATTCTTTTCTTGGGCTAATGCCTAGTATGTACCAACCACTGGGCCACATTTTTAGGAAACATCTAAATCAAAAGTCAGAAGATTACACAGGGACATAAGAAAATCTTGGGATGGCAGGAGGCCAGGAAGCCCGGCTAGGCCTGCCCTCTCCTCCAGCGAGCAGTTGTTCCCCACAACGGAGCGTTTCTCCCCCTCTCTCTCCATATGCTTCTTGCTCTATTTGAAATCTGGTCAGATTGGTTGCTTCTAGAGCAGCATCTGGTAGCTTATAATATATACCCTCTGGAAAAAAAAAAAGAAGCGTAGTACATTTGTATGGGGCAAGACCTAGCTGGAGTCGTGTCCCTCGTTCTCATATCTGACATTAGCTCTAATAACCGCAGCCCTGCTCCCTGCGATTCCCCCCAGAGCCCTGCGCAGCTCCGCCAGGTCCCCTCTTAATCTTTTCTCTTTTCAAGGGCTACAGACCTAGTTTCGCTAACCATTTTGGAGCCTCCGATCTCAAAGTCATTATGGGACTTTGTTGTACTATTTCCATTTCTGTAATATTCCTTCTGTAATTAGGTAATCAAGACTGTGCATCTTTCCCATGTGGCCTTTGGAGGTCGATTTTATTTATCAACTTATTTATCCCTTATTACAGCTGGTATTTTAGAAATACTGGCTGCAATACCATCAGCTGGGCAGACTGCTAGTCTTCACTGCTGTCTGCTTTCTATCATAATTTCCTTTTTTTTCTTTCCCACCACCCATTCACTTGTTCTGTCTGAATTTTGCATCTGTTTGTATTAATAGAGGACATTGCAAGTGCTTACATGTATGATGAGTTGTAAGCCTATGCAGTCTCTTATAGATGCCAATGGGAACATGGCTTGAGCTGACGTAGGTGGAGATGTTCATGGAACTAGCTTAATGTGAGACCTTCTGGGCAGAAGCAGACCCTGGATTGGGCTCAGATGATGCCTCACCCAAAGTCCTGTCCTGGGCAGTGTTATCAAGTTGGTGCTCATGCACTGGTGCACAGCCGGCTTCACAAGCAGTAGGACAGGCCATGCCAGTCTACATCAGTGCTAGAAATACTCCTCTGAAGGCAATGGATTATTGCCCAGACTGTGCTGCAACAGTAAAAGTCTAACTACTCACTCCCACCACAATAAAATAATTGTCCTATAGATTTTCACCTGTAAGTTCAGAGCTTCCTTTTCAGCTGTAAAACAACACTTTCTAAACCCTTCCCCTCATTACACTTTGTAGCAATACAGCTCATATAAAGCTCCTTTTATTTATTTATTTATTTTTACATATGACAAACTTTCCTCTCTTTTTTTTCCTCTTCTTTTTTTCCTATAGCCCCTGCCCATTCACTGGTTGAGCCTGTCTTTTAGATCCCTCTAGGTCATGCTCAAGCTCTAACTGTAGCTGATAGCAAATTTCCTTGTTATGTGTTTCCTTTCAGCTGCTCATGACCATAAATATATTATATGTCCTTGTTTCAGAGATGGTTGTGTGGTTCCTCATAGTAATATGGGACACCTGGTACACAAGCTTCATGGCATCCAGCCCAAAAAACACAAGCCTGGCTACCTGAAGGGAGAATAAATGTCCCCAAATCCAGGTTTTCTGAACACTTCAGTCTGTCAGCACTACTGACCTGATTTGCAGACAGGCTTTCTCTTTGCCTGCCTAGGCTGCCTACTACAGGGTTAATCCTCCACCCCCTCCACCTTTGTATTTTGTACTAATGAATCTTGTGGGACAGCATGGCAGAATCATGAGGCTGTACAGATACTGTAACTAAATACTTAAGACACTTAAGCTTTTTTTCCATATCAACCTATTAGTTATTTGTTTATTCCTGGTCTTTTGCTTGATTCAATGCCCTTCCTATCAATGCAAAGCTGACTGTGAAAATAACATTTACTAAGTTTGTTTTTTGTTTTTGTTTTTGTGCATTGGTGCTCTTTCTTAAATTATATTATTCTAAACCTTCCTTTCCCTACCACCAAGCAGGGATAGTGAAGAAGGAGTCTCAGAAGTACTGACCTAGGCTTCAATCACAACCAAGCACAACTTACTTTGAGACTTACAAAAGTTTGGTTCCTTATTTGCCATTATCTTTGCTCCTTTACAGCATCATGTTCCTGCTTGCACTGAGCAAAATCAGGGCATAGGAGCCCCATATTCAGCAATGCAACCTGACAGAGGATCTGCTCAAAATTCCCCACCCTCGTGAAATTTTCAGCCTACACCTGTTCGCCCATGAGATTTAAACAACTCAGACAGACAGCTACATTTTGCAAGGGCAAAATAAATTGAGTCCAAACTCCACAGCATTTATATTCCCCTAAGAGAGGCTTTCTTCAGTGTTTGTTAGTCCTTCAATTTTTAGCTTTGTGTGTTGCAAACCCCATCTTCTGGCAGTTTATCAGCTGTCTCCAGTATCGGTTTCAAAATAGATACTAAATACCACTCTTGCACCTTGTAGCGGCAGTGATTTTCAAACGCACTGAACAGCTTTTCTGCTCTTCAGCCGTCAAAGATTATACACCGAGAATAAATTACTCAGCTGGATGCGTTGTTTGTAGGCAAACTCAGGCAGTGACAGTATCGGTAGTCCCTGTGTTTAAAAGCATGTAAAACACCTTCTCTTTTCTCTGCTTTACATTGCAATCCTGGGAGCAGCAGCTCAGCGTCATCCTCCATGCAGGCAAGGTGAGGGCAAAGAGGCATTGTGGTTGTCCCATCCCACACCCTGACGTGGGTGTGGAAATCCTTAAGGGTGGGGGGCTCCAGTGAACATGGGAGCCCTGGCTGCCAAAGGAATGGCCCCCCCTTTGGTCCCTCCTGGCTCTTGGTGGCTGCTGGACTTTGCATGCTCTGGTCTCTCTCCTGGGAGAAAAGAGTCCATGCAATTTCTAATGATATCCTTCCACCCATCACCATAGCTTGTATTACTCTCTCTCTTTCTTTCTTTCTTTCTTTCTTTCTTTCTTTCTTTCTTTCTTTCTTTCTTTCTTTCTTTCTTTCTTTCTTTCTTTCTTTCTTTCAACAAAAATCATGTGTTTGCTGAGTATCAATAAAGGTTTCCAGTCTTAGCCAGCTTTTTGGGGTTTTCCTTACTTCTTTTCTGTTCCATGTTTTTATTTCTCATTGCAACACTTAATTTCCAGTGTTGTCTGCTGCATCAGTTTATCATACCCTTCAAGGACAGCATCACATTTCCCTAGAAACGCTGAATTACTATATTCACAAACCTAGCATCAAACTAGAAACCAGTTTCTACAATATATTCGGTAAGTAAATTCTGACCAGCCCAGAATATATTTTATTGTTTAACTTTCCTTTCCACAGCCCATGCTTCCTAAAATGCATTCATAGAAATGCTCACAAATAGTAAATTTGGATTTAAGGTTGAAATCTGTTCAGTCAAGAGTTGAAAGTTCTCTGGGACAAAAGCAGCAATAGTTCATAAATTCTAGATCAGCTTCTGGAGGACTGAAAATGATACCTGAGTCAACACAGCCTTGACACAAAATATCTCAGAGATCCTTAGCCATCTAAACTACAGGCTCTAGGTCTGCAGAGGTTTCTCCATAGAGAGCAGAAAAAAATAGGTAGTGACAAAAGTAATTCACTCCTTCCTCATCCTCATAGGATGAAGCACCTTTTTGATACAACAATTTCATTCCATTTGATAATGAAAGGTACTCAGAAGACAAGTTTTGGTATATCCCCAATTTTTAGCTAGCTACAGCAAACATCTTGCTATGGACGACTGACAAATAATCCATAATTCAAATACATTTGCAGAAACAATTTGTCTAACTATTCTGACATAACAAATTTGAAGGGAAAAAAATCTGCTTGCAGGCAAACTGCAAGTATGAAAGATGACTAAATTCCTTTAATTAAAAAATCAGTGTAAATAGTGCTCTTGTTGATTTTAAGTATGTTTGTGAGGCAGAAATAGTTTAAATCAAACCTTACATATAATAAATAAATGGACAGGCTGCTCACTGTGCATATGATGCCTTCATTATTGCTAACTATAATGTTGATCTATTAATCTTTGACTAATAAGGATTATTATTTTTTTTTTTTCCTAAAGTCAAAAAACAGATTTTTTTTTCTTCTCCTACTTTGTTTTATTTTCTGGATATTTCATGAGTCCTTTGGGTTCTCCTGATTCTGCCTGATACACAAAACCATCTTGCAGGGTAAACAAGGGAGACTGCATGGTCATTTGCTCTTGTCCTTTCATGCAATAGCTGTGATGCCATGGTATTTTATCACCTGCACCAGATCAGAAGCAGAAAAGACTGTCTGACTTGACATGCTGCAGTTTGCCAGGTAGATCAGGAACAGAGATAAGAAAACTCCTTTTCTTCAAAGGAAGTTTTCTACTTGTAGGTGCTGTCTAAATTTCTTGAGGACACAAAGCTTTCCTCCAAGTTTGTCATGTCAGCACCACTCAGTGATAATTGCAGCTTCTTGGAGAAGGGTCAGAACACTTTATGGGAAAGAAATGCAAACATCCACTGGTGGTTTGACCTTTTCTGGTTGTTGCCCATGTAGCTCAGCCTAAGTAGATAACTGCTGTTTCATCACTGTCATGCAAATGCCTTAACTTGTCTCAAACCTAAAGCAAAGGGACCTGTTACAGGATCATAGCTTCAGTATTCACTATCAGTTTGTTCTGGTTAATACAAATTTTGGAAAAGTAAGAAGAGAAATCCCTTGAACTAAAAACAGTCGTGAAGAGAGAGTCTCAAGAGGTGTTTCAAAAATAGATGCTGCCATTTTTATTAGCAAAGTGCAGAAGCAGAGGGGCGGGGGTAATATAAGTTTAGAAAAATCACTCAACTCGACAAATAGTGTTGAGAAATTTGCAAAGAGAGTCCTAAGCTTAAATTACAGGGCAGAGTTTAAGATATTTGGAAATCTTACATGGCAGAACAAATTCTCTTTCCCACACTAATGGCTGTCTCTGTCTGTCTGTCAGCTCAGAGTTCAATCACGTATTCACAATAAAGTATGGGTCAAGTGCTAGGATGTCTGTGTCTTATAGTCTTATTCCTGGCTGACAAGTGCTACATCTAAATCAGCGTATGGCATTAAGTTATAGCCTGAAAGGAGGCTGGGGTGGTAAGACCAATTCGGAGGACGAATGCTTCTTGTTCCCCCCATCCCTCAACCTTGCAGAGGCCACCCTTGCTCAAAGACACCACTTCCAGCATCACTTATCTCATTTAATTCTGCAAAATGAAAGCTTAGCTCAATAATAATAATGTATTGGACTTGTTTGGGCAAGTGCCTATCTGGCCTCAGTCAAAAGATTACACACCAGTAATAGAAATTTATTCAGAGCAAAGATACCCTGGTATAATAAGACCATCTTGCTTCATGTAATTATAATTCATGCATCCAGAGACAGCTGTCCATCAGATATATTGTATTAGCTGGCTTTGATTTCTATAATGAGTTTTATTAGTATATTTATGAGGAAGAATAGCAGCATATAAAGAAGTTATGAATAAGTTATTGTGTGCAGAACCAACATTTGGGATCTTCTAAATCCTGCAGAGAAGCCAAAGCCTGAATGGCTACAGAGGCTGAAACACTCCCTGTGTCCAAAAGATGATCCATGCAGACCTGTTTCATAACACAGTGTGTCAGCACAACCCATTGTTTTCTTTCACAGCCATGAAATCATTGGATTTATATAAACAAGAAATCTAAATGGGGTCTGAAAAACAAAAAAAAAGTGAACAAGAAGGTCATGGTTTAACCTATCTTTGACATTAGATTGACGTGGCATAAAAGAATCTTTCTTCACATATACAAACTGGTACTCTTTGTTCTTATTTCCCACACACAGGAGTATTTAGGCTATGCCAGATAAGATACACTGAATTTAGAGAGGTTTGAGAGAGGATGGTCGATTCTTCTGGTGGAAAAAAATAAAATAAAATAAAATGGTGGCAAGGGATGGAAAAGTGGGACTAAAGTAAAGTCAAAACCATTGAAATAACTGGTTATGGAAAAAATAACAACAAGCAGTGATGCTGTGAAATGATATGGAGCAAAGTAAAAAGGGCCAAACACTCAGTATCAGCAGCTCTAGAGATAGGTACTATTGAAGATAATTTTCTATAAGTACAATAAGCAAATACAAAAACCATTACAAAGTCTGTTGAATAGTTCACTATAGTTAATGGTTTTGAAGCCTCACTTCTGGCAGCCAATTTTGAAAACGTTTGTCCAGGACAGCCTCAGGGCTATACTCACTGATACCTGCAATCCTGCCTGCTCCTCCTCAAGGTTTTCGAAGATCTGGCATCTTCAAAGCTAAGTCTTCCACTTCCCTGTTCCCTAGGTCTTCAAGCCATGCCCAGACCACCCCTGTCAACCTGGCACACTGGAGGACTTCCAGCAGCTAAAGGTGGGTGCTAACAAATCTAAGGGAAAAAAAAAAAAAAAACTCCTGTGCCAGTATTTCCTGGGTAGGTGTCCGGCTGCCCAATTGCACCTCATTAAAGTAGATTGATCAAATGCTTCAGGTTACCTCAACTACCAACTGAAAGACTATAGTCTTTTCCCCTCTTGCACTTCCCCTGCATAGCTGAAGTCTGGACCACTCACCACCACCCTGCAGCTCTTCTATCTGTACTACCAACAGCTGGCACCGTTCTTTCTGTATGAGAACATGGTTTAAGAGGTACGGCAGTGTATAACAGGCTCTTCACAAACCCTGCATATTTATAAGAGTGATCCTCACACAAAATGTCTGTTTTAAAGGAAAAAAAAATAAGTGATGACAAGGTCTGTTTAAGGACTGGGTCTGCATGTACGGAAAAGGACGCAACATACTCACCATGCCCAAATAAAAAGACCAGCTGGCTACTGTAAAAGCCAAGAACCTCTCCCTTACACACTAGGTAGTCCCACCTAAGCAAGAAAAGACACCAGGTTAAAGTCCTCAGTTGAGCTGCAAAGCTGGCCAGCTTCTGGGACTGGAAAACCCATGCAACACCTCTAACACCTGTCTCTGTGTGTCCAACATCATACTTTACTGGCATGAGCTGATGGTGTTCTCTGTGGTAAGAGCTGAAGGGCTGACATTGAGATCTCATAACTGACTTCTACTCTGCTGGCCAGAAATGCTGCACTGACAGAAGAAGCAGCTCTTGTTCTGTCAGTGAAGAAGCTCTTCAGCACAGACAAGCAGCCTGGTTCCACCCCTCAGGCTCACCTATTGCCTTGAAGCCAGGTTAACCTGTCAGTGTCAGCAAGAAACCAAGACAGATGTGATCCAATTATTTTGCTACGGTCTTCTCAAACACCTTCCTTAAAGCTGAGAATTTCCAAGGAGGTGAGAAAAGGTGATTAGAAAGACTTCAGCAACTGCTTCTTTGAAAGAAGGGAAATCCCTTGCAAGCAGTGTGTCCTTCATGACCCTTGCCCAGTGCTTGGAGGAGGCATAGCCCCAGTGTCCCAAATATCACCCAACCACCAGCAAGATCTGTGGTCTGCAGTTGTAGCAGAGATTGTATTCGACCCTCAAGAACTTATTCCACCTCCAGAAAGAAAGTAAAAATCAGCATGGCTCTGAATGATCTTATCAGGACAGTAATTGGAAAAATCCCCACAGTAAGAAATGCTCATCTGTCACGGCGTGAGAAGAGCCCTGATTAGCCAAGCTGTTTACTGCTCACCGCCGTCCAGCTAGTCACAGCTTCGCTGACACCACGGTGAAGGACACGGCAGCCGTGCCTGGCCTCGTTCCTAAGCACCACGTATTGTTTCCAGAGCCCTTTGTGCGACCATCACTCCAATTAGGAGCTGGAGTGCCTCCACAAATGCTCCATCCTCCCACTTTGTCAAGCAGAGACAGTCTGAATACCACAGAAACCTTTGAGAAGGGGAAAATCACAGAAGAGGGCATTTAGGGATCATAATGGCAATGAGTGGCAAGAGCAGATGATTACAGAACTTCATAAATTTTAATCAAAATATCAAAAGAGTGGACTGTCAAAGCAAAGATATCCTTCTCCTAATGGGAGGACAAACTAAAGCAGCAGCTTTTTAACATCCTTTGATGCCCTTAGGAAAGCAGGGCCCCTGGCGCTGACTGTTGCATCCCACAATAGTTCATTAGTATTGAGATTCCTAATTCCCTTTATTGGATCTGAGTTTTGGCTTCGAAGATCTGACCCCTGAAGAGACAGAAATTTCAGAGTGCATTTTGCTACACACTTCCTCACTTCAGGCATTTAACTCCTCATATTAGACACAACACTCCACATGCCTTTGCCACAGTGAAGCAAAAGGAATAACCACGTTAGCTCTAGCAAAATGTTATTGGCATCACCCAGGCAAAGACCTCTACACCCAAAACTTCTTTCACTTTGATGTTCTCCTATAACTAAGGGGAAAGTATGTCTATATTAGAGCTGAAAAATAAAGATAGGAGGATGGAGGTTAGGACTTGTGCTTCTGACCATGTATTTTATTCTAAAAGGAATTTTGTGACTCATTCTCTTGTAATCAAGACTCGTGAAGACTCATTTCCCACAAGTGGATCTGAAGGGAACATCCACTAAGTTGGAAAAGATAAGTAGATCCACTGTTTTATGTACTAGATTTTAAGAGAGATGGAGAGATTAATGCATTACCTACAGAGAGCTGTCAGGTACCCTATCTAGAAACAAATATCAACAGAAGGCCACCAGCCCAACCACTCAGGCCTTGCACATGACTTACTTTTGCCTCACATTGCTAACTCCGCTCTCCCATAGTAACTCCCACAAATAAATAAATAAATAAACAAATAATGCTGATTTCAGAAAAGCTGAAGGAGGAATTAATGTCTTCCTCTTTTTTTTCTTTTTTTTTTCCTTTTTTTTTTTCCTATACAAGCTCTCAGACCCATCAGACAATGAGAGTCCCTTAAAACCAGAACAAAGCAATGCAATCGAAAAAGAAGATGGGAAAGGGAAGAGTTAACCAGTTTTATAATTGTTTCCAGAGAGCAATTATTCAGTCCCTAAAAATGCTGGTAGAAGAACAAAATGGAAAATGAACATGGTCCCAGCAGACAAATGATTAATATTTAGGAAAGGACTATAGCAGGTCTGGATCCAAAAGGAGAAGGAGGAAAAGAGCATTTTAACGAGATTAGTACTCAGGCTGTACAAGCTCATCAGATATGATTTTTCCTATCTTATCAAAAGTGAAGGACATTTTCCTGCTCTAAACCCACTCATTTTGAGAAGGAGCTTTTATGTGTGCACCCACTTGACCAGAGCCTGTGTTGTGGAGGAGGTATGCCCCCAACACCGCCAGTCCTGCCAGACACGTGCTACCTGGGCAGAAACACAACCAGGAACAAGAGCCAGGGAGAGTCACTGAGAATAAAGCATTCAGCTGATTAATACCACCAGGGAATTCTTAGGGATAATGTTTTTTTTCTTGAATTTCCCTTTCCCTCCACAGCTTTCCTGGAAGCTCTCTCCGTGCGTAATCCCTGCTCCCCAGTCGATTGGGGTGCAGCTCCCTGCACAGGCTAATATTGGCAGGGTGACATTTCAGCTCTTTGCAGTGGACAAGAGCAGGTGCAGCACAGCCCACAGCAGCAGCACTGCCCACGCCTACATGGAGGACTAGGAGGTGCTGGGACAGGATCTGGCCATGCTTCTGCCTGCCCTCGGCCGGGCAGCAGAGCTCCTACGTGTGCCGTTTGCATCAGCTTCCCCATTTAATAAAGTTGTGGCCTCTTGGCTTTCAGCGCCACACTTCCCAGTTTTATTTCCCAAGGGTTCATAACAACAGTAACACACAGTAGTTATAATGTGTCATAAAATAAATATTAGCAAAAAGCACACGCCAACCTCCGCTGGTTTGGAGTTTGCCTGGCAATTCAGTTCCTCTAGTGCTTGCCTCCAAAAGCAAAAGCAGTCTGCTGACGGAGAAGGCTTGTTTGTTTGGCTGTGCTTTGTTTTTCCCTCACTTGGCTGGGCTTGCACCAGTGTCACAGCTAATAAAGGTAAGGGCTGGTGTAGCACTGCCTTTCCCATTGCCCTAATCACATTGCTCCTGAAATTAAGCCTGTCAGCGCGTCGGCTGTAAGCCGGTATTGCGGGAGCTTAATAACTCCTTTGTGAACAAAACAAAATTGCTTCTGGACTTAAACCTGGTGTGCAAGGCTTCTGCCTATAGGGCCAAATTGTATCCGTTGCAGGGAATATAAAGAATGTGCCCCAAATATCTATAGACATGTACCAGTGTGTACACAGAAGCACAAAGTGTGAATGCACATACACACCTGCATGGATGTGCACACACAGGTAGGGGACTTCACGTAAGGTGTTTTACATTCCCACCCACAGTGTTTGTAAAGGGGGGTGAAAAAATTCATCAGAGCCTCTGACTCTCTCCCAGCAACCAATTTCCATATTATTTTTAGGTTAATCTCAGTTTCTACTTCTTTTTGGGGTGTTTTTCCTTTTTCTCTAGAAAAATAAATTGTACACTTACCCACTACAAATCACATTGCCCCAGAGCTGAGACAGCTGAGGTAAAACCCCATCCTAAAATATCAGCAGTTGCTTTATGTACCAAAATGTCCCATCTTTGAAGCTGAGTCTTCATCATGTCAAGCAGCAAAGCCCTAGGGCAGAGCCTTGCTCTGCCGCAGACTTCTTGTCCGACTTTGTGCAAATCATTTAGCTCTGTTCCTGAGCTTGGCTGCTGTAAAATGAGAACAATTAAATCTCTCTACTTCATCAAACAGCTGTAATGATAAATACACTATGAAATGCTCTAAAATATCTGTGAGAGAGATTATCTGCTGGACAAATAGATACAGACCCAGAAAGGGGAGCCCTGTTACCACTTTAAATTAATGGCATTTTTAAGACCAGAAGTGCCAGTTTTAAAGTTCATTGGCTTAAAAATAGACACTGATCAAACAGATTATTCTGTTAAAAACACTGTAAATATATTTCTTTCTATTAAAAAGTAGCACGGGCTTTTATGTGTGGTATGACATATAGCTTTGCCATCACAGTACAGGGTGGCAGCGCTGGAGCTGATGGGGTTTGTGTGGTGGATCTGAAGGGTACCAGCAAAGCAGTTTTGCTCCATCGGGTCAAAATTCTCCTTCCCTAAGACCTGCAATGATAACTCAGATGATGAGTGCCATGAAGCCTGGGGCACAGACCTAGAAGCTGCTGCTGTCACTAGATGGCTGGTGCACAAGGAGATGCCCTCTCCAATTACCACAGCCACAGGAGCCAAGCTGCTCTTGCAGGAGGGCTCAGGGAACAGCTTCAGTCACAGTCTGAGAGTTTTCTGCAGGAAGGACAGGTGAAATTGGGTGATGCCACAGCCGATAACATGGACAAAGGGAAGGAAAATGTCCAGTGATGGATTAAAGAGAAATTAAATATAGCATCGACACATGGTGTAGTTATGTTGATGGGAGTGACCAACAGGAAGGGACAAATTGTCCTTGTCATAAGTAGAAGATGACTCAGGTTTCTGCTACCAAAGCCTTCACCTTCTTACTTCCCCTTCACTTTGCCCTCTTTCTTATGAGCTCCCTACCCAAACTGTGAGTCTGGCTAAAACTCACTGCATGAATCTCTTCCCATGTTTCCATGCAGACCTTGAGGAACAAGCAACAACCCTGGGGCCAACCACAAAGTCTTCCCTCAAGGCTTTATTTTGGCCGGGGATGAACAAAACCAAAGCAGTGAGGTCAGATGGTGCCCACGGGCAGGTGTTTGCCTGGAGAAGCTGGAGGTGCCAAGACAGGGTCTCCTGGGCACAGGCTCCTACCAGTCCCCCACCATCAATCTTAGAGCAGCATGCCGTCATGGACACACAGCAGCTGTTGCAGTAAGCTCATCGGGTAACACACACATATATTAAAGTACCTTTAGCACACTTACTAAAACATATATTTAGCTAGGGAAAATAATCTTGCCCTGCCTATAAAAGTCAAAGTTTGCCTTTATAAATAACTCCAGGAACCCTGCACGCATCGGCGGAAATGGCGACGGTGTGTATGCTCAGTCTCCTTCCCTGAAAAGCTCTCTGAATAAAATATAAACACGCTGGAATATAAAGAACAGTTTGGTGAAGATAATGAAATCTAGTGAAGCCAGTAATTTACCCTGTAAATCATATAGCTACTTCTTCCTTACAGTTGCCTGCCCTGATTTACGCCATGAACCTTATTTCCGAGCTTCTCCCCGCTTTATTGCAAGCGTGGGAGCACAGACTACAGGCTTCTGCAAGTCTCTGTGGCTGGCAAAGCCATTCATTTTTACCTTGAAATGTCCCACTCTAGCTATGCCCCGTTAGCTTGACACACTTGTTCTTTTTTCCAGAGTCTTCTCTCGGGTCTTTCTGAGAAAGGAGGGAAAGGCAGGCACCCAAAAATGACCATTTTGCACCCATTCTTGATGCAGTTGCTGGGAACAGGAGCAGTCACAGGGCTGTGTCGATGCTGGCCAGGGGGAGATGCAGAGGAGAGCTCCTGAGCTGTCTGGGCACCCCATGGCACCCCACAGCACCCCACAGCACCCCCAGTCTTCCCATGCACTCCCCAGCCTCACGCAGCCACCTCGGGGAGCCCTTTCCCCTTTCATCGCTGGCACCAGAGGTCTTCCCATCAGCATGTAAAATTTTCCAACTCAGGCTCTCACATATTGCATGGAATATCTTCGGAAGGGGATGGAAATAATTGGGTGATATTGCCTCAATAACGCCTCTGCGTGTGCTGGGGCGCGCGGAGACACGAAGTCTCACCGAGCCTCCAGGGCCAGCGGCGAGCCCTGCACGGCGCTGAGCTGCTGCACGGGGCTCAGCCCCATCCTCATTGCTTATTCACGCCTCTCCTTTAAGTCTAACCGCACCAGGGTGAGGATATATCTGTGAATTCAAGTGGATTTGCCTGGCAGGGTGTGCGTGTACATTAGGCAGGCATAAGGATGTGTGCACAGCACTCTTCCCATGCCCGCGCAGGGTAGGGACTGCAGGGGAAAAACTGGATCTCAAGGAGCCTTTCTGATGTATGCTCCTTCAGTATTAAGATTTCTTCAGGCTTTGTATGCCTGGTAATATTGCTCTCATTTTGAATTTTCCTAATAATTTTAAGAGAAAATTTTTTGTGACAACTGCTGTTGATTTAAAGCTAATGTTTAGCCAGTAATGGGTAATTGTATTAGACTAAAAAAAGCTGCTGTAAAGTCGACCCCGGTCTGATTTTTAATTTACTGCATCATCAGCTACTTTTATGATACTATTTAATCTGCTGAAATAAAACTATTGCTCTATGAATACCTCTAACATTCAAGAAAGATTGTTTTTAGCCTTTCTGTTCTTGGGGCTGGGGAGTTGTTAATTAGCATATGAATTATTCCTGCAAATACATTTATTTATATTTGCTTTAATCGTCACAATACTCAAATAAGTCATGTGTTATAGTTCACTACGGACTCACTTTTAACCCTGCAAGGGGGCAAGGGGACAATGCCCATCACTGCTTTGCACCGGCAGCAAATTCTTAAAATGCATTCTGTGTTTCCATGGAAAAACAACACCAAACAACACAGAAACAATTCCAAACAATGCTAAATCACCTTCCCTCTATTTTTTCCTGTGAGGACCCACATCTTGCTCAGCCAGGATGGCCACATTCACTGCTACGTGCTGTAAAACTCCTGCAAGGCTGCCACAGTCAGCGGGGCTGTCCCAGCGAGCAGCCTGCTGTGCAACCCAGCAGCACGGGGGCCTGATCCTGCTCGCCCTCCCAGAGCTATGCTCCTGAAGCTATGTGTTTGGGGCACAGCCATGGGTTTTGCCTCCTCCAGGATGAAGAATTCAGACTCCAAGAGCCAGTACCAAACCCAGCAGTGCCGACAGAAAGGCTCTCACTGAGCACAGGGGGCACCCACAGCGCCTACCCGGGGGTGATCCCACACAGACAGGAGGCCTGAAAGCTACTTTCATATAACTCAGAACAAGCAATGTTGTTACAAATGGGCTTTTTCTTGCTTATTAACTTCCTCCAGAAACAGCAGGAATGGAGGGCAAGCAAAGTAGCTCTCTGCCTCTGCTTAGAGTCAGCTCCACAGACCTCCCTGCGATAGCACAGCACCAGGGGAGAGCAGCATCCGAAATGGTGTGCCTCTTGTTTCAGCTGAAAAAAGGAACTTTGTCAGGAAAACAAAAAAAAAACAAAAAAAAAAAAAAAAAAGAAAGAAAAAAAAAATCTATCACAACATATACTCTGCCAAAAAATACCTACTTAAAAAAAAGGAATTGTTTATTCACTACTCCTTTTAATGAACAGCCAACTCTAGTAAAGATTACCTGTGGGATAAATGGATATGGTAGGAGGAAAGAAAGGCTCAGGGTGTGACCAAAAATGTATATCTGTGGCAAGTGAGTTGCTGGTTTTTCACATTCCCAATACAATTCTCTTGCAGCTTTAGGTTTATTTACCTTGGTAAATACTTGATTACCTGCCTGTGCCAAAGGTGGAAGAAGGCTGATGTTAAATCCACTATAAGACGATCAGGTAATGGTTACAAGGCATAGTAAGGTAAAACAAATAATTCTTAATGCTGTGCAACCACCTATTATTTTATCCAAACAATGTCTGGTTTTGTTATCTCCTTATGGTCGAATGCCTATTCCCTGGAAAGAGAGCAGAAGTCTCTTTTTACCTCAGTAATTAGCTTGTTCGAAAGCTCCCACAAATTCTTCCTATCATAAATTTTGCATTGCTCTATGCACAATAATGCACATAAAATTAAATAAACAATTTAATTAATTTAATTAAAATTAAATATTAAACATATTGTGTATAAGAAGCCCGTGTCTTTGATTTAATTGGGCAGGAGTACCCAAAGCAGTTTGGGTAACAGTGAAAAATAATTAAAAACAACAAGTACGGTAGCCTCTGGGTACGAAGAGTAGTTGGGAGCTTTCTCCTGAGAAAGGTTTATTTAATTAAAACTAAACTAATCTTTGGAAAACACTTGATAAGCATTTCATAATACAAATCATAATCCAAAAATGAAGCTTATACTTCGTCTACATGATACAGGAAAATAATATTAAATAATTCAATTCTGCCATGAGCCACTTTCCAAGCATGCACGGAATAATTCAACAGACAGCATGTTCACCACCTTCACATTTTCTGTAACATTTAGTTCATCTAGATACATATTAGTAAATTATATCAAGGCATAATGGATCCATAAGTGATAAGGCTGGGAATTAATGCTTTCTTTAGAGTGGTTAATGCTTCTTGGAGATGCAGCACAGACAAGGGAAGCAGAGGTAACTTATCTGCCAGGAAAGCTGTGCCTGTGCTGGCAGGTGAGCTGTCTGGCTGCGCGTGTGCTTCAGCGTCGGGACCGCGCTGAATTTCCAACCTATTCTTCAACACCTTTCATTCAGAGTAGAGAATATTATTTCCAGCATCTCCTAGCACTGGAGGTGGAATAGATTATTTATAGGGTGGTGTCTCTATCAATGCTTCATGCTGCCGAACGCTTGTATTTCTGATACCATACAGAGATTGTTCCAGCTCCCTGAAAAGCTTGGACCCCTCCCAAGGTGGCAAGCCATCCGCCTGGACATCAGACAGCCTGCCCTGCACAACCGCCCGCAAGCTGACAGGCTTTATAGGTCATTTCAAAAACAAATGCTTCGTTTTAACACCTCGACTGCAGCAGCCTCTCCAACATGCTGATGATGCCAACCGGCTTTTTGAGAAATGAATGGATGCAAAGAGAGCCTAATTGGCACTTTCAGACAAGAACTGAATATCACTCAGGTCTCTGCAGAGCGGCTTTGAAGTGACCAGACAATTTAAGTGACCTCTGGATGTAACTTCAAAAGCTGCAGCAGAGCCTGGTTCCTCTCCCGCTGAAGGGGCTCCAGCATTGGCAAGCTCCCATGGATGGCAGCAAGAGCGGGAATGGACCCTTCCAAAACCAGCTCCAGTGAAAGATCCAGGTTTCTTTTATGTGAGAGTGTTTTTTGACACTTTCCTGGGAAGATCCTGTTAGCTGACTTGTTGTTACTTTGGTTCATCTCCTGCCCACAGCCTTTTAGTAGAGGGCCGGGTGGTTCAGCAGAGATTTGTGTCTAGCAGAGGTACAAAGGGGCCCTTTACAGGGTGTGGGAATTTCCCGCATGTTGATTAACCTCGTACTGTAAAAGACTGTAGGCCAAATCCTTCAGTCCTCACGCAGACAAAAGTCCACATTGACTTACCCCAAATCTCCCTGCAAACGTTCATTAAAGTCAATGGCATTTTGCCTCGATGAGGGATGGGGATTTGGCCCCGTGGTTGTCGGTGCAATTGGGCAGCACCAGGAGAAGAGGATTACCGTGACACTGAGCCCACGGCGGGGTCTGCCACTAGCTTCCCTCCAGCCCCAAAACCTTACAGTAGGACCGTGCCGTGACAGCCAGCCCTGTGCTCCCATGCAGCATCACCCCATGGGTGCCCACTCTTGTCCCCATGCACAGCCACGTGGGTGCCACCCAGAGGTGGAGCAGCAATCAGGCACAGCAGCATCCACCAGGCTCCCATTCCCCAATGGAAAACAGCCCAGCCGATGGCCCCTCCAGGAGGAGAAACCCCTAATTCATAGCCACCTTATAGGAGGGATGGCCATCCAGAAAATAATAGAAATATAACAACAATAACAACAACAAAAAAAAAAAGTGTGCTGTTTTTTATTTGTTTGTTTTAGCTGTATCATAGCTCAGACCTTCCTTGCCATTGTGGTTCAATATTTACTGATCGAAAATATAGACTAGCTGCGAGCCACGGCTTTTGCCAGAAAGAGCGATTATCATCAGAAAGAAATGGGCATTAAAAGAATAGCTCTTCCATTTCCAGAATATAAAACAGACATTCAGAAGAACAAACAGAGCAGAGAAGAAATGATGGTCATTTGCAAGTAAAATATCACTAAACAATATAGCATTGGATTAACTGTTTCATGTATTTATTGTGAACGAATATATAGAACTTTACATGAGAAACTATCGGTACAAGCAAGAAACAATGCAGCCTTTTAAACAGCTGGCTTTTAACTTTAATGCTTCTGCACATACAGTACAAGCCCTCGCTCCCACTGAAGCCTATGCCACATCTCATATTGAGTTCAGTGCGGTCAGGATCAGGCACCAAGTTTTGAAACTTTTATTCTTCAATGTCCCTTTCGATAACATTGCCAACCCCAGTCTTAACCTCAATGTGCTTCGGACATGGTTATGGGCAAGAACGTGCAATATGGCAAAGAGACACCAAAAGGTGCAGTCCAGGGGCCGATCCTGAAAACTGTTGAGGGACTTCTCCTCCTACAGACGTTTTAAAAGAAAAGGAGGGGAAGGGTAAAGAAAAAGCAGGCACATATTGAGTCCAGTCCTGCATTCGTGTGAAGCAAACCATTGAGCAGAACAGCGGCAAGGGCTGACTGGACCGGACAAAACCTGACTCAATTTATTGTCTTTTGTTGTGGTGTGCCAGGAATGCAGGAGCTCCAGTTATTCTGAATTTGGGCTGACTCTGCCGATGGCTTTGTACTCCAAGGACCTGTGGATTTCTGAAAATTGGTGCAGCTCTGATCTCTGGCTTTACAGATTTTCTCCCTTCTAGGGCTGTCTGAAATGTTCACATAATAATTTTGGTTACTCTGTGGCAAATAATAAATTTTGTGAATTTGTGATTAGTTTGCTACTTTTGTGTAGGCTCAAATTGGATGAATCTGATATTCCCCCTCCCAAAATGAAGCTCCAGAGAGGGATTTGTAACAAATTTGATATGCGGGTCTGTTCTAGTACTTGTCTTGGTTTACCCAGAAATCAGTCTAAAACATTTGCCATTCATTGCGTGCTTTAACACTGACACCAATTAGTACAAAGTTAACTCTGTTATTTAACTGAATATTAAAGAGGTACTGGGTCAAATGGTTACTGGGGTTCATACACTATTTACTTATTTATTTATTTGACCAGAAATTTAACACACAAGCATTTTCCTGGATCTTATTTTAAATGACAGAGTCTTTGCAGAAACAGGAATATAAAAAGAACAACAACAGTAGAGTTGGTCACTGCTTTCCCGGCAAACACAGTAGCTGCTCATTGAGATAATTAAAGCACCAGCATTAGAGATGCATAAGATAAGGACAGAGAAGTGTAGGGCTGGATTCATGCAACCTTTATGCTGCTTGATGCGCAGGGTTGGGCGAGATGACTCAAGGAGTTGCCTGCAAGTCCATCTTCTGTGATTCTGTGCACAGGGAATAGCCGTATTTATTTTTAGTTCTTGAACTCTCCTTGCAAGCTCACTCTGTCCAAATTAAATAAATGCCTAAGCATCTTTTGAAACAGTTGGTAGCAGATTCTAAAGCCCTGATTTACTTTCAGATTCGCACAGGCAAAATTCCTACAAAATTCAAGAACAGCTTTGCCAGACACACAAAGATGTTAAGTTTGATTCTCAGAAATCCTAATGGTGTAAGAGTGGCTTTGCTGAAGCAGGAAGAACCTAATAAGGAGTCCTTTAAAAAAAAAAAAAAAAAAAAAGGGAGTTTAATAATAATTAAAAAAAAAAAGATAGGATTTGTCCCTTAATACGTAGCAACAACACTAATGATGTCGTTCATGTTCAGTCACATACATGTTTTCATAAATCATTTTTAATAATTTATTAGATATAATAAGGATCTTGAAGTGTGGCAAGCTTCTGCAATTTTAAATAAAGCTTTCAAGTAACTTTTCAAGCTCATGGAAGTAAAACCCAATAGCAAGTAACACACATCTGAACACACAAATCCACAGCAGAGCTATAACCTCCTTACAGGACAGGAGCGTGAGACGGGTGCTGCGCTCCTGCTTTGCTCAGAGCCATCGCTGTGGGGGCTCCTCTGGGGCCAGCACAGCCCAGCACAGCCCAGCAGTGCCAAATCACTTTAAACCAGCTCTCTATTTAGGACACCGACCCTGAAACCAATTCAGTGCGGGATATGGGGGGCAGTGGTCAGAGTTAGTGGGTTAAAGTGGTCCTGCAGGAGCCTGAATCTTTCCACAGCACTCTGGGATTTACTTTTTTGGGGAAAAATAAAAAAATAAAAATTGTATCCGTGCTGCTCATGTCCCTGGCAAGTTCAAGCTGCCCCTCAGTGACTGCCCTGCACCTCTCATGGCACACAGGGTTCAGGGCTCCGAAATGGCCTCTGTTGCAGTGACAAGAGCCAGTGCCTCCACCTGTACAGGCAGAAAGGCACAACATACAGGACACAGAGAAAGGTGTGAGGCACCAGTGCCTTGCTATCTGCTGGCACTGCTACGTGCCTTTATTTTTTTTTTTGCCAAGAGGCTGTTTTATCCCAGCTACGGCAATATTGAGTCCACTAAGCCATTGCTGCGACTCCGGTGGTGCTGATATCCATTTTTAAATTAAAGCTCAGGTGAAAGCTGGCAAATCTGCATGCACGTGAGTTTTGTCTCTGCCTACGACCGTGCGTGCTTGCATCTCAGCCCAGTGCAACTCCCCTGACCTCAGGGCTGGGGGGTTTTGTTCCTGACAGGCTAGATGTGAATAAAATCATATGGTGCTGTGTTTTCACAGCTCAGCCTTCTGAGTCCCATCCCTCTGCCACTGAAATCAATGGCAAAACTCCCAACTTCTCTAGTTGTATCAGATGAGCTTTGTTCCATGGGCTGAAACGATCTAATAGATACCAGGTGTCCTTGATAGAGCCTGTGTGGTCTACAAGTAAGTGGAACATATTTTAAAAAGTCAAATATGAAACAGCTACATCACAGAACCTGTAATAACCCCAAACTGATATTATTATCTCTGGATGACATGATCAGTATCTGAAATGTGACTCAGTATGTAGTTATATGATGCATCCCATAACAGACATGTTCTGGGGGAAACTCAGCCGCATGTTACACTGCTACAGAAACAGATCCACATTTATGCTCATTTCCACAAGAAAGCACGGCCCTCGTGTGTTTTCACTTAAGGCGAAGAACCCCAAACAACCTTAAGTTAATCCAGAAATCCACTTTAAGTATACGTCTCTGCGTGTAAAAAGACCTACAGAAGTAAAAGGCTGCACGTGAAACCTCCAGGCTGCTGCACTGACATCCAGCTCCCCTCTTGCTCCAAGCTCTGACCCTGCCCCGTGAGATTCCCTGCCTGCTTGGCCCCAGCCAGGGAGCCTCAGCAACTCCCCCAGTAGCTCGGATGAGAGGGAAATGATGTGGCCCTATAAATACCCACACCTGGGCCATGCCAGCCATGGGATCCCACACCTCATAATGGGTGTAGATGGAAAATGGGCAAGGATTTTCCCAGTGCTCCCTCCCGGTGTGTAGATGGCCCAGGAGCCTTGTCCAGCTCAGGCAAAACTCAGTGCTCTGCTCTGCACTGACACAAATAGGAATCACTCTGTCCACCTCACAGCCTGATCCTGACTCACGGCACCTGCGGAGAGGGACCTCAGTGCAGATCCTGCTTGGTCTGCCCAAGGGAGGACCAGGGTTTCCACCACGTATAGTCAGGTCAGTAGCCCAGGAACATGTGAATGGGAAGATCCCAAGGAAAAAAAAAAAAAAAAACAAGGGAACAACAACTACAAAAGCACTGATCATTTTTCCAGTCTAATTAAAGGTTCTTAGATGTGACAATCCCAGTTCCCATCCAGATTGTCTCCTGGGGCTGCCTGCATGCTGGTGCTCGAGCCCTGGTTGGTTCTCACCTTGCACTTCCATGTCTTGGGGCAGCTTCTTTGGCTGTCCCTGACCACAAAGTTGGCCCAGGGCTCTTGTGGGGAGAACCAGCACCTGACAGATGAGGCACTGGAATCAGGAGGCTTCAGAGCTCTTTTTTTCCCCCTCTCTGCCTAAGAGGCAGGAGCAAGCCCCAAATCAAGCTTCCCTCCTCCACCAAAAACCCTGATGTTGTCCCCTAAGGGTTGAAGTGCTCGCTCCCAGCCTGGCCTAATGGGAAACACCTCCTCAGCTGGGGCCAGGGGCTGCTGCAGGAAACCCTCTGGGAGAAAGTAAGCAAGATGTGATGCTCCTAGACCAAATTTTAGGCAGCCAAAACCCCCAGCTGACAGCCCTTCTGCAGGCAAAACTGCAGCTGGAGGCAGCCCCTGGAGTCAAAAGGGTACATGTTTAAATGAAATAATAACAAGAAGAAAAAAAAGAAAAAGAAAAAAAAAAAAAAAAACTACACTGGGCATCAGGAAAACACCCTTTAATGGGGCTCGACCCAATTAGTGTTTGTAAAAATCCAGTGCTATCTTTCTCTAGTCTTATCTTTTAACAGCCATCCTCTTTCATTATGGATTCGTCCCCTTAAGAGGGTTAAGTACTCGTAGTTTTCCAATAAAGATCTTGGAAAGTACGTTCAAGAGTAGCTTATTTTAACATTAATCACATTTAACAAGACTTTTACCAGAGCGGAGAGAACGCGTAACTAATTGTTGGAAGATCTGGTCAAGTTTATTGTAATGGGTAACTGTCGGGCAATTATGATTTATTTATTCTCAGGGAGATAAGGCACGCATTGTTCTCTGCAAGAAGGAAAAAAAAAAAAAAAAAAAAAGAGAGAGAGAGAAAAAAAAAAATTGAGATAAAAAAAAAAAAAACAACAGGGCTGATCTTAAAGTTAATATTAGTTACTTCCCATGCTCTTTTCACAGCTGAGGGGACCCACTGGAGCACAGACCCCATTCGCTGTCTTCACTCCCGATTTCTGGGTTTAAGCCGTGCTTAAACTCCCTGGGGGCAGCCGGGGAGGCCGTGCAGGTGCGCCCCCTCCTCTGCTTTTGGGGCTGCTGCCGGGGGGCGACACCGGGCAGGGTCACCGAGCCGCGCTGCCCGGCAGCCCCAGGCAAGGAGGGGGTCTTTTAAATCTGGTGGTCAAAAAAATAAAAATAAAAATAAAAAATAAAAAATAAAAAATAAAAAAAAAAAAAAAAAGGAAAAAGAAGCGCCCCGTTATTGTCGTACCCTGCTATCCCCGCCCGCCCTGCTGTCGGGGCGGTTTTACCCCCGCCTTTCCCCGAAGCCCTGCGGCTTCAAACAGCCCAAGCGAGGATGAGAAAGGGAAAAATAATTATAAACCACCACGAAATGTGCCCATGCCCTGACATCGCCCCGGCGCGGCGGCTCCTTCCCGGGCTGCCCCCTCCGAGCCCCCCCCGGCCGCACCGATGGGGCCGGGCAGATGGCACCGGCACCGCCACGGGGCCCAGCCGGCTCGGCTTGGCTCGGCTTGGCCCGGCTCGGCTTGGCCCGGCTCGGCAGCCCCGTCCCCTTTAGCCGTCCCCCACCCCCGCCGCCCCGACGGCTGGGCTGCGGCCGCCGCTCCCAAAGTTTTATTCGGCCCCTCGTTCCTCGCTGCTCACCTGGTGCAGTAAAGGTCAGAGCTCAGAGAAAATGACTCCTACTTCCAGCAAATGTGGCTCACCGACTTACTCAGCCGGAAGAAAGAGCTGCACCACCTCGTTTACACACACTCTTTTAAATCGGTTTCTAAGACATTTGGTGTGGATGGAGCACAAGGATGCACCTTACACGCTGCAGTCCGACAGCCAGCCTGAGACGGTGGCTCAGATGCTCCGTGTCCAACTCCCCAGCACGGGGAAAGTTACAGATTAATCAATTTATTCTTCTCAGCTCGGAACTTGCAAACCTTCTCTCCAAATTTCAGCCCTTCGCCATCTGGCAA